>NC_031495.1:47578515-47710995 GCF_000237925.1 Schistosoma mansoni | reverse complement strand
AGACGGATTAGTCACCGAGTTGTACATTATTATGTCATGTTTGCCTACTTCTTAGTGCTAATCGAATTCTATCCATACAGTTGCAATGTGGCCATTTGTTCAAGTGTTCGATAGAATTCGATAACCATTCTGAATTGGAAAAACATGGGATCGGTTACCACTCTGTGATGAACTAGTGTAAATATTTCAGTTCTACAGGAGGTCGGTGACATGACCGTTGTGGTTGACTGAATTATCGTTGATTGTCGAAGTGACTAGATAGACTCCTGTAAGAAGTCAAGAGACTGATCGACAGATGAATACTTATTCCACATTCAAACACCAGATAAGCTAGATTACAACTGGATTAACACAACATATCAATACATTTATTTTCAGGTCGACGCACTTTATGATAATCAACAGATCGAATTCCAATAAACCACAACTCATTCCCCTCACATATACTTCAATCAGACATAACAGTCAGTAGAGACTCGAATCGCTCCGTACTAGCACCTCTGATTATGACACTGATTGGCGTAGGTTCGAAGCCCACACAGGACATCCATTCACTCAAGATTCCAGGTACACCTTACTGACGAGTGCCAGCTAGCACGAAACCTGTGTCTACGGCTTCTTGTCCGTTGCTTCCGATCAACTAACATGGTACAATTCGGTCACTAATATCAGATAAAATCACGGTGACAACCTACTCCAATATAAATATTTCACCCCATGCAACAAACCAAAGAAAACAACAAAAATGAATGAAACACTTTAGGAAATGTTATGAAAACTCTTAGGTTTAAACTACCATGGAGTACATAGGTAGCTTGAGACAATGATTCGGTTGTGCCACTCATTCACTAGCTAACGAGGACAGCTAGTGATGTTCGAAAGTATTCCACAAAGGACACTCACAAGTTCAGTGATGTCAGGTTGTGCTTGTATTTTCGACTGATTCACACAATTTCCCAATCAACAAATATACGCCTTGCTATGCTCACTCGCAATTTTAAAACTGAAGTCACATAATTCTCAATTGTAAATTATTACCGAACTCCTAGACTAGGCGGAACACGAGTTAGGAAATCCTAGGTTCGAAGGCTGACGAAGCGCACACATTCAACTATCACGATGACTTTGAACAAAGCCAGAACAATAAGGTCTACAGGACACAGTCAACCAACTTCACATCCAATAATAATCCCGTATCCTACTTAGTCTTATCAATATATTACAGCTCCCACTCACTACTCTCTTTCTCTATATCACCACAACGAAATTAGCAATATTTTCAAAACACGGGTTCACATCATTCTCTCTGCATTGATCAAACAACCATGGTTTGGTGGCTATTATACTCTAATATTAAATGTTGTAATTCTAGACTGATTCTAATTCACGAGAAGCACTCAATTAAAAACACGAATTCATCTCATCCCGAACGTCTGGCTTTCCCCACAGGAAGCTTCTTTGACTCATTGGAAACCTAGTTACATAACGCGACATGAATTCACCGTTAACATTTCGCACTAGTTGACTTTGAATTGAAATCAGCATAAAAATACCAGGCCAATATGCCAGCTTACAAACATGCTCACGCATACACATGCACCATCTCACCCCTTCCAGTTGTTGCCTACACAAACGCCACTTCTATATCAGCTACATGTAGGCATCTCCCAACAACCCCACACATCGTTTTGCAGAATTAAAAGACAACCGGTCCGATCACCACCTACAAGCCTGAACACATACCTACCACTTACAAAGTATAAGGTTAATAACTCCGACGACCAGATATAGATTACAATAAATTCACCTCCATACGTAAGATTACCCAACTGACCGACCATCCGTTCTTCAACACACTGTCGTCAACTGACTCCATGACACATAGGCACCTCTAACAATTAAGTAGACGTTGATTACATTTCACCAACCAGTCAGTCAGTCAGTCAGCTACAACGTAGGACCAGGCACATTTATGCATCGATCCAAGTTGCCATACTTCGTTAGCACAACAAGATGAATACCGGATTCATAGAAGTAGTTAATTTAGTGGTGGTAGTATATAAAAGATAGGTTGTATATTTATTTATTTAGACACATAGATATTGGTACAAGGAAGCACCAGATACATATGCGCCGCACAAATCTCATTCGATTTGTGTGAGGGCTGTGATACTGCCCAGGTGCCCAAACTGAAGCAGGTGGTTTTCCTAGGGGGCCACACCCGGAGCCTTTGACCTAAAGGTCTGATCCACAAGGCAGTGGAGCATCGTAAGGAGATACAGTCCCATGGTAGCCGGTGACCAACGATTGATTCATACGCCATTTGTTCCATTAGGATACTGGAGCCCATGTACACCATTGGTTTGGAATCAAGGTTTTCCAACTCCCCTAGGTAAACTTACCGTGTCCACCAACCCGGTCAAAGCGCCGGACATTCGCTTTTCGTCCTCTCAATTTCGTAAACAACACCCCCGCCACGAGAAGGCAGTGAGTAGGACTTCCCTGGCAGAGGCTATATACGCGTAGCCATGTGAGAGCATTTCGAGAGGGAGGGCGGACTCTCCCCACTCTCGGCCGTACCAGGGCATTTGGGTTGTATATAAGGATATAGTATAGGGAGGAAGAAAGTTATGAAGCAATTTTAATCTCAAGGTTTAAGGGAAGATAAAGAGTATATACACCGACGCCATTGTGATCGATTCTGAGCCACGTCACCTAGAGTCTCCAACCATTGGTTACGACAGTCACGCGGACCCCAACCAAGTAGTCTGCATCTGCCAACATGGCTCAGACTAGAAGTTAGTGACTTCAAGCACTGATGCCACGTTTTGGTTTGGCCGCCCCTAACTTTCTTCCAACCATACCCTACACTAGTCAGCATAGCGCGTCGTGGTAATCGGTGTTCAGGCATACGTAACACGTGGCCCAACCATCTCAGTCGATGAAGATTCATGACCTCATCAACTGATTTACCATCATTCCCTAATACCCTGTGTCTAACCTCACTATTACTTACCCGGTGATCCCAGCAGATGCGAGCAATATTTCTAAGACATCTGTGGCATCTTCTACTCTTTATTGCCATGTTTCACAGCCGTAAAGTAGAACAGAGCGAACTGCTGCGCAGTATACTCGGCCCTTAATTGATAGACGGATATCTCGTCTTCGCCATAGGTAACGTAAGTTGGCAAAAGCCAAACGAGCTTTTTGAATCCGTGCTGAGATTTCGTCAGACACCAACCCATTAGGGCTGATCAGACTTCCAAGATAAGTGAAGTTGTCGACGCGTCCGACTACTTCGTTCCCTGGCAGCGACACCACCCAACCGTTGCTGCTACCTTGACGCGGTGGTCGGGCTTGCCTATCATGATGAGCCAATCGAGCTATACTGGCTGGAACAATCGTCCCTCAAGGTCCTACCATGCCAGGCAGGTCGGTTGAAGAGCGGTAAAACTAAAAGCAGCTAACCCAAGGGCCGAATTCGTACTGCTGACTGTACAGAGGTGTGACAGCAGTAAGGTGTTCCCTCTAGACAACCAGCGTAACAGCGATGCTGCCTTCCCACAGGGAGGGGTGGGGTTAGAAAAGGTCGACCCTAAAAATACACACCTCGCCCTATCCCACGGATATCCGTCTGCGGCGGTAAGGTCCCAACAAGTACGGAGCTAACACAAAAAGGTCGTGTGTGACCGACCTCAAACAGTTGTCCCTTGGGCACTGCGGTCACACCTCAGGTCATTAAGACCACTTCTAACCCAATTTCCTTTTCAGGTACCTCTAGAAGAACCCTTCCACGGTGTGGGCAACCGGGAAGTGATAACTGCCCTCATACCTCTAACAACACTCAAGACCACTGTATTTCACCAACCTACATATCCCAACTTGCCATACTATGTGAAACACGCGCATTGTAATCCCTACTTATTCTACATTTCGTCTGTTGTTGGGCGGTAAATAACTAACTAGCAACTGGAGACCATTCACACCAATCAACTAAGCACTTACCGTCTCACGAGAAACTATCCAACTTAACTGGGTTGTTAGTCGAGTTCTCGAGCAAATACACCTACAGACTAAACTGCTCACTAACCACAACGGCACTCGACAAATAGCCTTATCACTACACTAACCAACTAAACCTAAATCCCTATCGGAACATCCACTCATTCACTCTTCTTGACGCGTACGCAACAATGCTCCACAACTACACCGGTCAAATAAACTAGGAACAGACGACGTGCTGCCTAAATCGCAACCGAAATAGCCCTGAGGTACAAAAGCCACATCGCACATATACAGATCCCCAACACTCAACTTACAAAGTTTTTCCTAACATCGAGGGAGGAACGAGACAAAGAGAGCGCACACTATCCTACAATGAACGACTAGACACTACACAACGATATTCACTACTCGCAAATAACGAAACCCTGACCCTGTACCAAACAACCGACAACCACTAAAAATCAGAAGTCAAAATTCATTACCAATGAAATCTAAATTCATTATTCAAGTACCAAACAATTTATCACAACAATTATAGGTTAGTCGACCTCCTCGACGGTTGGTCCCTTACCACTTCCACCACCAGCACCACTTGCCTCATGCATGCCTCCTGGCATACCACCAGCCTGGTACACCTTCGTAATTATCGGCGCACAGACCTTCTCCAACTCCTCCCGCTTACTTTCATACTCATGCTTCTCCGCCGACTGATGGACGTCCAGCCAACTAATTGTATCCTCACACTTGCTTATTATTACTTGACGATCACTTTCAGGTATCTTTTCTTTAAGCTCACCCTCCACTTGCTGTTTCATTGTGTACACATAACTCTCAAGCGAGTTCTTTGCAGAAACACGATCTCTCTGCTTCTCATCCTCAGCCTTGTACTTGTCCGCATCGGCTACCATCCGCTCAATCTCCTCTTTCGACAAACGACCCTTGTCATTTGTGATCGTTATCTTGTTCTGCTTCCCAGTACCCTTGTCAACAGCAGATACGTTCAGAATACCGTTCGCATCTATATCAAACGTCACCTCAATCTGAGGAGTACCACGAGGAGCAGGTGGGATACCTGATAGTTCGAACTTACCAAGCAGATTGTTGTCCTTAGTCAGTGCACGCTCGCCCTCGAACACCTGGATAAGCACACCAGGTTGGTTGTCCGAGTACGTCGTGAACGTTTGAGTCTGTTTCGTCGGAATTGTCGTGTTACGCTTAATCAAAGCCGTCATCACACCTCCAGCCGTTTCAAGACCCAATGATAGTGGAGCTACGTCAAGCAACAACAAGTCCTGCACAGCCTCACACTTATCACCACTTAGAATAGCTGCCTGCACAGCTGCACCATAAGCCACAGCTTCATCCGGATTAATAGATTTGTTCAACTCTTTCCCGTTGAAGAAGTCTTGCAACAGCTTCTGCACTTTAGGGATACGAGTGGAACCACCAACCAACACTATGTCGTGAATCTGGGACTTATCCATCTTAGCATCTCGTAAAGCCTTCTCAACGGGATCCAACGTACCACGGAATAGATCGGCATTCAACTCCTCAAATCGTGCACGAGTGATCACCGTGTAAAAATCAATACCATCACACAACGAGTCAATCTCCAGATTCGTCTGGGCACTCGAACTCAATGTACGTTTCGCACGTTCACACGCTGTCCTCAGACGACGCAATGCACGCTTATTGCTACGAATGTCTTTATTGTATTTCTTCTGGAACTCTTTCACAAAGTGATCCACCATGCGATTGTCAAAATCTTCACCTCCCAAGTGTGTATCACCAGCAGTAGACTTCACCTCGAATATACCATCCTCAATCGTCAAGATGGACACATCAAATGTACCACCACCCAAATCAAATATCAACACATTACGCTCACCACCAACCTTCTTGTCCAAACCATAGGCAATTGCCGCAGCTGTCGGCTCGTTAATGATTCTCAACACATTAAGACCAGCTATAGCACCTGCATCTTTCGTTGCTTGACGTTGACTGTCATTGAAGTAAGCAGGAACCGTTATAACAGCGTCACTCACCGTCCTGCCCAAATAACTTTCAGCAACCTCCTTCATCTTCGTCAACACCATTGACGAAATCTCCTCAGCGGAAAACATCTTTTTCTCACCCTTATACTCAACACAAATCTTCAGCTTCCCACCGACTTGAGTCACCTCGAATGGCCAATGCTTCATATCACTCTGCACTGATGGATCATCGAACCGACGACCGATTAGACGCTTCGCATCAAACACTGTATTTGTTGGGTTCATCGCCACTTGGTTCTTCGCTCCATCACCAATTAAACGCTCAGAGTCTGTGAACGCCACATAACTCGGTGTCGTTCTGTTACCCTGGTCATTGGCAATTATCTCCACTTTACCATGCTGGAAAACACCAACACACGAATATGTTGTACCAAGATCGATTCCAATGGCGTTAGGCATTCCAAGATATGTTAAGACGAACAAACAAAAGCAGCCAAGTCACTCAATTAACACTACAACAAGCTGTACACCTCTTTAAATCCTTTTCACGTAGAACGTACTAGAACTTTCTATGACCTTCGATAGAAAACAATCGACCAATGGCCTGTCGACAAGTATTTGCTATTAGCCAATCACACTCAACCATCAGACGACTGACCAAATACTCACAGACAGGATGGTTTCCTAGTCGAAATTCGACGTATAGCCTCCCTAAGTACAATGCGATACAAGGTGCCTAATAAAAACACAATTGTCTGGCCAGTGTGGACAAATCGACAAAAACCAAGACGTGATTCTATCCCATTCACACATTCACAACCTCGAACGCAAAAAACATTCCAATATCGGTTTGACTACTGACATAATTATAAGTAGTTGAACTAACACGTGCGATATTTCGGGGTTGGGCATAGTTCAGTTCAGACGGATTAGTCACCGAGTTGTACATTATTATGTCATGTTTGCCTACTTCTTAGTGCTAATCGAATTCTATCCATACAGTTGCGATGTGGCCACTTGTTCAAGTGTTCGATAGAATTCGATAACCATTCTGAATTGGAAAAACATGGGATCGGTTACCACTCTGTGATGAACTAGTGTAAATATTTCAGTTCTACAGGAGGTCGGTGACATGACCGTTGTGGTTGACTGAATTATCGTTGATTGTCGAAGTGACTAGATAGACTCCTGTAAGAAGTCAAGAGACTGATCGACAGATGAATACTTATTCCACATTCAAACACCAGATAAGCTAGATTACAACTGGATTAACACAACATATCAATACATTTATTTTCAGGTCGACTCACTTTATGATAATCAACAGATCGAATTCCAATAAACCACAACTCATTCCCCTCACATATACTTCAATCGGACATAACAGTCAGTAGAGACTCGAATCGCTCCGTACTAGCACCTCTGATTATGACACTGATTGGCGTAGGTTCGAAGCCCACACAGGACATCCATTCACTCAAGATTCCAGGTACACCTTACTGACGAGTGCCAGCTAGCACGAAACCTGTGTCTACGGCTTCTTGTCCGTTGCTTCCGATCAACTAACATGGTACAATTCGGTCACTAATATCAGATAAAATCACGGTGACAACCTACTCCAATATAAATATTTCACCCCATGCAACAAATCAAAGAAAACAACAAAAATGAATGAAACACTTTAGGAAATGTTATGAAAACTCTTAGGTTTAAACTACCATGGAGTACATAGGTAGCTTGAGACAATGATTCGGTTGTGCCACTCATTCACTAGCTAACGAGGACAGCTAGTGATGTTCGAAAGTATTCCACAAAGGACACTCACAAGTTCAGTGATGTCAGGTTGTGCTTGTATTTTCGACTGATTCACACAATTTCCCAATCAACAAATATACGCCTTGCTATGCTCACTCGCAATTTTAAAACTGAAGTCACATAATTCTCAATTGTAAATTATTGCCGAACTCCTAGACTAGGCGGAACACGAGTTAGGAAATCCTAGGTTCGAAGGCTGACGAAGCGCACACATTCAACTATCACGATGACTTTGAACAAAGCCAGAACAATAAGGTCTACAGGACACAGTCAACCAACTTCACATCCAATAATAATCCCGTATCCTACTTAGTCTTATCAATATATTACAGCTCCCACTCACTACTCTCTTTCTCTATATCACCACAACGAAATTAGCAATATTTTCAAAACACGGGTTCACATCATTCTCTCTGCATTGATCAAACAACCATGGTTTGGTGGCTATTATACTCTAATATTAAATGTTGTAATTCTAGACTGATTCTAATTCACGAGAAGCACTCAATTAAAAACACGAATTCATCTCATCCCGAACGTCTGGCTTTCCCCACAGGAAGCTTCTTTGACTCATTGGAAACCTAGTTACATAACGCGACATGAATTCACCGTTAACATTTCGCACTAGTTGACTTTGAATTGAAATCAGCATAAAAATACCAGGCCAATATGCCAGCTTACAAACATGCTCACGCATACACATGCACCATCTCACCCCTTCCAGTTGTTGCCTACACAAACGCCACTTCTATATCAGCTACATGTAGGCATCTCCCAACAACCCCACACATCGTTTTGCAGAATTAAAAGACAACCGGTCCGATCACCACCTACAAGCCTGAACACATACCTACCACTTACAAAGTATAAGGTTAATAACTCCGACGACCAGATATAGATTACAATAAATTCACTTCCATACGTAAGATTACCCAACTGACCGACCATCCGTTCTTCAACACACTGTCGTCAACTGACTCCATGACACATAGGCACCTCTAACAATTAAGTAGACGTTGATTACATTTCACCAACCAGTCAGTCAGTCAGTCAGCTACAACGTAGGACCAGGCACATTTATGCATCGATCCAAGTTGCCATACTTCGTTAGCACAACAAGATGAATACCGGATTCATAGAAGTAGTTAATTTAGTGGTGGTAGTATATAAAAGATAGGTTGTATATTTATTTATTTAGACACATAGATATTGGTACAAGGAAGCACCAGATACATATGCGCCGCACAAATCTCATTCGATTTGTGTGAGGGCTGTGATACTGCCCAGGTGCCCAAACTGAAGCAGGTGGTTTTCCTAGGGGGCCACACCCGGAGCCTTTGACCTAAAGGTCTGATCCACAAGGCAGTGGAGCATCGTAAGGAGATACAGTCCCATGGTAGCCGGTGACCAACGATTGATTCATACGCCATTTGTTCCATTAGGATACTGGAGCCCATGTACACCATTGGTTTGGAATCAGGGTTTTCCAACTCCCCTAGGTAAACTTACCGTGTCCACCAACCCGGTCAAAGCGCCGGACATTCGCTTTTCGTCCTCTCAATTTCGTAAACAACACCCCCGCCACGAGAAGGCAGTGAGTAGGACTTCCCTGGCAGAGGCTATATACGCGTAGCCATGTGAGAGCATTTCGAGAGGGAGGGCGGACTCTCCCCACTCTCGGCCGTACCAGGGCATTTGGGTTGTATATAAGGATATAGTATAGGGAGGAAGAAAGTTATGAAGCAATTTTAATCTCAAGGTTTAAGGGAAGATAAAGAGTATATACACCGACGCCATTGTGATCGATTCTGAGCCACGTCACCTAGAGTCTCCAACCATTGGTTACGACAGTCACGCGGACCCCAACCAAGTAGTCTGCATCTGCCAACATGGCTCAGACTAGAAGTTAGTGACTTCAAGCACTGATGCCACGTTTTGGTTTGGCCGCCCCTAACTTTCTTCCAACCATACCCTACACTAGTCAGCATAGCGCGTCGTGGTAATCGGTGTTCAGGCATACGTAACACGTGGCCCAACCATCCCAGTCGATGAAGATTCATGACCTCATCAACTGATTTACCATCATTCCCTAATACCCTGTGTCTAACCTCACTATTACTTACCCGGTGATCCCAGCAGATGCGAGCAATATTTCTAAGACATCTGTGGCATCTTCTACTCTTTATTGCCATGTTTCACAGCCGTAAAGTAGAACAGAGCGAACTGCTGCGCAGTATACTCGGCCCTTAATTGATAGACGGATATCTCGTCTTCGCCATAGGTAACGTAAGTTGGCAAAAGCCAAACGAGCTTTTTGAATCCGTGCTGAGATTTCGTCAGACACCAACCCATTAGGGCTGATCAGACTTCCAAGATAAGTGAAGTTGTCGACGCGTCCGACTACTTCGTTCCCTGGCAGCGACACCACCCAACCGTTGCTGCTACCTTGACGCGGTGGTCGGGCTTGCCTATCATGATGAGCCAATCGAGCTATACTGGCTGGAACAATCGTCCCTCAAGGTCCTACCATGCCAGGCAGGTCGGTTGAAGAGCGGTAAGACTAAAAGCAGCTAACCCAAGGGCCGAATTCGTACTGCTGACTGTACAGAGGTGTGACAGCAGTAAGGTGTTCCCTCTAGACAACCAGCGTAACAGCGATGCTGCCTTCCCACAGGGAGGGGTGGGGTTAGAAAAGGTCGACCCTAAAAATACACACCTCGCCCTATCCCACGGATATCCGTCTGCGGCGGTGAGGTCCCAACAAGTACGGAGCTAACACAAAAAGCTCGTGTGTGACCGACCTCAAACAGTTGTCCCTTGGGCACTGCGGTCACACCTCAGGTCATTAAGACCACTTCTAACCCAATTTCCTTTTCAGGTACCTCTAGAAGAACCCTTCCACGGTGTGGGCAACCGGGAAGTGATAACTGCCCTCATACCTCTAACAACACTCAAGACCACTGTATTTCACCAACCTACATATCCCAACTTGCCATACTATGTGAAACACGCGCATTGTAATCCCTACTTATTCTACATTTCGTCTGTTGTTGGGCGGTAAATAACTAACTAGCAACTGGAGACCATTCACATCAATCAACTAAGCACTTACCGTCTCACGAGAAACTATCCAACTTAACTGGGTTGTTAGTCGAGTTCTCGAGCAAATACACCTACATTCTAAATTACGAGTCACGTGCCTTTAAGAAACTGTTTAGTAACCACAACAGCACTCGACAAATTGCCTTGTCACTACACTAACCAATTTTTTTCATGTAAAACATTCTAGAACTTTCTATGACATTCGACAGAAAACTTTTTCGTCACTTGACTCTAAGAAACCTATGCACTTGTTAAATTTTCCATCCTTTATATTGCACACACACATGTTTACATATATATACCGAAATGAATTAACATGACATTGATTTATTCAGACCTATTTTTTGACTGATCACATAATATTTGTTGTACGGTTTTACTTCTTAAACTTGGATTAATTTAGATTTGGTTATTGACTCTCTGAAGATGTGGCTTACTCTGAGTCACGAAACGTCAGAAAATCTTATTTTTCCATTCATTGTGATATTACAATTACATATTATTTATTTTTTTGCACTCGGTTCTCTCGAATATTTCATACAATATTTTTTAATCCATTATGATGACTAATTTAATATTTGTTAAGATTCTTGAAGGTGTTGTATCAACAAATACTCACCTTTCAACTATTGGGTTACGATTTCTAGTTCTTCTTCACATTTTTCCGATTGAGTTGCTTTATAGCATTACTAACACTCAAACAAAGACTGTGACTCAAAATTAATTACACAAACCAGCATTTAATAAACTACTGGAATTGATTTGAAGAATATTTTGAAATCTTTTTCTACCACAAAATCTCCCAATGTAGTTTCCTTTATCATTAATAATTTATATACACAGACGTAATGATGTTAACTTGGTGACTTACACCGTATGCTTATTATATGACTTTAATCCTCTGTGTAAATATCATAACAGACAAGCTTTATGGAAGACATATGCGTAACCTTGACAGAACTAATGCTCCATAAAAGTCCAAGAAGACGCAGCAACCAATAAAGTTTCCCTTAACTTCATCTGTAACCTCTGCTCTACAACATCGTCTCAAAGAGTTCAGTAAGTAGTTGTCAATCTCCTTAATCTATGTGACTAGATCAAGTGACTTATCCGTGTACCATTATGACACATTATTTTCCCGCATCTAGTAACAAAACCATATACTAACACTTAATAAAAAAATTAACTGTGAGTGATTACCATAATCACTACTTATGAGTACTGCCTATGGTGGGCTGTCATTCATATGTTCTGAAAGAAAATTCTGTAGAATTCTTCACTCAATCTTTCTTTTTGGTCACCTAAACATTTTAAGTTGAACATAAATTTCTTGTAGAAATATGTTTTATGCTGACCCCTGAGATAATGATGACCTTCAGATAATTGACATTTTGTTTCTCCATGACTATACATCGTTACAATTGAGTAATCGTATATCGTAATTACTTATTCCAAATTAGTTTATTATGAGGGTTTATGTAGATTCAAAATGTTTAAAACGCTTTTCAGCAATTAGATTGTCGAAAATAATTCGAAATCAAATTATACTGAATTTACGTTATAGTGAAATGTGAAATTCTATATTTAACATTCCTATTTCAATACGTTAATAAATATTTTAATGATGTTTCTCATGTGGACTTACAGACCATTTCAAAACCAAGAAGCATTAACTATTTCAGCTTAACAGTTCAATATTATCTAGTTCTTAGTTGTTTTCTAGTTAATGTAAGTTTATAATAATAGTTCTCTCCAACATTGAACTTACTTTCCACTAAACTCTTTAATTTATTAATAAAATATTATTGCATAGTTTGTATGCTAATAAATCCGTTGTAGATTGTATTCGACACGGATTGATCCTTTTTGGATGTCGTTGCAAAACACGAAGCACTGGACAGCTGTTTCACCCTAATATAGGACTCTTCAGTGGTAAGCACTCACTATGATGAATACAACGTATAAATTAGGACCGATCTTCACAAAACCTCTTCAACTTAGTTTAGAAGGATGACATTCTCGAAAAAAGAATTTCAAACATTTGTTTGTCTTCTTTTAGTTCAAATGTAAATGTGGCTTATAAAAATTTATTATTTATTTATTTGAACGCATAAATATTGGTACAAGGAGGCACCAGATATATATGCGCCACTCAAAAAATTGTCATTTCATTTAATTCTGTGAGGGCTATGATATAGCCCGGGTGTCCAAACTGAAGCAGGGGCTTATAAACATAACTTGATAAATTATAAATGCAACACTGTATAATAACATTTGATTCTTGGTTTGTTACGCAGCTTGTGAAAATAAATTCTGGCAATATCATCATCAAGTATTGTCTAATTAATACATTCTAAACTATTCTCAGGTATAATCAGTCACAAAAATTATAAACAGGAATTTAGCTAGTTAAATAACCCGTGAGATTGACAAACTAAAATATTCTAATGTACTGTAATTATCAAAACTTATCTTTAAAAGTTATCAGTATGTCCAGATCCTGTAATATAATTTGATACATAGCTCCTTTTTTCATTACAGAAACAACGAATGAAGTAAGACCTAAGTTTTTGAGTTAATAAATATTCGTTGCATCAATATCACTGACGATTTATTTGTTAACTAGAGATTAATTGCAATTTTAATTGTAAATAATGGGTAGTTAAAACCAGAGGGTTATGTTAACAGTTAATACTACTAAATGACTTCACATAGATGGACATTAGGAACCAGAAAGAACTAAACAGATGTTTCAATCCAGTATGAGACTCCTCTATAGTGTGTAGTAAATATCCTCCCAGGGACAGTGGAAATGCACCATCGACAACAAAGGATAGTGATCGTATATGATATCCTTGATAAGTGATTAAAAGTAAAAATACTGACTAATTCTATGTGAGAATTGTCTACCTAAACTTCTGAGTGAATTTCGACAATTTCAGTTATCAGTTAATTCAGTATGATATTCTCTTGTATTATAGGAATTTTTGTTAGACATTTCTCTCAGATTTGAAATTTCTTCAGCTTAAAATTTGATAGAAGTTATAAATAATTAGATGTATTTGATAATCACTGGAAGGAGGAATTGTATATAAAATAATATTTTTGCCTAATATATTTTGATGGTGTTTGTATGAACTAACAATTCCTTTATACTTGATTTCGAATTCCAAATACAATACATTCGTTTGTGCTCATCCAGTACCTCATGGTTAAATTGAGTTATTTCTAGTATTCCTAGTTTGTACTATAATTCAAATACTCCTAATTATCACAACTTTTAGTGTGCTTGGACTTACCTTCCCAATAGAAAGAGACTGGGTTCATAGTATTGGTGCATAGTATTGAAGAGTAAGTGTGGGGATTTACGAATTGCGTTGATATTTTTGAAGTGTGTTGTAAACAGCAGGTTATAACAAGTGGTAAGGAAGTTTAATTATGCAAGTTTTAGCTTGATTTATATTTAATTTAAAATACGACAAATTTTCTTCAGATCCAAATTTTAACAATCGTTGAGTGACTTTAGAAGTGTCAGTCATTCGATGTTAAGTTTGTAGTTGAAAAAAAGGAATGTACTTTCCACAAGCCCTGAAGATTTTGATTTCGATCTCTGACAAGTTTCCTGATTCATACAACTCAGGGTTTCCATAGCCTTATTTATTTATATATTCACATACATATTGGTACAAGGAAGCACCAGATACATATGCGCCGCACAAATCTCATTCGATTTGTGTGAGGGCTGTGATACTGCCCAGGTGCCCAAACTGAAGCAGGTGGTTTTCCTAGGGGGCCACACCCGGAGCCTTTGACCTAAAGGTCTGATCCACAAGGCAGTGGAGCATCGTAAGGAGATACAGTCCCATGGTAGCCGGTGACCAACGATTGATTCATACGCCATTTGTTCCATTAGGATACTGGAGCCCATGTACACCATTGGTTTGGAATCAGGGTTTTCCAACTCCCCTAGGTGGACTTTCCGTGTCTATCAACCCGGTCAAAGCGCCGAACATTCGCTTTTCGTCCTCTCAATTTCGTAAACAACACCCCCGCCACGAGAAGGCAGTGAGTATGACTTCCCTGGCAGAGGCTATATACGCGTAGCCATGTGAGAGCATTTCGAGAGGGAGGGCGGACTCTCCCCACTCTCGGCCGTACCAGGGCATTTGGGGGCCTTGCAAAATGGATTCCCAGTACTCCTTCATTTTTAATTGTTGACTATCTAAAATCGCTTCATAAGGTCAATCGTACACCTGAGATAACGAAGGTTTTGAGTGAGATTTTCGGATCCAGGGAAGTTGATGATCACTTCCGTAAAATCGTATACTTAGCTGAAACATACTTCAAGTGCTTCAGGGTTTCCAATATTGGTCTAGCTAAAATCATTTCTTGATTTAAACCATGTTAATTCATGATATAAACTGAGTACTAAACAATCTTCATAAACATGTTATACTATTGACAATTTGCATGTCTATATTGGAATCTATTTCTTCAGTTAAACATTTCCGGTTGTAAACGATGTAAGATAATTAATATATAAATAACAATTGAACTTATTCTAGCTATTCATAAGCATTATTCTAAATAACTCAACAATATACACGTAACACGAATCATAATTTATTTATTTATTTAAATACATAAATATTGGTGCAAGGGGGCACCAGATATATATGCGCCACACAAAACAATGAGAATGGGAAGAGAAAGGGGTAAGATGCATATATATATATATATATATATATATATATTAATGGTGAGGGAAACTGAAATGTATAGCCAGAAGGACTCTCTCAGTTAAGGAGGTTATAACCACTCTTTATGCAGAAAGTAAAAGAAGGTTACAGCAGGATCGCCATTGTCTTCTATTCTGAGCCAAATCCGATACCGTCTCTAGCCACTGTGTACCACCATCTCTCGGACCCCGGCCAGGGAGTCGTGAAGTACCAACAGAAGCCAGTCCTTTGCAGCTTTCTTTCATACCACGACACCATGTCATACACTGACCACCTCTCCGCTTTTTCCAACCAGTCCCAGCGTCGGCAAATAATGTACGACGCGGAATTCTATAGGACGACATTCTTAGGATATGTCCAAGACATCGACGTCGATGTTTCGAGATAGTGACACTATCTGAATTATCGCCACTGTGCCCAAACACACGATGTCGAACCTCTGTATAACTAACATGGTGTTGCCACTGGATATCAGCAATCCTTCAGAGACAACGACGATCAAACACAGAGTCGTTTAGCATCTTCAACTCAGAGAAGCCACATTTCACAAACATAGAGCGAAACTGCTCTTACCGACGCGTTGTAGATCCCACCTTTTACAGCCAGACTAACATCACGAAGGCACCAAAGATGGTCCAGATTGGCATACGTCTCTCTGGCTTTCACTATACGTGAATCGATCTCATCACTAGCATTTACACAGCTACCCAGATACACAAACTGCTTGACTATTTCAATCTGCTCACCACCCAAGGTGAGTACAGGAATAGAATCCTGACAGTCTTTTAAGAGTACTTTGCAGTTTGAAGGTGCAAAGCACCTTCACTGATTAAGTGCAGATTGCATGGCTTGGGCATTATCGCACAGTAGGACAATATCATCCGCATACTCAATGTCGAAACGTCTTTCTCCAGGTAACAGATCCACACTGCCATTACTTACGTCCATCAGAGCTGTTTCTAGAATGTCGTGGATAGCGAAGTTGAAGAGGAAAGGTGAGATTGGGCAACCCTGCCAAACCTGGATACTTTTCAACAAAACAATAGCTTTCTATATATGTGATTATAGACTAAAGAATCGTAGACCATAAACAAACAAAAAAATATTGGCTTTACTTAATTTTTTTCTGAAATCTTTGTAATTGATTACCATCAAAAAAGGATTGCTGTCAACTGTTTTTTACAGACATAAACTCTCATGTTTCCCGGAATCCCAGATAATAGTGTCATATTTAACTTTTTGATCTGTTGATCATTTCATTCAATAGTTTTGCATTCATATCAGATGAATTTGAATTTCCTATGAATTCTAGAACATTCTCTTCGTTAAATCCAAAGATGAAACTAGTTTAAATTAATTTCAGTTTCATATACCATTGTCTACATTTTTTTGTTTAAAATATCATATCGAGATAATTTTATTAACACTAACGACTAAACTGTATAATAGTACCTACTATTGGATAACATTTCAGTTCTTCAGAAAGCCAATATCATCTCAAATAGATGAAGCATGTTGAAAAGAGTCCAATTCTTACAAAGAATATCACTTCCCATAAAGTTCTAGATACATTTTACTGATAAATATTAATTAACAAATAACAGAACAGAGCACTTATATGTTAAATAATCCAAAATAATCGATATGCTATAACTTGATTGATCAGCAATGAAGACTAAGCAGCAATGTCATATTAGTTACTATTTATTGATCAGTTGATTTAGACATCTTAGGAATCAATCTATAAAAGATGTTGATTTATTATAAGTTTTCTTTCAGAACCAGGTTGTTTCATTCAGGGATGAAATAAAATGAGACTTTTTTTACACGAATACTGTCGATATTGTTTTATTTAAATATACTTGGCATTATTCACAAATATCCAATAGTTATGGTGACAACTCATTAAACCCATACTTTCAATTCGCTATGCTAACGCAATCATAATGTACTCTAATAGAAAAGGGCTATTTTCCTTTTAAAACAAATATAGAAAATTCCATTGAACTGTAAAGGCAAATCATTCATTTATAAAATTTGTTCATATAAAAACTAGTATTGTTAATAATAGAAGGTGGATGAAGACAGATTTATTTACAACAGTTGGATGTTTATCATCCTTGGGATATTCTTTTCCGTAATTTGTACTAAATTTCCTCGGGTATCCATTTTTTTATGAGATGCTTTTACAGAATAGCCAATTCCTCACTTATTTTGCCGTTTGAACATAACATCCTAGCTCTATTGAAGAGCATTTTCACTAGACATCTTTTGTAACTAATAGGGCAAAAGCTGTCAAAGTTAAAATACTGTCCTGTTCATGTTTCTTTCCCATATATACTTTCCTGAAGAGTTCCATCATTTTTCCGTCTTACAGTTTGGGCACCTGGGCAATATCACAGCCCTCACACAAATCGAATGAGATTTGTGCGGCGCATATGTATCTGGTGCTTCCTTGTACCAATATTTATGTGTTTAAATAATAATCCGTCTTACAGTAAGATCTAAAAAATAGGGTTGGTTCTCTTTTATATTCCATCGTAAACGTTATGTTGGGATGAGAGTTGTTGAAGTAACAAAGTGAGCAAAAAACCTTTCCTTGTCATGGTGATTTGACATGTCTCTAATAACCATTGTTAGTTTTTTGAACTCTGCCTTCAAACTTAACTATGTTTATTCAGACACTTTGTGTACTTATTTTACTTCTTATGAGTTCGGCTCTATTGCAAACATTTATCTGAACGTCACAAACTAAAGTTTGCTAAACATTTGTTAACAATTATATTTATATTTGTAATTGTAATTTTAGGTTGTATGCAACTGATGAGAAACCGTGAAATCGAATGGATTCATTTTATCTCGCAAAATTTGTTGTTCTTGCTCTGTTTACACTTATCAAGGAGTCTGGTTGTATGAAACATACGAATCCATTTTTGAGAACAAACCATAAACAAGCGTTATGACTGAGTTTACTAAAACTGATTCAAATATGCCATTACTACAGTAGAATTTCTAATATGCCGAAGTTACATTAGATGGTCAGTACTATGAGTAAATTATTCGTGCGTGAACTCAGCTTAGATGAATGACTGCCACGTGAAACATATTCCATAAACGGTCTTTTTATCAGTTTTTATTGCTTGCCTTCTTATTCAGTAGGTTCAGGCAGGAACAATGAGTATTGACTGCTTGATTATCAACTTCTTAAGTTCTGAACCTTATTCGGTAAGATTTTGAATAGTACAGCGATTACTTACTTGCTAAAAAAACGCCAACCAGATTAAACAGCGGTACACTTTCTTAAATGTAATATGCAAAAGCTATAATGATGTACGATGAAAACACTTATTTTCAGATTAAGATGCCGCAATATAGAAAATATCCTCTTTACTAGGCAAGAAAGTACGAAAACTACTTATCTTCTAACATCCTCACTTCAATTCATCCAAGACGATCAGGTTGAAAAAATTAGCCCCGAATAATTCTAGATATATATATAAATTTAATAGTAGTAATTCCCCACAATTTTTATTCAAACATGATACAGTAAGACGATAAAATAAATGAAGCTTAATGATTTCTTCTAATATACTTGCAAAATCAACCCTAGAATAAATGAGAACTGATAGTTGGACTAAATGGGAAAATAGCCTTCACAAATTCAAACAATGGTATCAGTGTGAGTAGTAGTAATAATAATAATAGTAATAAGAATGTGAATAAATTTTTTTTACATTTTCCTAAAGTAACTTTATTACAATGGAATTAAAAATGCAAACATGAGAATCCTTGACTTAAAAGTAAGCCAGTCAAAAATGAGTAAGAAAATGTTACGTGAGAACTTTGACAATATAATGTGTACAATGAACAATTGATACATTAGTCAAGTTAATTGTATATATGTGTGTTGATTTAAATATGCATCTATCAATGTTCAGTAACCAGTTTAAGGCACAAAATAGGAAAAAAGCAATGTACAAATCACATGAACATGGAAAGTAATGGATTCACGTAAGCCATTGGGCGCACATCTGGATGAGGTACTGCCGTAAAGCTGGTAAACATTGGAGACATTTCTCCTGGTTCATCGCTACCTATCAATGTAATAAAAGCTCCTCGATTGTGCATTGTGTCACAGTAATTAGGAGCTGAGAAAACAGTAATACAGCGACCATTATGAGCAACTTCGTAACCCTCATCTTTCACCTTAAAAAAAACACAAAAATTCTTAGATGACTTAACACAGAATGAAGGTCTCGGTTTATAAATGTAATAAGGTCTAAACTGAAATCAGAATATTATTATCAAACATATTGTAACAAAATAAGTGTATTAGGACAAAACTGACAACACAAAGAAATGTAGAGTCTACACCAAAATGATGGTTGCTATATTTCATAACTTTCAGATATCGAACACAATTATCATGGTTGATTTCGCATAATAGCCAATTGGAGATCTATTTGGTAAATTTCCTGCTAAAATCTAGCTATCTAGCAACATGAATGGTATGTATATCAAAAATACACCTCAAAGTATAACATGTAAACATTTTTGACGGAAATTCACATTTCGTAATAGTAATGTGTGCAGCTTTAGAAAGCTAAACCATGTTCAACTCCCGGGTAATAACTCCAGAACGATTGAAGAAATTGAAGCTAGTCAGACAGTTAAAATTAACACAAAGATGATTTTCAACAACAAGACTAACCCCACGACTGCACGAATGGTAGCCAAGATTGGTATGATCCACTTTGACTTTCACTATACTTAAATTATTCTTATTAATGACACCACCACCACCGCTCACACAGACACCCGGATACAAAAGCTTTTCGACTATTTCTAACGGCTATATACCAAGAGTTAGCACAGGCGAAGCCTGCTACCAGTCTAGCAAATATCCTTTACATTTAGAATCTGCCAAATACATGCCATACTTACGGGTATTGCTAACCAACAACATCGATCAGATTGTTTTGTCTCCCATGCTTGGTGATGACTGACTTGCCTAATACAAGGTCCTAAAGGATCTTTGTTGGAGCAGCAGACCAGCTGAACTATTCCTCAAAGAAATCTATCTATCGAGTATGTTGTTAAGAAAAGTCAGGTAATGAGAGTGTCCCAACATCATTTAACTAGCAACAATCTGCTTTATACCACATCCAAACTGTTGGCTTTTATCATACTTGGATGACTGTTCAAAATCCGAGAAATATTGTATCGCGAAGACTAGGTTAGCCTTTGTTCTGATCATTGATGAGATGGTTATATCTTCGCCCACCACAGAATTTTAGAACACAGCCACACCTACTGGACTCAAATGATAATTGTGTTAACTGATATCAGGACGAACTTCAATTCGCAGAACAGGATAGTACACTTTGTGATTGTCTGTCGAAGAAAAGTGTGTGTGAGAAGTTTATTGATACATAGAAAGCTCTGTATACAAACAACTCAGGCAGAGTGAGAGCATAAAACCGCCTCCTCCTATTGTTTTATTTCATTTATTGATTTGAACACATAAATATTGGTATAAAGGGGCACCGAATACATATGAGTCAAACAAGTCACTTGATTTGTGTGTGGGCTGTGGTACTGCCCGGGTGCCAAAACCGAAACAGGTGATTTTCTTAAGGAGCCACACTCAGAGCCTTTGATCTAAAGGTCTAATCAACAAGGAAGTGGAGCAATGTTAGGACATGCAGTCTCATGGTAGACGGCGACCAACAGTAGGTTCATACGCCATTTGTTCCTTCGGGATCCTGGAGCCCATGTGCACCACTGGTTAGGAATAAGGGTTATCTAACTCCCCTATGTGGATCCTCCATATCCACCGACCCGGTTAAGGGGCCAGACATTCGCTTTTCGTTGTCTCAATTTGGTAAACAACACTTCTGCCTCGAGAAGGCAGTGAGTAAGACTTCCCTGACAGTGGGTGCATACGTGTGGCCATGTGAGAGCATTTCGAGAATGAGAGCGAACTCCCCCCACCCTCGGCCGTACCAGGGTATTTTGGGGTAGTACGCGGGATTCGAACCTAGGGCCTACGGTTGGGCGCATGAACGCTTCCAGTAATGGCGTTTGTCAATGAAAGGTGTACTTCAGAAGTATATAATCCTTGTGAAGGCTCTCTATTGGAACACTACTAGTCGAGTCAGAGCTTATGTGAACTGTCGTCTAATTTTTCAACCTCAAGTGATGTCCGTCAACGCTATCCACTATATCAATTTCTGTTTCATTTCATCATAGACCTACTTTTGGAAATAACGCTCTCGTCGATTGAATGTTAAGGCATTGATCTCCTACCAGGAGGTTGACTTATTGGCTTAGAATACGCAGATGATATGTTGCTGTTTGGTGAAGACCCTAATAAAATGCAGAGTTGAACTGCTATATTTAACAAGTGAACAATCACGCTAGGATCTAGAAAGCGAAGGGACTGAACCCTTAATTTTAAAGTAAATCAAGCAAATTCAGAGTATTTTGAAAATAGACCACTTGATGATCAATGCACTTACTTCATGACTTCTAATAATATAGTCTAGACCGTTTTGCTTACAGAACTTTTCAGTGACATCAGGACCAAATTGACAACCGACTCCACGTTTAGAATGGGCTCGACCTTCAGCCTCCATTGGATCAGACCACAGCAATTCACACATTATAGTGCCTTCGTCAGGTTGACGATTTCGAGACACTTTTTTTATTTCATCTAATGTGACATTATCGCGTTCGAACAATCCACCATGCATAACCTAATTGAATGTGTTAACATTGTAAATAAAGTAAAAAAGAATATTGATAAATTTTTTTGGATTAATTTTTACGGCTAGAAATAAATAGGCAGTAAGAACATGGAGAATCACAAAACTAATAGATAAGAACTAGAAAGGATTGCCCAGGACAGGGTTGGATGGAGAATTTTGGTGGGCAGCCTATGCTCCTCCACGAGGTGTAACAGGCGTAAGTAAGTAATAGACAATCCCGACCTATCTGAAAATATCATTTGTGTACTAAACTTTGAGTGATACACACCAACCAATAAAAGTATAAACATCTAACCCTTGATTTTGAAGCAAACTAAAAACAAAATTAAGTAATCCGGTAAAACTTAGTGATTAAAGCGGTTAGTTTTCAACCGATAGGTTATAGATTTGAACTCAACTCGTTACTTATGCATTGGTAGCTAGCTGGGTAGTATTGCCGAAATTCAATCAAACAATGTGGTTTAAAGCTGAATACAGAAAACTATACTTCACAAATGGGTTACGTTGCAGCCCAATATAAATAGTTGCACCACTAAATAGTTTTTGGTCCTAGACAGAATTATTGATTACCACGACTAATACTGTGGTGTGGTCTACTTATATCCATATAAGTAGTACATGGTGTGAGTCAGACATACAATGTATTTGGGCAGAAAACCGATGACAAAAGAATTGAAATGAAGCGCAATCGTTTGGAAAATGCATGAGCAATGAAAATTAAAGAACAAACAGTGAACATGGAGGCTATTGGTTGTTAATTTGCAAATTAACAGTCCATTGTATGGTTATTACAATTTACTCAGATAGTTTGTAATGTTTGCTTAAATACATTCGATTGTCCCCAACCGGTGTTTTGTTCACTACAATACTAACAATACTATTACATCAACAAATGACTACTTCCTAGAAACGTAAAATTTGTAGTTAAACTTTAAAAAATAATATAGTAATGAGATAAGCAAAATAGAAAAAAAAGTCACTAACATAAGATGTTTTTAAAACAACCTTATTTAGTCTTGTTAATGTAACAAGTAGCGCGATTGACATTTGCTCTCATTATGATTCGGTGGATTACATGTATCTTATGCTGTAAAACTGTACAATCAATCTCCTACTACTAAAAGAACTTTGTAGCAAAGCGACATTTGATCAAAACCAACATACCATGATCTAGCTTTAACACTATTATAAGCAGAATCTAATTTGTTGTAGTTATTCAAACAGCTCTAAGCTTATAAAAACTTTTTAATGATCCACTACCATGAGCAACTAAAAGTGTAAACTACTTCCAGTCTTCGAACTACAGAAAGACACACTAACATTCGGTGGATAAAAACAATGTCGAAGAGATAAGTTTCGAGAAGAAAATTTATTTCCTTTTACATTTTCTTCCATACTTTTGATTGCCGGATTCTTTCTGATCATGTGATTGAAACGACCATTCAAACATCCATTCAAATTAAACGAACATCATTTAGTACAAATAAATAAGAACTCAATTACAGAAAATCATTTGAACATGGAAAAATGACTTATGTAAATCGCTTACCAGAATTCTTTCATTAATAAGATGGCATAGAGGTAACCAGTTGAATATATCCGTGAACATATTGGCCACTTCAGAAGAATATTTTGACTTTACCTCACCTTCAAAGCCATAAAGTCTGTTCATGTGTTCGGATTCATGATTACCTATGAGGATAATTAAACGCATACATAAGTGTATGACGCCGAAAATTAAAAGAGCATAAAATATCTGATTTAATACCAACTGCTCACCTCTGGAAAGATAAAACTTATCTGGATAAAGAAGCTTAAACCCGAACAAAGTGAAAATACACTCCACTGAAAACGATCCCCGATCAACAAAGTCACCATTGAACAACTAGAGAAACAAATCCTGAAAGTAATATTGCTTACGTAAGGATTATCTTTGCTCGGAAGCCCGTTGATTTGAAATATGTTCATAAGATCGTAGAACTGACCGTGTATATCCCCACAAACAGTAAACTTAGACTTTTCTGGGACTTTAATGTCTACCAAACTTGGTAAGTCGCGGAGATATAAGAAAATTTCTTTCATTATCTACAAATAAACAATAATAAATATCACGTTAGACATATTGTAATGCACAGCAAACGCTATCATATTAGAAATAAATGCAATTAATTAACAACTAGAATTTTTTACCTAATTTTGGACGTATGTACATCGCTTCAAGTTGCCATAGCCCATTATCAAAGAGAGATGTTATCAGGCGAAACCCCTGAATAATAGAGGTAGTAACAGTGTCGTTGGTTATAGGAAACACTAGGCATCTAATGATAATTACTACTGGAAAATTTATTATTGCTTCAACTCGCATTCAGACGAATCCTACTAAATCATTTATTGACATTCATCTCTATTTCCTTTATGTTGCGACACTTATGCATTCCCCTTTATTGTCATTCTGTGTATTTTATTTTTCAGCTTTACAGCAGCTTGCCTATGGTAATAACCCTGTCCTATCTAAACGGTTTCAAGTAACTGACTGGTCGAAAGTTGAATGCTACAGGCAGTATCACAGTCAACACACAAATCATTTGAATGCTACCAACGACTAGGAATATTGAAACAGTCTTTCTGAAACCACGTATACCATTCAAACTAGCCTACTTCAACGTTTGCACATTAATGCAAATCAGACAACAGATGGGGTTGGTTCCTTCTTTAGAAAGTCGATGTCTGTTGTCTATCCGAGAACCATATTCAGGACTCTAGTGAAGTAGTACAAATTCGCTCTCAATCTTACGCTTCGAAAAGCTGGTTTCACGTGCGTTTATCCGTGGACCCTTTTGCGTATTTATCTGATTTTCCCAGCGATGATGTCGCACTAAGCACCAGAGTTGACGAAGCACTGACCGACTGGATCCCGATTAACAATCGGTTATGTTAGATTAGAAAGCTCCATCAGAGTAAGAAAAAATCGAAGTGGAAAATAAGTCTTTTAGCCATTTCAAACTACACTCTGATAGATTGCAGCCCGGATGCGATCAATGATTAGTTTTACCATCAGTTAACAGTTCAACAGGTCTACAGAAAGTGCGTACAATAGATGTTGTAGTAATAGCAGGAGAATTGAATGCTTACGTCAGGGATGTAGGTACAAAACAGAATCATTTAGGTGGTCGATGGAGGCTTGTTGGTCGCAGGTTAGATAACAGTGACCACCTACCGCAACCTTGTGCAGACCACAACCTATTTCCGGCTAGCACTACCTAACAGCACAGTCATCGCCCATGTACCACCTGGCATCCTCCCTCCGCATCTCAAACCTGGACTCAGATTGATCACATCGCTATCAGTTACTGCTGACATGGTTGTGTACAAGACTGCCATTCCTTTTGAAGTATCTATATGGACTCTGGTCATGCCCTAGTTTACGTTAATCTTATCTTACGTTTTAGTGGCCAACAAATTCATCGTCCCAAACGGATCGATGTCGGCAAATTGGTTGCAGCTTCTGTTGCAAATAAATGTCAGACTGAACTAGGTTCAAGGTTAGCTACCATCCACCGAAAAGTATAGGTGAGCATTGATTGCAATTGCATAACGCCATGAAAATGGTAAGTAAAGTTGCTTGCGGCTTCGCGAAACGTCCCACTTATAGGTACAGGGTTTCTACAGGCTCATTACAAATCATTGAAGCCCGTTGGTCTACTCTGTGTGACTGCGAGTTTGATCATAAGCGAAGGCTGTTACGTAATGAAGTTGTGTAAAGCTTGCGTAAGGACCGAGAGGCCTGGTGGTCGGAGCGTGCCACTGAGTTGGAAACAGCAGTTGCATCTAGTAACTGCTAGAAGCTCTCTCAACTCATCCGAGTCACTGGCAGTAAGAAGTCTGATGTGATCAAAACAATCTGTAGAGATGGCGGGATGCCAATCACTAAAATCTATCGACATCTTGGACTATGGACAGAGTTTTTTGAGGAGCAGTTTAACTGGTCTGCTGCCCCGGCAACATCGATCAGACTGTCCTTCTCTCCATGACCTGTGACTACTGATCCACCAAATGAGGCGGAAGTCCGCAAGGAACTCCAACTCTTGAAGCGCTACAAATCACCAGGCCCAGATGACCTACCTTCGGTCCTTTGTAAAGTTGTTGGTGGCTTTCTGGTCTGGCAATTAGGGAGTGTTCCAACATCATGGAATGAGTTGATAGTTGTTACTATCCTTAAAAAGGGTTCATGTCGTTTCCGTAACAACTGTCGGGGGACAAGTCTACTTTCGATTGCGTCCAAACTATTGGCCTCCAACATACTTCGTAGTTTGTTCAAAATTCAAGAAAGATTGACTCGAGAGGAGTAGGTTGACTTTCTTTTTGGTCGAGTACGTATTGATAATATCTTCATCCTCCGCCAAATTTTAGAAAACTGTCATACTTATCACATGCCAACAATCGTAGTGTTTCTTGACATTAGGGCTGTCTTCGATTTGTTGGACAGGACTGTTCTCTGGGATTGTCTATTGAAGAAGGATGTGCCTGGGAAGTTTATCAATATCTTGAAAGTTCTATATTCAAACACCCCAGGCAGAATGAGGGCATATAACCAGCTCTCTCCACTGTTCCATTCAAGCAGTGGAGTTAGACAGGGTTGTATAATCTCACCATCCCTCTTCAACTTTGCCATTGATGACGTTCTGGGAATAGCTCTGATGGTTGCAGGTAATGATGATGTGGATCTGTTACCTGGAGAAAGACGTTTCGACATTGAGTATGCGGATGATATTGTCCTACTGTGCGATGATATTCAGGCCATGCAATCCACACTTAATCAGTTGGCAATCAGTGTCCGTAGGTACGGTGTATACTTTGCACCTTCAAAGTGCGAAATGCTATTACAAGTCTGGTAAGACCATAATCCTACACTCACTCTGGTTAGTGAGCAGATAGAAGTAGTCAAGCAGTTCGTGTATCTGGGTAGCTGCGTAAATGCTAGTGATGAGATCGATTCACGTATAGTGAAAGCCAGAGAGACGTATGCCAATCTGGACCATCTTTGGTGCCTTCGTGATGTTAGTCTGGCTGTAAAAGGTGGGATCTACAACGCGTCGGTAAGAGCAGTTTCGCTCTATGTTTGTGAAATGTGGCTTCTCTGAGTTGAAGATGCTAAACGACTCTGTGTTTGATCGTCGTTGTCTCTGAAGGATTGCTGATATCCAGTGGCAACACCATGTTAGTTATACAGAGGTTCGACATCGTGTGTTTGGGCACAGTGGCGATAATTCAGATAGTGTCACTATCTCGAAACATCGACGTCGATGTCTTGGACATATCCTAAGAATGTCGTCCTAGAGAATTTCACGTTGTGTATTATATGCCGACGCTGGGATCAATTGGAAAAAACGGGGTGATAGGGAAACATTACGGGACTTATTAGTGAATAGCTTCTCTGGATATTGATCGACTTGTATTCATATCGAAAACCACAACAATAACTGAGATCCAACTTAAATATAATTTGAAATTCATTCACGAAAAAATAAATATCCAGTTCAGCTGGCACGTTTTTGTGGAAAAGAATGAAGTCGCGAAGTGTTTGATTTGAATTATAGCATTTTGGCATTTACTTCATTTAGAATATGAAATGGGCATATCGCTATTAAATTGCTAAATTGGACAAAAATGTTAACTTACTATTATGGCATATTTCTTGTGTAATACTTTTTGAGATTTGTAATGCTCCATTAAAGCTAACATAAACGACTCCGTGACAAAGTATTTCCCATTACTATCCTGTTCTAAGTGCGGACCATCGTAACTAGATTCTACAGTAATTGTTGATAGATCAAAAGATTCTAGTGGAGATGGCTGATCTTCTACTGCAATGGCTTTTTCAAATGCTTTGCGACGAATTATTTTCCGGCATTCAGTCAACTTCTCACGAGCCATTTTGTCACTAGGTGCAACTCGAATAACCTATTTAAGATGAAACCTTATATTAGCAGATAATATTAAAGAGAACATTCTTAATAACTCGACACACAAACACCAAATGTTATTGACTTTCTAAGACAAATCAGGTGGAAATTTGAATCCTATGGTTGGAATTGTATGATTTTATTAAATCACTACTTTACTGAGGTTAAATTGCATTGAAAGTAGCTCACCACATACAGCAATAGTACGATTATGTCCTTACAAAGTAAAAGTTTCATAAGTTACGGTGTAAATGATTTATGTACGGTATGGTATATCGTTACACTATTCAAACAGACACAAAATTTATTGGGAATTAGACTACGGCAATATTTTATAAATTATTATATGAGGTTTATATTCGAAATAACCTGTGACAAGATACTTTATCAGTGTGCAATTCGGCAGTTTAATCCATGTTATAAGACCTGTCTGACCACATACCTTTTAAAACCAAACAAAAGAAATAACAAAGTGGACAGAAAATCCTCCGTTTAGTTTAAATTGTCGAATTGTAACACCTTGGTATGAAAACTAATCTACAGCATTTTATCCAACCAGTTTATACTATCTTTATTTATTTAAACACACAAACATAAGTAGGAGGCACCAAATAGATATGCGCCACATAAATCTCTCGATTTGTGTAACGGCTGGGATACTGCCCGGGGGGAAAACTATGGGAGTTATCGGCAGCAACATAAAGGATACATCAAATTATGTAACAAAAGTGAATACTAATACAGTAGAAAAAAGGAGTAACAAGATTTCCGAAAAACTTGCAAAAATTTAGCGACAAAGAAACACCTTACTGTTGCTGCTTCAAGCTACGACATGAACAGATATGATGTGCATGAAAATGAATATTAATGTCAGAATTATAGTGACTTCGCCGAGGATCATAGAGAGAGATGCTGAGTCACAAGTAGAATTTTATATTTTAAACATTTTCAAAATTATTATATTCCTTTACATTACTAAACAGAAGAAACTAATTCGCAATACATTGGATATTAAAGAATGACTTTGAGACAGACAGGTTTTCATCCCGTAAACTGGGCGAGAACTTTAAAGATAGTGAGAAAGTTCGCAGTTTTGAAATAGGTTGTACTTAAGTGGTGAAGATCCTTGCACTAACTTTCAGGACTTATTGTGGAAGGAAACTGTGATTGAATTCAATCGAACAGGTAAGAACAGAACACAAACTGGATCCTACGAGATGAGAAGCACATGGGTTGGTTTTGTCATTAAGTTCTGGAGGATTCTGTGTTATACTAGATAAAATGTTGATAATTTCAAAAGACCTAGTTGAGAAAATAATTAGAATTTTCATAAAACGTGTGGCATCAGATGAAGTGTGTGGAGCGACATTATACGTATTGTTGAATCTTTCATCATTGCTATACACGATGTTCAGTTTAATTCATTCAGTATTTCAAAGCATTTCTTCAGTAAGTGATGATTAATTAACATCCGTAATTCATTGGATCGTGTCTCGACAACTAGAAACTCAGTGTTCAGTGAGGTAACTCCGAAATTCCGTCATAAAAATTTAAATTTTTCAAAACTTCAAGTAAATTTGTTTTTAATAAATGACAAAGCTTAAATGTTCAGATGTCAGGCTAGTAGAATACTTCGTGTACTTACAGTTTCGTAGTCAGCCAACGCCTCCTTATACTGACCTAATGCCATGTGTGCAGATGCCCTGCGATAATAACCCTGAACAAATAAAGAGATCCAGATGACAAACCTTCACATAGGAACTATCCAAAGATATAGCTTTAGAAGCATCATCCAAAGCATAACCGAAACACTCTGTACGAAGATAAGCGAGGCTTCTGTTGGCCAAATAGACAGCAGTTTCCCGAATTTCAATCGCCTTCGTGTATGCATCGATGGCTTTTTCATAGTCCCCATCTAGTTGAAAAATACCGTTATACACGTGTCCATATTTGTGTGCGTGAGGTTTGTCCATGCATTACCTTTAAAAAATTTGTTAGCTTCTTCTTTTAATGCTTCTGCTTCATCCGAAATAGTCGATAACGTCATCCTCTAATTCACGTGTGCGCCGTTCAGAAAAAGTTTGGACTGACGGGCTCTCGATTAAATGGTTCAAATTTTGGTATGCTGAACGTCGTAGTTAGAAGTTAGTTGACGAATAATTTTCACCAGTTTCAGATATAACCCTTTCAAAATTTTTGATTATTTTTTTTACAGAAATGAGTCAACATTTTTAGATCAATGTCGGTTGCGCATGAGTGTTCAAATGGTTCAAATGGTTGAGGACGGAATAGAAGAAGCTTTTGATTAACGGGCTTCCGTGTCTAGTAGCAGTGGATCACGAATACCTCCAGGCAAGAACCTAGGTATATCAACGATAATAGAGGAAAAAAGAATTTGATAAATCAAAATAATATGTTATCCTTAGTCCTCAAGAATAAGTCAAGTTTCCTCCTAAAGGACTCCTGGGAAGTCGCTTGGACTAGCTCAGTCGGCAGCGAATTCCAGCATTTGACAACTCTTACGAAGTAGAAGTTGTGTCTGCAGTCTGTTCTGTTATGTTGGGTCTCCAGTTTCTGGGTGTTATCTTAGTTTAGTGTTGTGGCTAAGCTTAAGAAGATGTTTAAGAGGATGACCAGAAGTGTCAAAGATACTGTGGGTCATAAGAAGGTCACCTCTAAGACACCTGTACTCTAACGGATAAAGGTTAAGTGACTGAAGGCGCTCTTCTTAGGGTTTGAATTTGAGTCCCCGAACTGATTTCGTGGCTCGACATTGGATACGTTCCAGAGTGCCCTTATCCTTTTGAAGGGAGGGAGGAAATACTATGTTTACATACTCTAAATGGTGACGAATAAAACTGTCAAAAATTATGCCGAAAGTTTTACCGTCAAACTGGCCAAAAATGCGCTTCAATGTTACCAGTGCAAGTTTTGCTTGAATGGCGTTTATGTCACAGTTAGCATACGACTTCAGGTCGTAGAGTACCGACACTCCTAAATCTTTTTCGACTTGGGAAACTTCTAGAGAGGAGTTACCTAAGTTGTAACTATAGTCTGCAACATGTCGCAGATGGACTACTTTGCACTTTGAAGTGTTGAAGGTAAGTCCGTTGTCGTCTGCCCAACTTTGAAGTCGAGTCAGATCCTCCTGAAGTGCTAGTATATCCTCATGGTTACATATCTCTCTCCAAAGTTTCACATCATCAGCAAAAAGCAATAAGTCAGATGAAACTTGTTGAGGAGGATCGTTAATGTAAATCAAGAAGAGAAGTCCTAGTATTGAGCCCTGGGGGACCCCACTAGGACATTCCATAGCCTGAGAGAGAGTGAAGTTATCCCTGACCCTAAAATGTCGGTTTTCTAGATATGAAGTGAGCCAGTCAATCAGAGGGGGTTGGATACCCAGTCGTCTAAGCTTCTTGATAAGACATACGTGGTTGACCCTATCAAAAGCTATTGAGAATTCAAGGTAAATGACGTCAACCTTCCCCTTGTGATCAAGGATGATTGTCCATCTATCCACTGCAGTCAGCAGGTTGGTCATACAAGAATGACCCTTTCTGAAACCGTGCTGTTGGGGTGAGAAGAACTTTAAGGATAATAAGTATTCTTGTATACGGTCGTATACAAGAGATTCAGTAATTTTAGAAGGTATGGAGAGAAGGGCCACTGCGGGTTCATTGCGTCGACCTCCTTTGAAAATTGGTGTGATGTGAGCCAGTTTCCAAATTTCCGGTAGTTTGCCTCTGCTTAACGAGTATGAAAACATCACGTTAAGTGGTGATGCCAGGATTGAAGCTGCTTCCCTCAATATAGCAGAATGAACCATATCCGGACCTGGAGAAGTGTCTTTTCTTAGGTGCTGCAGTTTACGGAGCACCAGGTCAGCACTCAGGTCTTCTTCGGAAAGTCCTGTACAGGTGCAGGTGAGGCTTTCGTCAGTAAAGTTGATGTGGGTCAGCTGGAATTTCTGAGAGTATTGTTCAGCCAAAAGTTTAGCGGCATCACCGTCGTTATTGGTCGGATCATTAGGACCTAATAGTTGGGAAACTCCAGTTTTGCCTTGTCGAAGAGAAGCTGCGTAACGGAATAAGCTTTTCGGATTGAAGACAAATTTATCGATAAGCTTGGTCTGGTACTGAAGAATGTCTTCTCTTATTGCCTTTGAACATATGTTCCTTATATGTTAGTATTGCCTGTATGCGTCGTTATTGTCAGTTCGTTTATATTCGGCCCAACAGTGTCTTTCATGGCTTCGCAAACGACGAGTGTGGTTCTTGATGATTGTAGGTTGTTTTTTGGGACCGTTCGAGGAACTGAATGCTCAGTAGCACATAAGATCATGTGCAGTAAGAAATCCCAATGAGCATCCACTTCAAGTTGGGGGGGAACATCCCAATCCACCTGTTTTAGATAGTCATGTAAAGGTAACACATTCAACCGTTTGGAATTCCAGCGCCTGTTGTTAGTGGGATATCTTAGCTCCGTTTTGCTGTCTTCAATTGTGTGGCCCATAATCGTCATTATATTTTATTGTACTTTAAACATGTGTACCAATCATTAGGTTTCTATTCTGCTTCTATTAGGGAGGATGAATAGTTTGTGACTAAATATGAGAAACAGACACACAGACGTAAATTATTCTATGTGGATATTCGAACTTTCTGAGGATTTATTCCCTGATTATCCTTCTTTCACTCCAAAGTGAGATAAGTCATAATGATATCGGGATCTTCGTATGGTATATAGAATGTCAGTATGAGAACAAATGGTAGGAGAGAACACAAGTCAAATCCGAATAAGCGTTCCTGGGAGTTAAACATGTAGTGGTATTGGTCCTAACCACACAATCGTCAGAGCTGAACATAGATAACTGTGAAAGCAGATATCCAACATTTAACACGAAGAAAAGGTCAACTATGGTGAACGCTGGAATATTCATGCATTCAATGAGAAGGCATGGCTCAGACTTGCAGAAGTGGTCATTCTTCAACCATTATCATGAGTTTTGAACGAGCCTTGGGGATATTTGTTGTGTCTAAACACCTTAGACTTTTGGCAGCTTACACAGGAGCGTGCCCACTCCCTCTTGTCTTTATTCATACCAGGCCAAGAAAACCGTTCTGCTATGGGCTTGATGGATGCACAAACACCTGGATGAGAAAGTTTGTGCAGTGTATTGGAGACGTTGCGTAAATAATGTTTGATGTGGCACATAGCAAAGTTTCCCTTTCTGTTCTCATCTGTTTAATGAGCAGATTTAGGGTTGTTGAGGTTAGCTCGTTCTGAAGATCCATGTCTTCTTTTTGAAGCCTGGCGAGTTTAAGATGGTCGATTTCCTGGAAACTGTTCAAGGAAGCCATACGGGACAAAGCGTCGGCAACTACATTGTTTGCTCCAGAAATGTGTTGTGCATCTGAAGTGAACTGCGAAACGTAGTCCAGTTATCGAGACTCTTGAGGTGAGTACTTGTCTGAAGACGAGCTCAAAGAGAAGGAGAGAGGTTTGTGATCGGTGAAAAGAGTGAATTTTCGGTCTTGCTATCGAAAATTCTGCACATCGGTTCACTGTCTAGCAACAGCCTCAAGAAAAATGTTAAAGGTTGCCAGGTGTGGTTCACCCATTGCTGTGTGACTCCTCCGTTTTCTGAGTCAGATGCGTCTACTGCGATACTAATGGGCACTTGAGTGTCCTGACGTGTCAGCATAGTTGCCTTTGCGATAAGTTCCTTAACTGTGGAGAATGCTTTTCTCGCAGTATCGTCCAAATTGATGGATTACGCATTTCCACGAAGTTGATCGGTTAACGGTTTCATGAGGGATGCGCATTTCGGTATGAACCGATATAGAAACTTACAAGAACGTTTAATGTGCGCAACTGCCTTATCGTGGTCCGTTCTGGGTGATCCAGGATTGTTGCCACTTTGCTTCTTAGAGGTCAGATGCCTTGAGCATCAATAGTGTGTCCTAGGAAGTCTAAGGAGTCAGTTCCGATTTGGAATTTCTGAATGTTAACAGTAATGCCATGCCTTTGGAGTCGTTTGAAAACAATGTCCAGATGCTGGGGATGAGATTCTATGTCTGGACTTGCTATCAAGCAGTCATCAACATACTGATGTACGAAGTTGAGACCTCGGAAAACGTCATCGATGAACCTTTAGAAGTTTTAGGCGGTATTTCTTAGGCCGAAAGGCATTCGCAAACATTCGTGGAGTCCGAAGGGAGTGATGATAGTGGCTTTTGGAATATCGTCAGTAGCCATAGGTATCTGGTTATAGGCTTTAACGAAGTCGATTTTCGAAAAGACAGTTGTACCTTTCGATGGTTTCCTCATTCAATCGCCGATAATTAACAGTTGGGCGCTACCACGTAGATCCAGTGAATGGGCTTGCGTAAACCCACGTTAAGGTAAACGTACTTTTTACCGTATGTGGAGATTGAATTTCCATTTGACACCTGTAAGTTCAAACCAGATTCGTGAAGCCGGTTGTTAGAGTAAGCAGGAGGAACGCTGACATCTGCGCCAGTATCGACGAGGTACTGATTTTTCGTGATCACATCTATGACATATAACAGACGGCTATGTTCGCCGGCTACGGTTGCCGTTAACGCGTGCCAGCTGGGAAGTTCCCCGAACTGTTTTCGTATCAGGTGATTTAAAGTCCGGATAATTGCTGGGTTTTCCGCAATTTTGGGGAGACTTTCCACACTGATTATGTTACCAACACCAGTTGGGGTTATCCGTCAGTCGTAGTCTGGAGACAGATCGTCTACGTGGGATGCTTCTTCGCAGGATTTGCGGCCGTTTACGGTCATCACAAAATCGAAGGAAACGTGAAAGTGTATGACATAGATCCAAAATGTCATTTTGTTCCTTTTGAGGTTTTTCTTTGACTGAAAATACCTCGGCATTAGAGGCCTTCGTGATTTCGAGGATGCGGTCGGCAGACGTAGCCAGCCTGTCTATGGCGTTGTTTTGAAACGAGACGAGAACTGCTTGCACCTGTTGCGGACGTTTAGACAAGAAATGTTGTTTGAATAGGCCTTCATCGGACGTTCTTTGGCCGATAACTTCTCTCAATCTTAGCAACATGTCTGTCGCAGAGCCATGTTGCAGGTCGATACTATTAAGGAGTTGATCTAATCTTTGTCTATCGGTTAGATCTCCGCGTTTCAGAATCCACCGTTTTAGGGTTTCGTAAGGTTCCGAAACTTCACTGGTAAACATACTAGGTGTCACGTACCTGTTGAACTCGCGTGGTAGTGACTTTACATCGGCGAAGAATTGTGCGCGTGAGTCTGTCATTCCGTACTCATAGAAATTAGCCTCTGCGTAGCAGAACCAGGCTTCGATGTTGTCTGACCAGAAAGGTGTGGGCGTAGTCCTTAGCTTAAGTAATTTGTGAAAAATGAAGTAAAATATATCCGAAAACTCGAAGAAAATATATCACAATATAAAAAGTCAAAATAAAACAATGTCTTATGAAATTCCAAAAAGGAACAGACTCACAGTTTATAGGTTGGTGTACCATATCACATCAGGCATAACAAATGAAGATACCAGGGTATCTTAGTTTGACAAAACTTTACCAGTAACACATATAATTGAATCGCGCCCGCCCAATGAAATGAAAAGTCAGAAGCGAAGAGGCTCAAAGATATATTTGATGGATTATCAACATATCGAGGAGTGACTGATCTAATCTGGCTAGTGATCGCAGGAGATGTTGTGCATGCCATTCCAAACCGTGATCTGGTGAGGATGCATGACCGAGCAACTTCAGCTAAATGAGTCCATTAAAACTATTGTGGTCAGCATCCAATATCGAACACTTACAAAGCTATTGATTTTGGGGTTTCATTTAGTGCTACATCGTCCTTTGTGTTGTACGGTCTTCAAAACATCCATAGTACTTTCAGGTACTGATCACGAGGTGTGATTTTGACGTTAGCTGGTTCGTCACACCATTCCCATCTAACTCGAGTGGGACCCCAACCATTAGACAGAGACCATCGATGTTGATGACCCACATTATAAATAATAGTGAAATATGAAGATGCTTTGATGAGCCGCAGTTGGGTAAATAGCATCGATTAGCGATGAGTGGATCTGAATTTACATACATAGTTTTCGCGTTTGTAGTATAAGAATAGTCAAGCCGTGAAACGACGTCGACGGGTTATATTCATTACTGTGATGAGATTGATAGTATTTGTAAAATGTGAAGTCTTTGTACGTTGTCGTTCGCGTTATGACGGATGCATCGAGTTATCGTTAAATTTATATTCGTAGGATGATCAGAGGAACAGGATAGTGACTGGGAGACGAGATAAGCGGAGTCGTATTAGTTTTTGGTCGTGCAGCTCAGAGTGATTTTTGTTGCTTAAAGGAGATGCACTCAACCGTACCACGGCATGATTGTATCCCGGGTGGACTTTAATTTATGGACGACCTTGAGTGACGCCGAAGTGACCTTCGAGGTTGCCGGTGTGTTTGAGTTGCCGACATTGACCTTAACGTTAAACCTCACTCTACAATAAAGAGAAAGGGTTCAAACATTTTAGTTGCTGGTTATAGGAGAGTTCATAAGACCCATCAATAACTTAATTCCCACACGTTGAACACTCAAGTGTGTTAGCGACCTTAAAAAGGCATAAATTGACAGCTTGAGTGCAATATTTCAAGTGATGTCTCATGTAAGTGGGGTTTAGAATCTGAAAAAAAGCATTGGAAATCTCTGGGAGGTGACCGTTACACTCGAAACCCTTGACAGCTGGTGCATTTCATCATGCATTCGTTTTCGATCCATGACTTCTTATCATCCTTAGGTCTTGTTGTTCCAGTGTGTACATACTAGAAGCGATATACTGTTAACGTTATTCTGATAACCATTCCTATATCCAGTGTACATTAGCGCACTGTTTCAGAGTTAATCTGCTAACCCCAACTTTGGGACCATCTAACTAATTTGTCTAAATCAGCCCGGAGGTCAAGATGTTCAGCATCACTACATATTGTTCTCTAGACTTTGTCATCCGCAAGTAAATTTCGGTGGCTAAATTAGTCTTGGTAATTTCTTGACGTGAAGGCGAGAAAACAGGGAACCTGAGGTAATACTTTCGTACACGCATTTTTTGACCGATTTCTTTCCGTATGGCGTCTCATTTACCCTCACTCCAGGCATTTGGCCTCAGAGGAAGTTCTTGTTCGCTTTTGTATTTTATTTCATTCCAAAACTGAAGAGTTTCTGTGCTAGCCTTAATCAAATTCTTTGTCATAATCTGACTATCAAAACGACAGGCGAACCGCTATCTTGGGTTCCTGTCCAATCCACTCCCGCAATTATTGAGTTAAACATGACTTATTATTTCGAAACCCATGTTGTTCAAAAGTTAACGGGTAATGTTACTTTTATGACTCGAACTATCTTTTCAAATACTTTAACTATTAAGCTAGGTAGACTTTCAGGACCGTAGTTGGACCCGATTTCCCCTTTCATACCTAAGTAGAAGGCTAACGATAAAATCCTTCCAATCATCATGGAGTTAATTCTGGGGAGGCAGCATGTCGAATAGCTCTTAAGTGGTTCAAAATCCCAAATACAGGTACACGTGAAAAACCTAACAAAAAGGACTACAAATGGATGACAACATTGTCACTAATGGTAGTAGGAGACATGCATATGTTACTAGTGTTTTGTTATGATTTTTTCTGAATATCGCTTAGTCGTAGTAAAACTACAATTTATTGATAGCTGAGGGTACTTTGTGTTACTTTTTTTTCTATTTAGGAGTTAGGATCACTCTCTGCAATTATTACATCTAAATGCGTGACTTTTCATACCAGATTAAGTAGCTTTGACGAAATACCCTTAAAATGGCGAACAAGTGGTAATAGAAATAATATTTCGAAAATACTGGGAATAAAGGAAAAAGTTGATAATTGAATGAACTCCAATTTTATTATAGGTGTGTTGGTGACAAATTTACTGATTACCTACACCATGAAAGATTATTTATTCAATAAGAACCAGTAGGAGAAATCCAAAATAATCCTGTTCTCATGGTTTTAACGTTGTAGAAACGAAGAGAAAGAGACGTTTTTTAAGAGCACTTCAGTTCTGTAGGTTTTACTTCCTATTCTTGAAACGTGCACCTAAAATCCATAGAGCAAAGAGATTATGCAACTATCAATATTGACCTTTTCGAACTCGTCCTACTAGATGTGGATCGAAGCCATTACGGTTGTTTATAAAAAGGAACTTATTGATCTAGTAAGACTTGAGACCTGAGTACAGATGAAAAGATGTAGAAGCAGATGTTTACTCCTTATAATGCAGTTTGTATGTAGAACAAATCAGTGAGTCTCTGTTCCTATTTCCTTCCCAATTACTTTGGAAAATTCACTTACTGATTCACCGAATAATAAAAGTCTTGATGGCATACGGATACTAAAGTAAATCATGTTTTTTGTTTGAATTCCTCTCATCGTTGTCTCATAACAGTATTTAGTCGTTTATCAGCAAAGTCGTTTGAGAAAATTATTAGTACGATAAGTAGTCATCTATAAAATTATTTTAGGTTTTACAAAGTATCCTAAGGAACACGTTAAATATTTCCATATATTTGAAGTTTTTACAGCGTTAAGATGGAAAAACACTCATAAGTCTTAAGAAGTTCATAGTCTATGCGAAACCACTGCTCATTTTAGTTTCATTAATTTTCTGACAAAAGGTTTCTGAATTACGGTAGCTGTTTATTCATAAGCTTAAGTCCATCATTAAAGCCTCATGCTCGGCAGCATAGTTTAACAACTTGCATGCTTTTAGTCTGCCTGGTTGAAAGGTTAACATTCCATTCATTTTTCCTGTCTTTTATTTATTTAGTAATTTTATCCGTTTTATAGCATCATGGATGCAACTGTTAAAAGACCACTTGGGCTATTGATCTTATTGTTTTGGAGTTACTTCTTCACTTCGCTAGCTCGGAGAGCCATACAGAATATATATCATATAATCCCAGTACAATATAAAGGAACTAAATCAAATACTCATTTAGGTAAGTCATGTCGTAAATTATTCTTGTTACTACGTAGGTAAGATTTTGGTTCAGTTGTATAACTACTTGACTTCTAGCCAGTGAATTGTGGGTCATATGTTCTGTGTTATTCTGTATCGTCGTTTTTATTATAAAGTGACTAAAATCCATCACGGTTCCATCAAATCTCTTGTTTCTTCTAACTTAAATTTAGAGCTGCCGTTCATACATTCATAAATAATGCGTTATAAGCCTTTTGAATATGATCTCGTGTTTGTATGATAAAATATTAATTACTAAATTTTATAACTTATAAATATCCAATATCTGATTAGTCCGAATAGTATCAACATTTCGTGTATAGTACCTTTAAAATGAGTTGTATATTACTTCCTTAATCTTGTTTCAGGCTCCATTATTACTGCTCAAACATTGGGTTATACAGTTACAAAATTAATTGGTGGGATTCTTATGGATCACTTAAATCCACTTCGAATTTTTATTTACTCTCTGATTTCAGCCTCAGGTTCACTTTTTCTTTTATCGGGTAAGTAAATATTTTTCTCGCTTGACTTGTACTTATTAAAACACATCTTTTGACCTCCCATCGTTTCAAAGTCTATTATTTATAAATAAATGAACGGAAACTATGGAAAATCCCTTTTGTATTGCATTTCATCATATCAACTTATTTAACAAATATAATTAAATTTATAAAAAGTAGAAATAGATTCTATCATGTTAATGAGTACATCCAATGTTAATTTCTTTAGTTTCATCTCACCAAACAGTTTGGTTAGTATCCTATGGATTGACCGGTTTAGCACTTGGTTCTAGTTGGCCAGCCATATCAAAGACACTTCGTACAGTAAGTTGACACCAAATCTGTAATTCGATTTTTATCATACTTATATATGACAATTTTGAAATTGCTTAGTTCAATGTCCCGATAACAGTAGTGAATGGTAGCTTTGGGATCCATTTATGGACCAGTATTATGCATATATATTTTTTATCGTATAATTGCTAAATAACCAAACTATTTATATTCGTGTTCCTCTTATTATAAGCTTTATTTTGATCTATAGACTATTGTACGGTTTACCATTCTTGAGTTATCCCTAGTCTATTAATTGCTGCCTCCCACATTTGGTTAAATCTTGTACAAATGTTATTTTCTATTTTATGGTACGATGTGGTCAGTCTGTTTGGTATATAAATTCAGTATGTTTGAAATACTCCGCCTTTAGCTCTTATAGAGTTACTGCCGGTCCCAAGCCCGGGTAAAGGAGGAGGGTTGGGCATGGGGTTAGCGATCCCATCCCGTAGGAAAGCTAACTCGCTAAAAAAACGCTAACCAGAAAAATAATTCAAACCATTTAAACTCTGCCCTGGGAGTTCAAGGAATAATTATGACGCCTCATGATGAAAGCCGAAATTTTTCGGAAGTCACGAGGCCGATACACCTTCTAACAGGCTCAGGACAGAGTTGGATGGAGAATGCTGGTGAGCGGCCTATACTCCTCGACGAGGGGTAACAGGCGAAAGTAAGTAATGTTTGAAATACAAGGATTCATACCGCAGGGGCTGTTATTGGTGTTCTTGACTTAACTGGCTGGGCTAGGCAGAAAGCAAGACCGATACGTACTCTAGACTGCTCGTGCAGTTTTCGTGTGTCACTGTTCCAATCGATAATTCGCCGCCCTCTGATTGGCGGTCTTACCACGTCATACATTAACCGGGCATCCACTCGGCCACAAGATATAACACTTAGTCATAATTTCCTGTGAATATTTTTACGGGTGAAAATGAAAACTAGGAGGTCATTTTTATAAGAAGGATTAATTCAAGTAATAAAATCCATGTAGAAGAAATGTTCGTTTTCTCGAAGTAATGTTTATATTAAGAGGATATCTTCATACTTACAAACTATGTTCGCCCCTAAATGCTCTGGTACGGCCGAGAGTGGGGAGAGTCCGCTCTCTTTCTCTCGAAATGCTCCCACATGGCCACGCGAGTTGGAAAACCCTGATTCCAAACCAATGGTGTACATGGGCTCCAGTATCCTAATGGAACAAATGGCGTATGAACCAATTGTTGGTCACTGGCTACCATGGGACTGCATCTCCTTACGATGCTCCACTGCCTTGTGGGTCAGACCTTTAGGTCAGAGGCTCCGGGTGTGGCCCCCTAGGAAAACCACCTGCTTCAGTTTGGGCACCTGGGCAGTATCACAGCCCTCACACAAATCGAATGAGATTTGTGCGGCGCATATGTATCTGGTGCTTCCTTGTACCAATATCTATGTGTTTAAGTAATAATAATAATACAAACTATGTTCTCTTCCTAATTGGTATAAACTATTATTCACATTAATTTTTTAATAGTAAGCGGACATTAATTCGAGCTAGTGGAACAAAGGCTGTAATATATATATATATATATATATATATATATATATATATATATATGAATCATTTTGTGAATGTGCAGTTCCTTTGTTAAGTAGTCCAGGGGCTAACCATCAAGTTACAAGTATGCATCATGCCTCATCAATAGGGACGATCGTAGCTAAAGAGGATTACTGTATTTTAACTAATTTATCTTGTGGAGCCGTATGTACTTGACTCTGAGCCATGGTTTACATGACGGCTAGTGATAATACTCCATTTCCTAAAGTGTAGCAGACAGATTGGGATTCAAACTTGAAACTCATTAATTGAAAGCAGAGTGTTTAAATAACCGCTAATGCAAAAAGTATCACTAGACTTTAGCCACTAGATATCATTTGCGAGATGTTTTCTCACATTATGATTGCCTTCCAGTTAGATTTGTATGTATCTACCTTACTTTTATAATATTTCCTTTTAGTCCCTATCTTCGTTTTTGTGTTATCAGTGAATCTGCTTGGTTTCGTAGCAAACAACACCCATGAAAACAATCTCTTATTTAATAGAAGAGATAAATAGTTGATCAACAGAAACCTGGCATCTTACAGTTATTTAACTTGAAGTATTATCATTTAGGTAAATTCCTAGTTCTAGTTTAAAGTACATATATGATTTCGTTGCTTAAAGTCTGCTTAAATTAATTTTAGTCTGTGGCTTCTCAGGAATTAGCCACTTGGTGGGGATTAATATCATCGTCTTCTAACCTAGCTGGTTGTATGGGTTCTTGGATATCTATTGTTATTTCTTCGTATGCAACGATATTCCTCGGTGATTTGGCATGGAGAGCTCCGTTCATTTTTGTTGGTAAATACATATTTTTAACTGACCAGTGCATTTATTTTATGTTATACTTGTCATCAACTGTTACCTTCTATTTAAAAGCAGCTTTTTGACCTTGTATGTCATTGTATTTAGCGCTTAATTAAAAAACAGATACCCTAAAATTTATTACCATTCTTCCTACATGAAAATTAATCTGATTTTAGTTTCAGTCATGCATAATTTGTAATATTTCATATTGTCTTCTGAAACGAACTCCTAGCCATATTATCATTTTTCCTAAACAACGTTAATAAATAGATAAGTTCAGATATTTTAGGGAATAAAGGATCGTTCAACTCTATTTCAAATTCGTCTACCGATGCATGGTACAATAGCTAATAATTTGAAAATCACATTGTTAAGTGATTTTCATATCAGTGCCATTAATTAACTGATACAATCATTCGGTGGTTTCGATTTGTATAACACAGTTTTACATAAAATCTAGATTCGTCATTGTTTTCTATTATCATTTAAATCTTCAATATTTTTCCTAGCTGGTGTCCCTATTAAATGTAGACAAGCTCCGACATATTAGCTACGTAGTTGTTTCAGCTAATTGTCAAACTTTTTTGATTCCCTCTGATATCTTTTATTTGAATCAACAGATGTGTTAACTTAAACATACTTATAATTGCACTTTTGTAAAAATGAAATTCAAATTTGAAGTGATTTTTTCTATTGATGTAAATTGTGTTTTACACATCCCACGTAACATAGAAATCCTATTGCGGTAAATTCCTAGTTGTTCTCTACATTGCTGTAGAAGGGGGTCGAAATAAGCAGAATAAAGTTTAAACCTTAGTCCCACTGGTTGCGGACTGAGTGGTTTGGTGATTTTTCCACCAGCTAACCTAGTAAGACAGTTTTCTTAAAAAAGTTAAATGTATGCAAATTATCACTATTAATTCTATTGTCAGTACTCATAGCCTAGTTAATCAATATTATGGAAAATACATGATCTAAGATCTATGACGTCGCTTTACTCTGTGATTTCAATCAGAATTATGATAACATGTACGGTCACCAGACGTAAAGAATATTTTTTTTCCCGACCATTGCTGTTACCTTGACGTGGTGGTCGTGCTTGTCTATCGTGATGAACCAATCGAGCCATACTGGCTGGAACAATCGTTCCTCAAGGTCCTACCATGCCAGACAGGTCGGTTGAAGAGCGGTGAGACTAAAAGCAGCAAAACCAAAGTCCGAAGGCGGAGTCGTACTGTTGACTGTACGGAGATGTGACGTCAGTAAGGTGTTTACTTCAGACAGCCAGCATAACAGCGATGCTGCCTTCCCACAAGGAGGGGTTGAGTTAATAAGGATCGACCCTAAGATTGCACACCTCGCCTTATCCCATGAATATCCGTCTCCGGCGGTAAGGTCCCAACAAGTACAGAGCTAACACAAAAATTACCCACAAAAAGGTGGTGTGTGACCGACCTCAAGCAGTTGTCCCTTGGGCACTGCGGTCACGCTCTCAAATCACTAAGACCACTTCTAACCCAATTTCCTTTTCAGGTATCTCTAGAAGAACCCTTCCACGGTGTGGGCAACCGGGAAGTGATAACTGCCCTCATACCTCTAACAGCACTCACGGTCACTGTATTCATAATCAACTCCCTTCAATTCATATCACTCCTCCCACCTCGACTTTCGACACTAAACTTCCTCTTTCGGTTTCCTCCTCAAGTGTCACTATGACCAACGATTCTAGTGCGTGAAACACTGTCCGAGATCCACTAAAACCTCGCTCCAAACTACACATTGGAGCCTTCAACGTACGTACTTTAAGTCAAATCGGTCTACAGGCTTCCTTGGCTAAAACCCTAGATCCTCGTACGGTTGATGTATGCTGTGTCTCCGAAACACGCATACAGGATCCTAGTGTGGTCATTCAGTTGACCTCACCTCGCCAAAATGGACAGCCAACGAAATACACCCTCCGTGTATCTGGCGACCCGTTGGCTAGTTCTCGTGGACTTGCAGGGGTAGGCATAGCACTAAGTACAAGGGCAGAACAGGCACTACTAGAATGGATCCCCGTTAACAGTCGCCTGTGTGCTGTCCGGCTAAATGGATCCGTAAGAACTCGGAAGGATAGGGACACACGTCGTTGCCTTTTCGTTGTTTCTGCCTACGCTCCCACTGACTGCAGCCATGATGAAGTAAAAGATGACTTTTACAGAAAACTCTCTGAGCTTCTTCAGAAAGCTAAGCGCTCAGACGTGGTAGTCGTAGCGGGTGACTTTAATGCCCAGGTAGGCAGCTTAAATCAAACAGAAAGACATTTAGGTGGGTGTTTTAGTATTCCGGCTCAACGAACCGATAATGGTGATCGTCTGTTGCAACTATGCTCAGACAATCGTTTATTTTTGGCAAGCACTAATTTTAAGCATAAGGAGAGACATCGTCTAACATGGCGACCACCTGCACCAAACCAACGATGGACTCAAATAGACCATATTTCCATCAGTAATTTAAACCAAAGGGTTCAAAAAAACCAATAGACTTCTTCTAAGTCTATTTCACTGATGGATTCGCCTAAACTCATTCTATCAGACTCTGAACACGACAAAGAGCGAAAACAAATCAGATCTAGGTTAACTAAAAGTCTAAGGAACGATCGTTAGCAGTGGTGGGCAACGAAAGCAAAAGAATTGGAAAAGACAGTGGCTGTAGGTAATATCAGACAGCTTTTCAGACTAATAAAAGAAACCGGAATTAAGATGTCAATTGTAAGCGAAACAATCTCGGAAGAAGACGGAACCCTTATCTGCTCTCAGCCCGGACGTTTAGAACAATGGGCGGAACACTTTAGAGAACAGTTTAGCTGGCCTTCAGCTACTCTACAGTTACCCACCATATCCAAACAGTCTGAATGGAACATTGAAGTAGATCCCCCAAATTTAGCGGAAGTTCAAAAGGCTATAGATAATCTGAAACAAGAAGAGCAGCTGGTTCGGATGGATTGGCTCCAGAGGTCTTTAAATATGGTGGTTCAATTTTAGCGATTAGGTTGACTAATATTTTGGCTGAAATCTGGGAGTTGGACATAATCCCATCTGACTGGTCACAATCACTTATTGTCCCAATATATAAGAAGGGGCCAAAATCATCCTGTGATAACCATAGAGGGATTAGTCTGACTAACATAGCATCTAAAATACTTACCTCAATAATTATCGGGCGCCTAACTAAGACTCATGAACTGCAAACACGAGAAAATCAGGCTGGCTTCAGACCTGGTCGTGGCTGCATCAACCACATATTCACTATTCGTCAGGTTTTAGAGCACAGACATGTTTATCGGCGTCCGACAATGATAGTTTTTTTTTACTTGAAAACAGCATTCGACTCTGTAGACCGAGAGGTTCTGTGGCAGTGTCTGTCATTGAAAGGTGTACCTCAGAAGTACATAAACCTTGTGAAGGCTCTTTACTCGAACACTATCAGTCGAGTGAGAGCTTATGGCGAACTGTCATATGATTTTACAACCTCAAGTGGTGTCCGTCAAGGCTGTTCAGTATCCCCATTTTCGTTTAACTTCGTTAAAGACCTATTGCTGGAAATAACACTCGTCGACTAAATTTTCAGGAGTTGATCTTCTACCAGGAGGTTCACTTATCGACTTAGAATACGCAGATGACATAGTCCTGTTTGGTGAAGACACTGACAAAATGTAGTCTTCTGTTAGAACTGAGTAATAATGCCAGGATGTTTGGGATGCGTTTCTCCCCATCCAAATGTAAATTGTTACTCCAGGACTGACATACGTCAACACCTGAACTAAGGACAGGGAGTGAAGTAGTGAAACACGTCGACAACTTCACTTATCTTGGAAGTCTGATCAGCCCTAATGGGTTGGTGTCTGACGAAATCTCAGCACGGATTCAAAAAGCTCGTTTGGCTTTTGCCAACTTACGTTACCTATGGCGAAGACGAGATATCTGTCTATCAATTAAGGGACGAGTATACTGCGCAGCAGTTCGCTCTGTTCTACTTTACGGCTGTGAAACATGGCAATAAAGAGTAGAAGATGCCACAGATGTCTTAGAAATATTGCTCGCATCTGCTGGGATCATCGGGTAAGTAATAGTGAGGTTAGACACAGGGTATTAGGGAATGATGGTAAATCAGTTGATGAGGTCATGAATCTTCATCGACTGAGATGGTTGGGCCACGTGTTACGTATGCCTGAACACCGATTACCACGACGCGCTATGCTGACTAGTGTAGGGTATGGTTGGAAGAAAGTTAGGGGCGGCCAAACCAAAACGTGGCATCAGTGCTTGAAGTCACTAACTTCTAGTCTGAGCCATGTTGGCAGATGCAGACTACTTGGTTGGGGTCCGCGTGACTGTCGTAACCAATGGTTGGAGACTCTAGGTGACGTGGCTCAGAATCGATCACAATGGCGTCGGTGTATATACTCTTTATCTTCCCTTAAACCTTGAGATTAAAATTGCTTCATATCTGTCTTTCTTCATGTACTATATCCTTATATGCGATCTTTCTTTTATATGTTGCTACCATTGAAGTAACTACTTTTATGAATTTGGTGTCAATCTTGTTTTGCTAATGATGTGTGACGACTTGGACCGATGCATAAATGTGCCTGGTCCTACGTTGTAGCTGACTGACTGACTGACTGAAAGAATATCTTTTCTCGACTAATAGTATATCAATTCGAGTTGTAACACTTGTCACTAATCGAAACGAAGAAGTATGAGGATGATCCAGTTCTTCACAATATTTAGATCATCAACCGGAAACTTCTTGGATAATTGTTACCTCCTGATCTGGTTACACTGAAATATGTTAATTATTGAATTTTAAAGCATCTGGTAGTCACTGATATGTCCTCTAAAACATTTGAATTTTTTCGGGTTTTAATTTCATCGAAAATTAAAAGTATGTGATGTTCAGCATAAAATATAATTGAAGTCAATTGTTTATTTTATTTAACTAATCCTAAACTGACATCAATTTTTTGGAAGTTACCATCAAATCGATAAAATTCTTGAAATCACTCTGTAGTAACTTTCAAAGTCTACTAAAAAAATATAACTTTTTCTATGTAATAATAATACTTGATGTCTTTATTATATATTAACATCCATTTGAAATTTATGAATTTTTTTAAATTTTACAGGAGCATGTTGCATAATATCAGCTTTACTTCTTATTGTTTATCTGCATTCGCGAACCATTGATACTCTAAATGAAATCAATTTTAAGACTATACCAACTAAATATTTTAGTCCTTCTAAAATAACAATATCTAACCAATTATTGGGGAAGCATCTCAATTCAGATATAAAACACAAACGCTGTGATGATACTTGTCAAAGTTTAATGTCCACTTCAAAATTGGTTCAAAACACTTATGATACAAGTAATCAGGAAAGGTGTTGTAATGAAAGTGAGATCATGTTATTACTTTAATCAGTCCATTGAAATTCCTCTTAAATTTTCTGTTACGATAAAAAAAACTTGATCATAGAAATTTTGTGTAAGTTACTGATGTGTGGGCGAGAATGACAGTGATTGGTTGTCTTGATGAGTCAGAATTAGATAGGATGACAGGTGTTATATGTGTTATATATATTCCCCTATCCTTATTATGTATTGACAGTTATTGATGGACTGTTATTGATTGACTGTTCCTTGTGTCGGATTTTGGTGTGGAAATATATTGACGTCCTAGTCAGGCTAATCTCGTGTTCTTGATTTGAGTTGTGTTGAAGTCCTGTAGAATAGACACTGGGTGGGAATTTAGTGTAGATATTCGTTTAAGGTAAATTAACGTCCCACATACGTGTAAAAAATGAAAGGACTGTTATAACAAGAATCTCTAGAGTTATAACAAGTATCCTGCAGTTTATAACAGTTATGAATAGTTATTCATTTGGAATTCACTAATTTACAAATAGCGATCTTAATTTTTAAGAGTATGGATTAGAAAATCTTTTGCTAAAATCACAAAATTTGCACTTGTTATTTTGTGTATGGGAAGAGAGTTTTAGGATACTGTACCATGCTACTTTGTCAATAGTATTGAAGTGCTTGATTTTTAGTATAAATCTATGACTTGATAATTAATAAGCATTTATTTTGTTTACTTAAAAGTTCTAATGTAACATTTCAATCACTCTAAAGTAAATCAACTGGTCGGCGGCCTATGCTCCATTGGGAGTAACAGGCGTAAGTAAGTAAGTAAGTAAAGTAAATCAAACTATTATATACATCAAATGAATACGTTTATCACTATAATAATCACTAACTGGTTCTGAATACATTTCATATTTATGTTAGCCTAGTGTTCTCTAATTTTTCATAATTACTCCAGAAAGTTATTGAAACATTGTTTCAACAGAGCCAAGAAACGTAGATTCTTCCAATAAATAATTAGATTGGATTTGATATCCGAGTAGCATGGGAACCAGGGAACTTATAGGGTTAAATTTGACCTCATAAGACATGAATTATTGTGATGAGGGCAAAATTAACTGTATTTAGTCTTATTCACATCCATTCCAGATATAATTTGATATCTGATAATTTAGTGGAAATAAATACGTTCCTCACAATACATGACTTATTGGCCTAACCACCTCCTACCTTGACGGGCGATTTTCTCTGGTGTAGAAGAGGACTGGAAGAAAGGTAAGAACACTCAAACCAAGACATATCATTAGTCAACGAAGTCATTTACTATTCATCTGAATCATGTTGATAGTGTAGTCAACAAGAACAGAGGTGGGGACAACCAAATGTATTTGAACACGCAATTACGGAATCTCTTGGTAAAATCTGACAACCATACAGTAAATAATTCATCTGCAAAATTTTAATCAGTTGTCTCAGACTTGGTTGTTCTTTCGTTTCCACACCAATTATTTTCTGTTCTCGTTCTTTTCTCTTCGATCTTTTTAATCTTCTGCCTCCAGGCATTTCACTTTCAATTGGTGATACATTCTGCTTATATATGCCGACATCAGTAGTACACACCACAATATGTGCAGACTACCTGGTTGGCATCTACGTGATAACCGCTATCAGTGATGGGAGACTTAGGGTGAAATAGTTAGGGATTTTTCACAATGGTGCAGATGCATTCATTCCTTACCTTCCTCTCGATTTTGAACTCCACTATCCCCCTGTATGTGTCTATTCTCTGTGTCCTTTTGAACCATGTTCTTGATGTTTAGTCTTTTTTGTTATAATTGCTGCTTTATAATTCAATGTTCCTCTTGTTATTTTCATCTCGTCGTCCCAATGGGGCGTAACAACTTGGGCCAAAGTGCATCTTTGCCAGGCCCTGTTTTGGTAATGACTGACTAAGCAACTCTTTAACGAAGTAAAGCATATAAATGTATTAAGCTAATTTCTATGATTGCTTCTTAAAATCCATATGCATTAGTTAAACACAAGACTTTTGATTTCTTCATTTTCCAAATCAGTAACCCAGAACAATTTCTTGTGGCCACTTTTAATCCACACATTTCGGCCTAACAGCCAACCTAACATTTAGTGGTTGAAAATCGATTTCCTCACTTGGAACAGTGGCTCACTGGTCCACCCACTTAGTCACGGGTTCAAATCCGTTTCCATCTGATTAGATTCATGTAACCAAGGAGTATCAATACTCACCTGTGTTTTTTTTTCTAGAAACAAGCAATTATAAGTAGGTTTACAATAGGACCGTAACTTTATGCTTTCAGGAATCAGTTGACTGACTAATGGTTAAAATACACTTGACTGCCAAATGTAACTTTTTCATACTTAAATTTTGCTTTATGTAGTTTGGTCCACCAGTCAAATCATATCACAAATCCTCACATAGGAAAGTATAACTTTAGACTAAGTACACCAATTTATACTTACTGAACCGTCTAAAAAATTTCATAGTTAAATACTGAGTCAGTAAATCATATTTTGAGAGTTCTTTGACAACCAAACTAAGTTGATTATCTCACGTGTTTTAAATTATCAACATCCGGTTTTTTACATTTTAGAAACTAACCGATTATCTAACAACTGTCAAGATAAAGATTTTACTGAAAATGACGATAAAGGCATGACAATCCAACCGAATAAAGTGAATATTATCATTCAAATATCAAAATTGTTTCGTACTTTAAGCCTAAGACAACGTTTATTGTTAGGTTCCTCTGCTGGTGTTCACATGTGCGCTACATTTTTACGTTATGCAATCGGCGATTGGCTTGGAATTATGCTTTTAAATAATAAACGTGGTTACTCACAAAATACTGGTTTGTGCATATTTGATTTTTTGTCGTTTCATTCATCAGTTATGCTGGTAAAATAAACTTAGATTAATTTTATTTAACATAAATCTTTATAACATTTCCAACTTTTCAGCAATTATAATTTATCCTCAGTACCTATGCTATTACTTACACAGTCTAAAATTTAATCTACACTGATTTTCATCAAATAATGCTATAGTTTGATCAGAAATGAACGTGTGATAACTTGGACTAGATATCACTGTTGTAGCTTAATCCTTGCTACAGAAGAGTGACTGCAATTAATGAATACGTGCAACTACTCTTCGACACTGTTCTCCCAATACCCATGACTGTGTTCGACTATTAAGAAGGTAATACCTAACCTGTGGAGAATATATATTCAAGAAAAAATATCACTCTTTATTTGTTGTTTCTCTTTCCGATAATTATTGATTACATTTACGCAATTATAGTCTAAAACCGAGTGAACTACATAACAAAACTTATCAGAATACAATCGAATATCTTATTAAAATCGTAACTGAATTTATCTAAATTTAATCAATAATCTTACTCTTGATCTCTTCTCATAAATTAGTATGAACATCTCAAACTCCCAGGAGGAGCTAGTCCCTCCGTTCATGATTCAGTAGTAATGTTATGACTACGATATTGACTGGCTACTGTGGTTTAAATCTAACAGCAAGTGTTGATTTGTTCGAGGTTCAACTGCAAACTTTGGCAGTATTTCAGTTCAGTTTTAGAACTGAATGTTTAACTATACCTAGAAAGTGAAATAAGAAGAAATTACTGATGTATGACAAAAAATAATAAAACTGTCTGGATGCAAAAAAATGATAATGATAAACTGTCATATAAGTGTAGTACATCATAGTTTGAGACTAATCCAGCAATATTTTTACAACCAATAGCTATTTGGATTGTGATGAATAATTAGCAATCAGTGCACTTTCTTCCCTCATTAAACTTTATCAAAATTTCCTAACGAAATTTAGCGTAAGAAACCCATGGACTGCATTCATTGTGTTCGGTTATGTTTCGGAATATATCTAGATGCTATATACTTGAGTTAGTATAGACGTTGGATTTACAAGCATTATGTCACATTTTCAATTCATATAATTGATCCTCTAAATCCTCTCGTTTCCATACAAGAGTTATGATTCACTGTTTAGTATCATGAACCTATGCTTAATTTTATTGTTGCAAATCCAGTTGACGATGTTAACCAAAACTAAACGTTTACAAAGTTCTCAAACAAACCACAGCAGTTTATAATTCAGCAAATACTGTTTCATAAATGTTACTAAATTAAAAAATAAAAATATTTCGGATGATGTTTAATTTGTTCATTTAATGAAAGTAATTGTTATATATTTCAGTTAAAAAGAACTTGTATTAGTTCAAAAATCTCCACCAGTGTCTTACTTCTCCAAAAAAACACATTTATTTTCACTTATTCCTTTCAGCTTACTTAGTTGCCAGTAGTTACGAATTCGGTGGGATAGTTGGGTCTATGTTAGTTGGAATAGTAGCTGACTTGAATATGCTTTCTGTAAGTTACAATCAGATTGTTTGCTTGATGAATAGCTGGATATTGTTTTTATTATTCGGACCCGTGTTTTTTATGATCATTGTTTAATAAGACGATTAATTTAGGATATATTCTATAGCAAGACGGTCCACAGTCAGATGATTTCTAGTCGTATATGTTTGTTTGGATTATGTTAAAATAGTCTTTTCAATTTTATCGGGTTTTCCGTTAGTTGGTAGAGATTCATTGTATTGTTTGTCTCAAGTTAGAAAAACGGTGACCACCTACCGCAACCTTGTGCAGACCACAACCTATTTCCGGCTAGCACTACCTAATAGCACAGTCATCGCCCACGTGCCACCTGGCATCCTCCCTCCGCATCTCAAACCTTGACTCAGATTGATCACATCGCTATCAGTTACTGCTGACATGGTTGTGTACAAGACTGCCATTCCTTTTGAAGTATCTATATGGACTCTGGTCATGCCCTAGTTTACGTTAATCTTATCTTACGTTTTAGTGGCCAACAAATTCATCGTCCCAAACGGATCGATGTCGGCAAATTGGTTGCAGCTTCTGTTGCAAATAAATGTCAGACTGAACTAGGTTCAAGGTTAGCTACCATCCACCGAAAAGTATAGGTGAGCATTGATTGCAATTGCATAACGCCATGAAAATGGTAAGTAAAGTTGCTTGCGGCTTCGCGAAACGTCCCACTTATAGGTACAGGGTTTCTACAGGCTCATTACAAATCATTGAAGCCCGTTGGTCTACTCTGTGTGACTGCGAGTTTGATCATAAGCGAAGGCTGTTACGTAATGAAGTTGTGTAAAGCTTGCGTAAGGACCGAGAGGCCTGGTGGTCGGAGCGTGCCACTGAGTTGGAAACAGCAGTTGCATCTAGTAACTGCTAGAAGCTCTCTCAACTCATCCGAGTCACTGGCAGTAAGAAGTCTGATGTGATCAAAACAATCTGTAGAGATGGCGGGATGCCAATCACTAAAATCTATCGACATCTTGGACTATGGACAGAGTTTTTTGAGGAGCAGTTTAACTGGTCTGCTGCCCCGGCAACATCGATCAGACTGTCCTTCTCTCCATGACCTGTGACTACTGATCCACCAAATGAGGCGGAAGTCCGCAAGGAACTCCAACTCTTGAAGCGCTACAAATCACCAGGCCCAGATGACCTACCTTCGGTCCTTTGTAAAGTTGTTGGTGGCTTTCTGGTCTGGCAATTAGGGAGTGTTCCAACATCATGGCGTTATGTTTTTGACATAGGCTGTAACCAATTGTTATGACTTGATCAAGGTCGTCGCTGATTTGTTATGACCTTGCGAATTTAACAAGGACGTAATTCGCGTAAATTATCCACCAATAGAATACGCCTTCTACGACCTTCACACTGTGACAATGACGTTCGATTAGTATGAGTAATCTAGCGTCCTTATTGGTCCTTATCCGCCTAACCCGTCCTCTTGAGTCCAAAACACCAATAGCAGCTGCTGTAATGCGAGTCGTTTATTTCAAACATACTTTGTCTATATACCAAACAGGCAGACCACACCACACCATAAAATAGAAAATAATATTTGTACAAAATCAAGCCAAATGAGGCTGTAAGCGTGAGAGACAGTATTCAATAAACCGAGTATAATTTAGGAACAATAAATCATATAATAATAATCAATAGGTCAGAATGAAGCTTGTAATAGGATGAATATAAACATAGATAATCTAGTTACTGAATAGTTATACCATAGGAATATAAATAGAATAATAGTCTAATAAGAGGTCCCGTAAGTTATCAGTACTTACTTTTTCCCTAGTATATAACACCTCCCCTTTTTTTGAAGCATCATGGATAATAACGATCCTTGGGATTTATTTTTATACGATTAGGTTTCCGCCTGATGCGATGCGACCGCCTTGGGAGTGTTGTACACGTCTTTATTTTATTCGAGTCCTTTTTAATTTCATTATCCGACTCGGTTAATATATTTAATGGTATATCATGCTTTCTATCACTTCCTATCTCCCACTCCTGTCTGGTCGGCTGTATCTGGTTTGCATGTCGTACCCATATCTTTTGTCCAACTTTCACTTCATAAATAACTTTCCCTTTTCTTCGGACTATGATGCCAAACTTCCAGGTTGGCTTTACTCCCTGGAAATTTCTTGCAATTACTGCTTGTCCCACATTAAACCTTCTGGGTAAGGCACCATGCCTTTTGTTGAACTGCCGTTCCATTCGTTTATTCTTGCGGAGACCGATTTCAGGTTTTGGCCTCATTTGTTCCATAGGTATTCTAATCTTTCTTCCAAAAATTGCTTCTGCTGGACTTTCTTGATTGTTTGTTGTTGGGTCGGGGGTTGCGCGGTAGCTTAGTAAAAATCGTTGAATTATATCTTCTATTTCTCCTTCCCCTTCGGCTTTAAGCAATGCTCTTTTAAAAGTGTCCACGAACCTTTCGACTAAACCGTTAGACTGTGGATGGTATGGGGGTGTCTTAATATGCCTAATGGCATTGGCAATGCAGAACCTCGAAAATTCAGCAGATGTAAACTGTGGTCCATTATCTGACACCAACATATCTGGACACCCAAAACAACTGAATACTTGCCTCAGTTTCTTCACCGTAGCTTGTGTCGAGACAGATTTCATATAGTGGACTTGTGGCCATTTGGAGAAAGCATCAACGATTATCAAGGACTGTTTACCGTTTATAGGACCAGCGAAATCTACATGCACTCTTGACCACGGATTTGACAGTGTTCCCCAACTCTGCATTCCGGTCTTGCGAGGGGCTTTCAGGGCTTTTGTACATGCAGAACATTTCGCAACATATTCTTCAATCTGCGCACCAATATTCGGCCAATATACATAACCGCGTGCATGTGCTTTCATCCGCGCTACCCCTGGGTGTGCAGCGTGCAGTTCTAACATCACCTTCCAGCGTAGGCTTGTGGGTACAATAACTCGATTTCCAAACATTAGGCATCCGTCCACGAGCGATAAGGAATTTCGTCGGTGAGCATACTGTTCAATGTTTTTGTTGTCTATATGAGCAGGCCAACCATGTTCAAGGTAACTTATAATCCGTTTCAGCTCGCCGTCTTCTTGAGTGTAGCGTCTAATATCTTCAGTGGATAATGGTGTTGCTTTTATAGCAACTTGTAGTATTTGGTGGATATCTTCTTCCAATGATATCGTTGCAATAATAGAATCTTCGCTTTCCTGTTTCTAATTCGCAATTAATCGAGATAAAACATCAGCTTGTCCAAACTTTTCAGTTGATTTATATAGAATTCAGAAATCATAAGCAAGTAGTGTAATAGCCCAGCGTTATAATCGATTAGCTGTATATGCAGGAATACCTGACTTCGACCCAAATATAGATAAAAGCGGCTTGTGATCTGTTAGAAGAGTAAATCGACGTCCATAAATCATTTTATGAAATTTCTTTACTGCAAAAACTATAGCTAGTCCTTCTTTTTCAATCTGACTATATTTTCGTTCAGCTGGGTTAAGTGTTCGGGATACATGAGCAATTGGTTTCTCTTTACCGCCAGGAAAACGATGACTGATAACAGCCCCAATTCCATAGTTGGAAGCATCAGCGGCTACAATTATTTCAAGCTTAGGATTGTAATGAGTCAGCAATAGTTTAGAAGATAAAATCCTTTTTATTTCGTCGAAAGAATGTTGGCATTCTTTTGTCCAGTGCCATGTTGCATTAGCCATCAAAAGTTGATTTAACGGGTGTCAATTTATACATCTGGGGTACGAACATACTATAATATCCAATCATCCCCAAGAATGAACGGAGAGTTGTAACATCAGTTGGTGTGGGCATATTTTTGATGGCATTTATATTATCCGGATCTGGCCGGCGACCATCTTTATCAAATATATATCCGAGATGTTTAACAGAATCCAGCATAAATTGACACTTTTCTTTTTGTAATTGAAAACCGGCTTGCGATATTCTATGGAGCACTACGTCTAACCGGCTCATCAGTTCGTGAGCAGAAGAGGCGACAACTATAATATCGTCCAAATAAACTGCCACACCTTCAAGTTTAGACAACATGGTATCCATTATCTGTTGGAAAATTGCTGGAGCTGGTTTTACGCCAAACGGTAATCGACTAAACTGATAAAGTCCACGGTGGGTATTAATGGTTAATAGCTCCCTCGAATCTTCGTCAACTTCTACTTGTAAATAAGCTTCAGATAAATCAAGTTTGGAAAAGTAACGTCCACCGTTTAGTTTAATAAATAAATCTTCTGGCAAGGGAAGTGGATATGAATGATTTTGTAAAGCATCGTTTAATCCTGTTGAAAAGTCTGCACACAAGCGAATAGTTCCGTTTGCTTTCTGCACTACTACTATTGGTGCTGCCCATGCTGAATAATTAACCGGTTGTATAACACCCAGTTTCTCTAATCGATCTAATTCCTTGTCAACTTTATCGGTGGCTGCATACGGGACTTGGCGTTTTGGACAAAAAACAGGTTTTACATCCTGTCGTAAATATAACTTTGCCTTTCCAATGGTACAGCATCCCAATTTATTCTGGAACAACTTCTTGTGTTTCTGCAAGAGGTCCTCTATCGTTATGGCTTTCTTAGTTACATGAACCATGGGTAGATCTCTAGGACTATTTGTGCACTTCATCATGCATATTTCACTCAATGGTACGTCCCATAGGTTTAGTTTATCTATCCAATCTATTCCAATAAGGTCTAAGTCATGCCTGTTCGTTAAATAGCAATTCCCTGTGAAGTAGTTATCTCGAAATTTAACAGAGCATTTTATAATTCCAACAAGCTTTAAAATATCTCCAGATGCATTTCGTGCAGTATGCTCAGTAGGTAATACTTGTGGACAACCAATTAAATTCCATGTTCGTTTAGAGATCAATGTGATATCTGAGGCTGTATCTAATTGTAATCGGACATGAACACCATTAACCACTAATTCCACATACCTTCTTTTATCTGCCATACTTAGAGCCCGTGTAGAATATATACTGTTAATATATTTGTTTTGAAACTGGTGAGGACGCTTCGTCTGCTTTGATCTCAAATTTTCTCTAGTCCGGCAAACTGATTCTTTATGACCAAGTTTATTGCACACCGTGCATCTATGATTTCTAAATCTGCAAAATCTTGAGAAGTGCCATGCGCCACAATACCAACATTTCGTTGAAGGTTTAGGAATTTTTGTGTGATATTGATAACTTTTGGCACTTTTTTGTCGTTGGCTCGTCTTAACAGCATGGACAGAATGATTAGATGGTGCAGCACTTTTGGTTTCTAACATAGCCGAATCCTGTTTCAAGTTTATTAATCGTTGACACTCACCAGTAACAGTTTGTAGCGTCATTTCTTCGTCATGTTCCATACGAGATAATAACTTCATGCGAACATCAGCATCGCTGGGAGAATTCAGACCAGAAATAAATAATAAGCATTTAAATTGATCACTGGTTAACACATTTAATTTAAATCGTTCCGCTTGTAAATTTACTCTTCCGGCATACGTAGTATAATCCTCATCAGCTTCTCTAGTCAGTTGTAGACAATTATACCGGATACGAAATAGAGACATCTGTTCACAAAACATTTTATTTAAAATGTTAACAGTTTCATCGAAACTAATCTCTCGTGGATGTTTAGGCAGGATATGGTTTTTATACTTCTGATGCTCGTTAGGACCAAGTTTCTGTAAGAGCGACCGGACTTTCTTTGCGTCCTCCATAGCAGCAAATTCTACTCGGAAAATATCTTCAATTCTGCCAAACCATGCTTCAAAAGTGTGACCGCTGTCTGCATCGAAAATAAATTCCGGAATTGGATTAAGATATGACTCTATGCTTTTATGTTCTGGAATATCTTGCTGAATAGACATTTTCCCCAAAAGTGCTTCCAGGAGTTGTTGTTGACAAGCTAACATCTGTTGCTGCTGCTGCTGCAATATTAACTGTAGCTGTTCTAGAGAAATTGACTTTTTTTTAATGCGAATAATAATAAATCCAAGAAAAAGAACACCGGCAATTATTATGGATTATTTAAATCCAAAATGACGTCACCGACTGTTGTATTTCTTTTGCCAGAATCCCCGTCGCCAATTTGTTATGTTTTTGACCTAGGCTGTAGCCAATTGTTATGACTTGATCAAGGTCGTCGCTGATTTGTTATGACCTTGCGAATTTAACAAGGACGTAATTCGCGTAAATTATCCACCAATAGAATACGCCTTCTACGACCTTCACACTGTGACAATGACGTTCGATTAGTATGAGTAATCTAGCGTCCTTATTGGTCCTTATCCGCCTAACCCGTCCTCTTGAGTCCAAAACACCAATAGCAGCTGCTGTAATGCGAGTCGTTTATTTCAAACATACTTTGTCTATATACCAAACAGGCAGACCACACCACACCATAAAATAGAAAATAATATTTGTACAAAATCAAGCCAAATGAGGCTGTAAGCGTGAGAGACAGTATTCAATAAACCGAGTATAATTTAGGAACAATAAATCATATAATAATAATCAATAGGTCAGAATGAAGCTTGTAATAGGATGAATATAAACATAGATAATCTAGTTACTGAATAGTTATACCATAGGAATATAAATAGAATAATAGTCTAATAAGAGGTCCCGTAAGTTATCAGTACTTACTTTTTCCCTGGTATATAACTCATGGAGTGAGTCGATAGTTGTTACTATCCTTAAAAAGGGTTCATGTCGTTTCTGCAACAACTGTCGGGGGACAAGTCTACTTTCGATTGCGTCCAAACTATTGGCCTCCAACATACTTCGCAGTTTGTTCAAAATTCAAGAAAGATTGACTCGAGAGGAGTAGGTTGATTTTCTTTTTGGTCGAGTACGTATTGATAATATCTTCATCCCCCGCCAAATTTTAGAAAACTGTCATACTTATCACATGCCAACAATCGTAGTGTTTCTTGACATTAGGGCTGTCTTCGATTTGTTGGACAGGACTGTTCTCTGGGATTGTCTATTGAAGAAGGATGTGCCTGGGAAGTTTATCAATATCTTGAAAGTTCTATATTCAAGCACCCCAGGCAGAATGAGGGCATATAACCAGCTCTCTCCACTGTTCCATTCAAGCAGTGGAGTTAGACAGGGTTGTATAATCTCACCATCCCTCTTCAACTTTGCCATTGATGACGTTCTGGGAATAGCTCTGATGGTTGCAGGTAATGGTGATGTGGATCTGTTACCTGGAGAAAGACGTTTCGACATTGAGTATGCGGATGATATTGTCCTACTGTGCGATGATATTCAGGCCATGCAATCCACACTTAATCAGTTGGCAATCAGTGTCCGTAGGTACGGTGTATACTTTGCACCTTCAAAGTGCGAAATGCTATTACAAGTCTGGTAAGACCATAATCCTACACTCACTCTGGTTAGTGAGCAGATAGAAGTAGTCAAGCAGTTCGTGTATCTGGGTAGCTGCGTAAATGCTAGTGATGAGATCGATTCACGTATAGTGAAAGCCAGAGAGACGTATGCCAATCTGGACCATCTTTGGTGCCTTCGTGATGTTAGTCTGGCTGTAAAAGGTGGGATCTACAACGCGTCGGTAAGAGCAGTTTCGCTCTATGTTTGTGAAATGTGGCTTCTCTGAGTTGAAGATGCTAAACGACTCTGTGTTTGATCGTCGTTGTCTCTGAAGGATTGCTGATATCCAGTGGCAACACCATGTTAGTTATACAGAGGTTCGACATCGTGTGTTTGGGCACAGTGGCGATAATTCAGATAGTGTCACTATCTCGAAACATCGACGTCGATGTCTTGGACATATCCTAAGAATGTCGTCCTAGAGAATTTCACGTTGTGTATTATATGCCGACGCTGAGACCGATGGGAAAAATAGTAGAAGTGGTCAGTGTATGACATGGTATCGTAGTGTGAAAGAAAGATGTGCGGGACTGACTCTTGTTGATCCTTCACGACTCCCTGTTTGAGTTCCTAGAGTTGGTGGCTAGAGACGTTATCAGACATGGCTCAGGATAGAAGCCAGCGGCGATCCCGCTGTAACTTTCTTTTATTTTCTTCATTAAATTTAATGTATCTTCTTTAACTGAAAGAATTCTTTCTGCTTGTACTTTTAATAACTGAACTGCCTCTCATATCATTATTATTATTTCAGTTTCATACACCAATTTCTGTTTGTTATTGTTCCCCTTTTTCCTATACGTACCTTACATTCTCTACCTCTTCACATTCTCATTGTTATTGTGTGGCGCATATATATTTAGTGCCCCTTTGTACGGACGTGATCCCATCTGACTGGTCACAATCTCTGATTGTCCCAATATATAAGAAGGGGCCAAAATCATCCTGTGATAACCATAGAGGGATTAGTCTGACTAACATAGCATCTAAAATACTTACCTCAATAATTATCGGGCGCCTAACTAAGACTCATGAACTGCAAACACGAGAAAATCAGGCTGGCTTCAGACCTGGTCGTGGCTGCATCAACCACATATTCACTATTCGTCAGGTTTTAGAGCACAGACATGTTTATCGGCGTCCGACAATGATAGTTTTTTTTTTACTTGAAAACAGCATTCGACTCTGTAGACCGAGAGGTTCTGTGGCAGTGTCTGTCATTGAAAGGTTTACTTTGGATGTACACAAACCTTGTGAAGGCGCTTCACTCGAACACTACTAATCGAGGGAGAGCTTATGGCGAACTGTCATCTGATTTTACAACCTCAAGTGGTGTCCGTCAAGGCTGTTCAGTATCCCCATTTTCGTTTAACTTCGTTAAAGACCTATTGCTGGAAATAACACTCGTCGACTGAATTTTCAGGAATCGATCTCCTACTAGGGGGTCCACTAATCGACTTAAAATACGCAGATGACATAGTCCTGTTTGGTGAAGACGCTGACAAAATGTAGTCTTCTGTTAGAACTGAGTAATAATGCCAGGATGTTTGGGATGCGTTTCTCCCCATCCAAATGTAAATTGTTACTCCAGGACTGACATACGTCAACACCTGAACTAAGGACAGGGAGTGAAGTAGTGAAACACGTCGACAACTTCACTTATCTTGGAAGTCTGATCAGCCCTAATGGGTTGGTGTCTGACGAAATCTCAGCACGGATTCAAAAAGCTCGTTTGGCTTTTGCCAACTTACGTTACCTATGGCGAAGACGAGATATCTGTCTATCAATTAAGGGACGAGTATACTGCGCAGCAGTTCGCTCTGTTCTACTTTACGGCTGTGAAACATGGCAATAAAGAGTAGAAGATGCCACAGATGTCTTAGAAATATTGCTCGCATCTGCTGGGATCATCGGGTAAGTAATAGTGAGGTTAGACACAGGGTATTAGGGAATGATGGTAAATCAGTTGATGAGGTCATGAATCTTCATCGACTGAGATGGTTGGGCCACGTGTTACGTATGCCTGAACACCGATTACCACGACGCGCTATGCTGACTAGTGTAGGGTATGGTTGGAAGAAAGTTAGGGGCGGCCAAACCAAAACGTGGCATCAGTGCTTGAAGTCACTAACTTCTAGTCTGAGCCATGTTGGCAGATGCAGACTACTTGGTTGGGGTCCGCGTGACTGTCGTAACCAATGGTTGGAGACTCTAGGTGACGTGGCTCAGAATCGATCACAATGGCGTCGGTGTATACACTCTTTATCTTCCCTTAAACCTTGAGATTAAAATTGCTTCATAACTTTCTTCCTCCCTATACTATATCCTTATATACAACCTTTCTTTATATACTACCACCACTAAATTAATTACTTCTATGAATCCGGTGTTCATCTTGTTGTGCTAACGAAGTATGGCAACTTGGACCGATGCATAAATGTGCCTGGTCCTACGTTGTAGCTGACTGACTGACTGACTGAAGATAATATCAAAATTCATAATTTAGAGGTAACTGGAGTATATATCTGACTGTGAACTGATGTCACTCAAAATTTCCAACTGCTTGTTATAGTTGTCTCATTAGATGTCAACTAGTGAGCCTGCACTTTTCTACACAACTCATACGAGCAGTCAATAACTTCCTCAGTTGATGTCATATCTTGGTCTGGTCGACTATAACTTATTTTTCAATCTATTCCTTCTCTCGTTAACATATTGCCTAAATAGACCATCGAGAGTACGTATACGATATAATTCTCAACCACCTCATTCGTTGAAGCTTCACAATGGGATTTATCAGTTTATAATATATGCTTATATTACCTTGGGTTTAATCTCAATAAAGCTCATTTGGTCGCTCCATCACATTCAACCTATACTCCATGATTTCGTCGAAAAGAAAACTTTCTTCATTGAATCTTCTTTATTTTCACTCAACGAAATTAAGTTGTTTTGTTTCTCTTATTCCTCACCATAGTGAAAAACTCTGTACGATATTGAAATGAAGAATTATGAAACAATTAGGACCCGTAGAAGCTGTTACATAAGATCTGTTCAAAAACATTTCACTATTCTTATAACTCCTGTTCTTATCTGAACTCAAATAATATCTCGACTGTCACATACTAGCTTTAATTTCTAATTACTACTGATAAACCAACTCAGTAACATGATATTTACAACCTCATCGAGGACTTTTCTATGCACCAACATGTGCTCATCTGATATACAGGTATCTTTTATTAAATGGCTTTACGTCATAAATTGTTTGTTTTTCAGCTCTCATGTTGTTTCCATGACAACCTCCATTGTAAAATATTTCCAAGTCATTGGATTTATTTACTAAAGGACTATCTCCATCTTTCTTAAATACATTTTGGTTGACTTAAGTATTACTTTCATAGTGTTATCGTCAAATGAAGATCAATATCTGTTACATATATTGAAGGAGAAATTCAATAGCCCAGAATTCATTGACCCTTTGTCCCAACAAAACTAAGTTAAAGTGAGGTGTGTGAATATGTTTTCAAAAAAAGTAAACAGTTAACTAAAGTCAGTACTTTATGTTTCAACATATTATTACTACTATTCATATTTTTTTGCTTCCGCTAGAGGTGTGACTTAATACAATAAATCCTTTTGATCTCTACTTGTCTGTGACTGTGACCGTAAATACTGTAATACATCTCAACATAAATCAGATTTTATATATAACGGGATACCGTTTCTCATAACATTTCTCTTTTATAAGTAAAATAGTTGGCAACTGCTAAAGTTATACCTGTTGAATTAAATTGGGAAACCTTAAATCCAGTCGACTATCTTGTTCAGTTAGTTATTCATGCACTCTATACATATGCGTATACCATCAGTACAGAATATTGAGACATTTCAAAATAATATTCGTTGATTCCTAACTAATAAAATCTATACTTTCCGTCATAATAAGTGGTTTACGTTGTAATCAATGTTTAAATGTGGATTGGGTTTTGGTTCTACACAAGTTTTTTCCTTTTAGCACTTACATAAGTGTTCAGTATAACTTTGTTATATCATATGCATTTGTTCATCCTACACTACCATATGATTACAAATAAAATGATTTGAAAAGTCACCATTCTCTCGACACTATGTGTATCATGTATTTTCAACTTGGCTTAAACAGTTTTTCTGTCTCTATTAGACTGAATAGGCTGAAAATTCTAAAAGATATTTAAGACCTCTTTTTTGTCCCACTAACTAATTATGAGCTCTTTTAAGCTTATAATTCTTTGATCTTATCAATCCTCGTTAGGCGTTCTGAACTCTGTCAAATAAATCAGTAACCGATGACTTGACGAATTATTTTCATACCTTGATTTGAGGACCCATGGATATTACCTAGCATAATCACACTTCTTCCAGCGCCACATGTCGTGGAAAATGATGACATCATGTATTTCACATTACCACATTAAGTTAATCAAATAAGACTAAATTATATTATGTAAGTCAGATGACAATATCCGGAATGCTTATTCGATCAATCGTTTAGTGCGACTCAATAAATTGTCAGTCACTATCATCGTTCTCTTATTTTTCCTCAACAGTATCATATCTATTGCAAAATTATTCACCGCCAACAAACTTCGTATTAAACATCTATTTGTATTATTTTTTCGCTAAACAATTAATAAACTCCTGTTCTCTCTAAATGTATTGTGAATTGATATGTTGTTAATGATTACTTATTTTATGTTTAATTATATAATGATAATAGCATGTTCCGAAAAGTAGTACAGAAAGGTAGTCAATTGATAAACATAATCAGGTTGATACAAGTTGCTAACTAACAATGATGATAAACTTAAGTTTATGCTTTCCGAAAAGATAAGGTTTCTAGGTTACTTCCAAATGAGCATTTTGGACAAAATTTGAAATAATAAAATATGTGTATTGAAAATCTAGTTAATAAGTGTAATATGTCAATCATGTTCAATTCAACATTCAATTTCGTAGTTGATTTTTGTTCTTTAATCTGTTTATCACCTTATTGATCCACATACTGTGTTGTGTTTTGGCCTTAGAGAATTTCTTCATGGCCTAGACGTCGGATCCTATTGATAATTATACAAATGTTAATTGCTAGTGGTACATTAATGTGTCTGAGTTGGATTACCAACCATAATGCTTCTTTAGTAAGTGTGAATTTAATTTTTTGTTCCTTTTCCTTATACTCATGTTCGTAGTATAGAAAAGTATCATGCATAATTCATCAAGTGCAGTTTCATTGATGTATTTGACTTTAAGACTGTTAGGACTTATCAAAATCATCAGTATAGGGTTGTGGAGATTGTTGAGTTTCAATGAAATCATGAGCCGATCGATGTTAAACCACTTTTGAAAACCAGAAAGCAATGGACGGCCGTTTCTTCTTAGCATGGGAATCCTCACCAGTCTACTTCCACGACTCCGCTCACGGGAATCGAACCCAGGACCTTTGATCTTGCACGCGAACGCTTAACCCCTAGACCACTGAGCCAGAATCTGACGATGTCAATGTCTTACTTCATCCAATCCATGATATTGACAAAATGCCGATATGGCTACTGGTATTGTGGTGTGTGCTACTGATATCGACAGATATAAGTAGTATGTGTCATCATTCGAAAGGGGAATACTTGACAGCTGAAGGTTAAGTAGATCTAGAAGAAGAGAACGGGAACAGAGAATTATTGGCATAGAAACAAAGAAAAAATCAAGTCTAAGAAGATTGACTGACATTTTGAAAATGAAGTATTTATTTTATGGTTCTCAGATTATACTAAGACGTTCCGTAATTTTGTATCCAAATACATTTGGTTGTCCCTCCTGTTGTTCTCGTTCACTACAGTATGACTAGCCGTTACAACTCCCGAATAAACAGCTATCTACTAATTAATACCACAGAACAAAACTAATGTGGCTCGATTCGAAGAAAAATACAACGTAATAGATGAAGATTTATAGTTGCATCAAACACTTATCAAAATGTACAGTGTAATATATATCAGTTTTAAATATCCTACCAATAACTGAATTTGAGTGCATTAAACTGTTAGTGGTCAATATTAATTAACCAGTAATTTAATTAATTTACAAAATCAGTGGTTTAAACTACCTGAACTGACAATTATAGTTGAATTACCGAGTTATACTTTTTGCTTCCTTCTAATAGAGACATTTTATATGAATCCATATAATACCAATCAGTTGTTCGAGCAATAATGTGAGGACAGCAATGCTTGAACCTGCAATTCAATGACTGAAAGTCATTTTCTTTAAGCACAAAGTTATCAATTTACTTCTTGTTAGTTAACCATAGATGACAACTCAATACTTAGTCGATAAGCATGGCAACTTGATAGTCTAGCCTCATTTTCATTGACTAATGATGATGATGAATGGTCTACAAAATTGTATTCTACAATTAATTCTTAAATTAATTTCAGTATTTTTGGAAAATAGCATTGTTATCTTTATAAATTCGTTAGTGACTACTTGCCTAGTAACAAAAATAATGTTATTTTCAATACTATTCCACAACTAATCTATATTTTTGTCTTCATAATTGTAGAACTTGATACAAAAGCACTTACCTTTTCTCGTTATTCGATTAGTAGATTCTTATTATTCATGATAAAATTATTTCTCTACATTCTAAGAAAGAGTAAAATAAGTCAAGTTTTCGATAAATATGTTTTTTTTCTTACAAATCTTTTATCTTCGATAAAATTCTATTGTTTAAGATCATATATATATATATATATATATATATATATATACAACTCCGGGAAGTCCTGTTAAGTTTACCCATCAGTGAGCCCAAGATCAGTGGAAGATTGCTCGAATTGAACAATTCGCGGCATTTATGAACATATTTATCGAAGTTTATTCATTTATGAAAACCATTAGATAATGTGATTAAATTTTCTCTTTAACATTTTTGCTTTAGACTATACTCCTCATTATCAGCTTAACACTTGGTATTACTGTTATCGGGGCAATTGCTTTATGTGGTGTTCTAGCTGTTGAACTTGCTCCACCTGCTTTTAGCGGTACTGCACATGCGTTGAGTGCTTTGACTGCGAATTGTGAGTGATTATTTTTAAATAATTTCTTTAGATGTGAATCAACCATGCAAGTCAAGAAAAAAACAAATCTTTGGTAAATGTTTTTTCAAGCATTTACCTAATAGTTTTGAATCTAACCACTTAAACGGAAGTAGAATAATTGAGAATTCAATCAGCGACTTTTCAGTTGAATATTAAACGCTTTTACAATTAATCTAATGCCCATTCCTTCTTTTGGTTATTTATTTGCCTTTGGAAAGTACAGGAATCAATAGGAACTGTGTTGATTTCTCTAGCAATATCTTTTTTTATTATTCAAAATCACCTGAAGTATATTTCTTCTGTTTCAAATATGATCGATTTGAAAATAGTTACTTCACGTTACTAATTATATGTTCACTTTACAGGCAACCAGGAACAGGCTATCACCCACACACATTTAACAGTACTCAAAATCACCTCAAATCACTGATTACACTAGGGTTTTTATTTTAATTTGTAATTCAATCACATGAGCAAATTACTTACCTATTTACGACTGTTATCCCTCGTGTAGAAGCATAGGCCACCCACCAGCATTTTCCATCGAACTCTGTCCTTGGCAATTCTTTCCAGTCGCTATTTGTCCTTTTCATGTCTGCTTCCAGTTCCTGGCTTAGTGTGTTCTTTGGTCCTCCTCTTTTCCGTTTCCCTTCAGAATTCCAAGTTAGGGCTTTCTTCATGATGCAGTTTGAGGATTTCGTCAATTTATGTCTTATCCACCTCCAAGGTCTCTTCCTGATTTCCTCCTCAGCTGGAAGTTGGTTTGTTCTCTTCCACAGTAGATTGTTGCTGATGGTATCCGACCAACAGATATTCAGTATCTTACGTAAACAATTGTTTGTAAGTACTTGTACCTTTGTGATGATTGCTGTGGTAGTTCTTGAAGTTTCAGCTCCGTACATTAGAAATGTCTTGACGTTCGTATTGATGATTCTCATTTTGAAATTAGTCGACAGTTGTTTTAAGTTCCATATGTTCTTCAACCGTAGGAATGCTGTCCTTTGCTATTCGTTGTTTTTATATATACATCAGATCCTCTTTGTTCATTAATGATGCTACCCCGATAGATACGTGAAAGATTGCACCTGTTCAATAGCTTCTCCGTCAAGTGTGATTTGGTTGGTGTTCTCCATGTTGTATTTGATGATCTTGTTTTTTCCGTTGTGTATGTTGAGGCCCACTGATGCAGGATTAGCAAATTAATGTAAACTAAACTCTGTTCGTATGTATGGTGGAATAGTAATTCCTCAGATATTAGAGCAAGCTTTTTCACTTTAAACCAAAGGTTCTCATATAAGAAAAGTTTTCCATCTAATAAAAATGAACTTCTTAGGACTCATATATTCCCTTGATAAATTCCCTACACACAATCTCTTGTTTTGTTGTGTGTTTATTCTACTTAGGAACTCCAAACTAAGATGAAGTTGTTGTTCAGGGCTCAATGGTTCTCAACTATTTCTTTGCTAATATCAGTTTATGATTAAAAATTAACTTTACATTAGGTTATCTTGACGAAGCCCTCACTTAAATTAGTTGTTTAATATTCAAGAAGTTCTTCAGAAATGTTGTGGGAAATTAGTCATGTCTTGAATGTTGACTGTCATTTGATTTATTTCTAGTTTTCCTGATAGTAGTTGGACAGATTAATTGAACTAACAGATGATTTTTCTAAAGCGTTATTCTACTTTGTGGACTTAATTATTTTATATTTTTCAATAATTTATTACCAGTTCTATATTTTATCATGCGCCACTTAATGTAACCCTACAGGATTACATTTATCAGTGGACAACATCAATGTATTAAATACATTCTTAAATCAAGATTTCTATCAATATATTTCAGTTGGTGCTATCTTGGCTGGTTATCCATTTGCTCTATTGGCTGAACATATCAACTGGTCTGGTGCCTTTCTTGTTGCTGGGATAGTATGTGGACTCTCAGTTATCCCACTTTCATGTTTTTGAAGTTTCCAACTAATTTGTTCTCCTACTAATGTAGATTATTTCACAACAGTTTCTAGATAATGTACACTCGTTTTGTTTCATTTCTCACAATTGTTGACATAACACTTTGAATATCAGATGAATTTTAACTTGCCTGATTGTGTAGTTCCTTGTTTCTATACCAATTTTGCATTTCATGGAGTTATAAAACTATCCTGTTGTTCCCAATCATATTTTTTGTCAATGTGAGTGTTTACACTTTATTTCCACTCAAATTCAAACAAACAATGACTTGATAAGTTAATATTTATTAACCACTAAGTATCTCGATACTCTTAAAAGTAGGTATTCCATCTCCATCGTTTAGTTAAAATACTGTTTTCGACCAAAACCATTATTCGGTTTCAATATTCCTAAAGAAATCCTGAGTTTCTACCGCTTACTACTATGTGTGTTGTAGTAGTAAAATTATCACAAAATCAAGAATTCCATCGTTTATAAAACATAAGGAGTGGATATACCAGGGTGGTAAATACTTACGGATAAAGATCGAATGTATCTGACCTTAGATTCTTCGGTAAACCACTTGAGATTATTCCGCATTCGGTCTAAGGAAATCTGTTAATTAATGATTAGAAGCAGGAAAAACAACATAAGACATAGTATTTCATTGGGATAGGACGAAAATGTAGATAGAAAAGACTACAGTAAACTGACTGGTTAGTTCGGAAGTCAGGTCTTGAAAATTTTGCAGACCAGGAATAATTTATATAAAATCTTGACAGAATTTTTAGGGTCGTGTGTTTTGAAGTTATCAAGATAATAATGAGGAGATGAATATGGAAGGTTAGACCTACTAAATTGTTGATCCTGTACTAAAACAGCTCTGGATTAGGAATGGCTGAAGCCTGGTACTAGACGACTTCGGTAACCCTGGTATTCACAGAACAGATTTGCCCTTGACTAGGCTTCTATGGTACATTAACCGACAGGTTCCTTGTAATTTCAATGTGGCATATTTTGTAGTGTCGGTTGATATGTTAAGCCCATATACCTTATCGAAGCTTCTGGACAAGCCAATTTACCTATCCATCTTGAGTGACGTTTTGACCTTGTTAATTATTAACTTGTCAACCCTGACTTTTTATATGAGCTTATGTGTGTGTACACTTCTTACCCATCACATGTCTGTAACCTTTTTTTATCTGACTATTTTGGTTAACACTTGATTAAATGAAGTTGACTTACCCGCCATCTGCAATGCGTATTATTTTCGCTTCGCTCTCTTCTGTTCGCTTCATTCCTCTGATTTCATGTTCAAATCAATTAGTATACATAATATATGTATTCGAAATCCATTCTCGTATTTGACTTATTTAATTCCGTTATTTACCAAAGCGAGTTAAGTCATTTATTACATACGAGGATAGACAGAGTGTATATTTTGACAGTAATCATTCCTACGATCTAATTGGAGTCAGATCTAGGCTCTCAAAAACTTCAGTATCTATCCAAACCCTGGAATTTATCGTTGGAAGAACTATCTTCTTTATCAGACCTAGCACCGTATCACAGACATTATCTGTCTTGATAATATACTTCAGCTGCCAAACCTTGACTATCTAGTCTCATAATTCAGGTTCAGCAATCATGATCGCATGTAAACTCTCACCGATGTGTAGAGGGCAAAAGCCTCATACATGCTTTATATGTATGTAAGTCCCCCATGCCTGCGTTCTATATAACAACATTCCTTTGTTTCCCTCTGCATGAATTGCTTCATTCACCTCCCTCCGTCTAGTGCTTTCTGGATAGTGGGTGATCAACTTCCCATCAACTGACTCAGGTAGTACAAAAGAGCTTGGACTGACCACTGATTTTGCACAAATCCGGTGGAGTTCGAGTTTATTACTCACACTTTATTCTGATTAACTGCAGGATAAAGGCTAAATTGAGTTGAGAGCGTGGTTGCGGTGCTGCAGAACACTCCATTTTGTTGCCTGTAAGTCGGACAGATGCAAGCCAGAGCGGGGGCCAACAACATATCACTTAATCCCTATTAATCTCGACGTTTTCTACGTAAGAGAATGACGAACATTCTTCTGGTTATTGTGAAGGTCAAGGATGGCTAATTTGAATTGACTAATGCATTTCATGGGTTTGGCGCACACAGTGACCATTCACTACTAATCATTCTACCTCCTCATTGTCTCCTGAACAAAATTAGTAATTTTTGTGGCATGGTTCTATGCATTCTCGAACTGTGCTATGAAAGCAGGATAACGTGGCTATCACATTTATCGCTTGATGAGAATTTGACCAAAGATCATCTAAGATAGGCGGTCATACTATCCTCATTCTCTTTCAGCAAACTAAACGTCCGCAGATTTTAATTCTTCCCAATTGGGCTGTGAACATTGATACTTTTAAGCGGTAAATATAATGTTTTTCAGATATTACTCACAAAGATTTTAAATTCATAGATAGGAATAGTCCCGAAAGGACAGGCAGCTAAGTGTCGCTTGATGCCGCCTTATCTCGGATCTTATGTACGGGTCATCTAGCATTTTGAAACCTGAACCAACATATTATAGGTATATAACAACTAGCGCATTTAATACGCTATCAGTGTGACATTGACACTACATGACTTTTTCAAATATGAAATGGTCACGCTAGAGTAGGGTCAACAGCAATGACTAAGCCGTTGAAAAGCCTTTATAATCTAACGTGCGAAAATGCTGTCGTTCTTTAATCGATGTCAGGTTAAGTGCAACCCAGTATTGGCTTGGTCTTAATGTGAGCAGTGGTTTTGAGAAGAGATCTGATTCTGACTTGTAGCCTCGACGAATCTTACGATTCTCGATAATTATTCACTTTGTGAGGTGTCTGTATAATTGTTGATTCCTTTGTAATCCATTCCAAATACAATACGTTCATTTGTGTACGTCGAGTTATCTAAAACTCTTAGTATGACAGTTCTGTGATTCCTAATTAGCGAAAAGGCAGTGCTTTTGAGACGTTTAAGTGGAACGGGTAATCCTCAAAACATTGATATATGTCACGAGGACGCTCGTGATCTAAGAGATAAAGCATCCGATATAACTGCTGCCAAAAAAGTGTGGCCCATCGTAGATGTAGACTGTTCTCCAATCATTGCAAGTTACATCTATGTTGGAAGTGATAGATTTATAAATCGTAAAGGAGAAGGCACAATACTGTTTGTTTGAAATCATTTTAGTGTACACTCGAGCACACTAGATGCACATGATAGTGATACTTTCGAGGTAGCTTGTTGTACAATTAAATCTAGACATGGATGATTGACTATAGGAGGAATGTACCGTAGTCCACATTTTCTTTCTGACATCTAAAGTTAAATCTGTCCTTAGAGTAAGACCGAATGTTGTCTCATCGTTGGACATTTCATTGCTCCGTATATCAACGGAATAGAGCCTACAACTTCTTGTGGATTATTCGATAGCTACCTGCTATTAACCGCTATTCTGTATGCAATTGTACAATATATCGCGAAACTGACACATTTATTTGGAACATGAACCGTCATTGCTGGATGTTGTGGTTACTCACCACTGTGACGATATTATTGACATTCAGCACCTTCTCGTACTGGCAAATAGTGATCACGTACTACACTCAAGTTTTCGGACGCGCAGTTTATTGCAAATGTCTCTTTCACGCCGTTCCGATGTCTGGCGCGCTAACATTCTGGCAGTCGTATACTGTGTTGTCTACTCCACGGGTATTGTTATCATTATATAATCACATAGCTGAGATACGAGCTATAGGACCCGTGAGTGTAACTGAGAATGCTGTTCTCCGGATGATCATGACATTAACCTCAGGCCTAGTAAGGTACCGAGTCTTTGATTGTGAACATCATTCCGCAGTCACTCACGATGCTCTTCAACATGTCCATTTCCAGCACTCAAATTCCTAGAAATTTGAATGATGTTATATTAACTCAGTATTTAAATATGGAAGGGTAAATGTTATGTTCAACTTCTAACCTTTCAATCTTACCAGGATAGTAGTTAAGTCGCTCAGAAAAAAAGTTGGTAAGAAACTTCCTCTGTAGCCGAAGATGGAGAACGAGTGTAAAAGGGACAATATATGAATAGAAGTCAGTCAAAAGTAGTGTATTGCATGACTATATTTTAGGTCCCTTACTTTTCCTCTACGTCAATGAATTACCGTGACTGCTTGTGTTGTCAACATTATTGTTTGCAGACAATGTCAAGAGTCAGGGAACTTTAAGTGGTGGGGTTGTTCATCTTGATTTTCAAGGTTACCCTTGAAAAACTAGTTAAGTGGTCACATTTTTCGGGCTTAGACATTAATTCCAGTAAGAGTGTGGTCACTTATATCGGGCACAGTAGTAGTTGTCAGTATACCATCAACGGTACATCGCTTTCACGTGCGCAGGAACACAAAGACTTAGTGGAAATAGTAAGTCACAACTTGAAAACAACTAACGTTACAATTCGAAAGTCACCAAAGATTTTCGAGCGTTACGGTCACTTCACCGAGCTTGCAAGTGCTTTGAGATTTTTCGAGGTTTATATCCCACTTATGTACGACCAAACCTAGAGTACTGCATCTAAGCAGCCAGTCCGTGTCTTATAAAAATACTAGCTCAATCGAGCGTATTCAGCTTGTGGGAAAGGATGAGTGAAAGATCTTTCTTACTCCTTTAAGATGAACTCTCAAGACTCCTGAAAATTTTCCCCTTATCCTATCGTAGAACGTGAGATGAACTTATATTGACACTTTGTGTCTTTCATAGGGATTGAGTATTATTATGTCTAATCTTTGTGCTCCCCTTAGCACTACTAATCTTCCAAGCTACAGCTCGGGGGTTCAGGAACAGAGATATAATAAACTTTCATCAAGAAGACTGAAGAACATCTACCACAGTGCAGTGATTTCGTTCTTGTTGTGATTATCGTTGCTTTTGTGTATTTGTTGCATCAAAAAGCATTCTTGGTCTACTTTAACTTGAATTATTTCGGTTAAGGTTTGAAGTTTTGTTGAACCCTTTATCTCGTGGTACCTTCTTTTGCATGGACTCTGACACTTGTGTTACTATCGTGATCATATTGTATTTTTAACCCTAATTTGATTACAACGGTTGACAGTGTTTACAAATGTGGACAGCTGAACTGTTTATCCCCCGTAGATGAAGGGATGCAGTGTGATGAATGCAAAGCGTGGTTCTACAAGATGTGTACCCGTCTCTGTCCGGCTGTATACAAAAGATGCTCTAAGCCTAACTCGTACTGGCTTTGCATGTTCTGTTGTACTAACAAGACGATATTAATCCAGGAGGCTATGAGCCTATTAGCTCTAGCCTGTAAAAAGAACGATAGTAGGTGCGCTAGTAACACAAGTACTGACAGTGAAGACAGTGTCAGTGTTGTAAGTGCTGTCAGAAGACGCGTTAAACAATTTACTATGAATGATGGGAAAGTGAAATTTCCGTTACAACTAACGGGGAGTAAATCACCGCTTGATATTGACATGAGTAATAATGCATCTTCAGTAGGAACTGAGGACCCGGATAAAACCGTCACCGTCCCAAATAGTCCCGATGTGGCTGTCTTGAATAATGAAAAATGGACCTCAGTACGGAGGGATAAAAAGCTAAAGATAAAACACACTTGGTTGACAAGTCATTGGGGAACTCGCATCCTGAGTCACTCAATGCACTATCACACTCTGATAGTACGGCAGAACACACTAAAGGTGTTCAGGTCAAAAAATTGGTTGGAATAGGTAAAAGGGTCGATGACAGTGTTCTACCCCGACCATGTAGACTCCTTAAGGTAATCCAAGGGTCGGAGAAATAACGTGATATTCTGTTAAGTAGTGCTCGAAGTCACGACAATTCTGATATTCGAGTTAGACCGGATATGTCTCTTGAAGACAGAATAAAAAGGAAGACAGCACTAACTGAACTAGAAACCTGTCGACAAAACGGTGAGGAAAATCTTTGATTGGTGGGTTATCTAATGGTCAGGTCTTCGATGTGAATGCTACCATGGCCTGTGTGGATAGGTCGTTCTCCCTAGGAGTTTTATATGTCAACGCTCGTAGTCTAAGACATAAATTCTACGAACTAGGAGCATTAGTGGACAAATTAAGGCCACTCGTCTTAGGCGTGACGGTAATTTGGTTAGTCCATGACTCCGACATTACCTCAGAATTATCCAGATACCAATGCCTCAGAAGTGATAGACATAGATGCAGGAAAGGAGGTGGCGTCCTTCTATACATAGCCAATAATATAAGTATCCGCTTCTCCGTTTGCGAATCCCATGATAATGGAAGTTGCGAAGTCATTAGCTGTGAGCTCAATATCGGATGTTGTACATTTGTACTCGGTGTCATCTATCGCAACCCAATCTGCTTAGCTGATGTATTATTTAAGAGCACATTCGGCTATGGGGTGCAAATAACAGATGCTTGATATTAGATTTTAATGCACTTGACATTAGTTGGACTGAGATGACCACGAAAGTATATATAAACTCCTTTGATAGCAGGTTCTTGGTAACGGTAATGGAGCATGCATTAGTACAGCATGTATCCAAACCTACACGTTTTGGTGTAAACCAAGGTTCTTCTCTGTTGGACTTGGTAATCACTCATGAGACTGAAGATATCTCTAACCTAAATATTCTTCCCCGTTAGTAAATAGCGATCACGCTGTTTTATTATTCACGTTTAGAGCTAGTGATATGATATACGATCAGATTAAGCCTCGCCCAAACATATAGAGAGCTAACATACCAGCCATTCAGGAGTGTGCTGCTAAGATAGATCGGTCAGTAGATACTAGCTCATCAGTTGAAGAGGCGTGGTCTATATTTAAAGGCAAGTTTAGTGCAGTCACGTCCCCGTTCATACCATACTTGGTACCACGGAGACCGAATAATAGTCCACCATGGATAATCAAACAAGTCAAGAAACTTCTTAGGCGTAGGAAAAAGCACTGGAATATGTTTATCTCTACTGGCTTTGAACATTACAGATCCAGTCATTGTAAGATTAGAAAAACTTGTAAAGCGTTAATTAGTAGGACTAGACAGTCATATGAAAAACGATTGGTTAGGGATTGTAAATATAGTCCAAAACGGTTATTCTCGTACATAAAAAGGCGAAGTCAGAGAAGTGATGGAATCCCATCACTTTTGGTACAAAAAAATCCGTTAATTTTGCCAATAAATGATATCGAAAAAGCCGAAGCTTTATCAGAATATTTAAGTAGAGTTTTTTTCTAACCATAATGAGGAACGACCACCTATTCATTGTGATTGTGGAGTCTTGTTGGTGAACCTTTCGTGCCTTAAGGTAACCCTCGTGCTATTGATAGAAGAAACCAGAGAAGTAGTGAATAGGTCTTTATTTCGATCTTCGCGCAGTCACAGTGGAGCGTGGGATTATCTGTTCAGACAAACAAAGGCTCTCAACATTCCATATAAGATAGTAGGGAATATAACGCTTACAAAAGGTAAGGAAGTGAATGAATACTTGAACAATACTGTTTTAGCATATGCTTGGTTGTTTGGGGTCAACTCTTAACCAACCAACCTGAGCTGTTACAAACCGTGTAGTTATTGAGAAAGATACTAAGACTACTTCAGTATCTCAAACCTGACAAGTCCAGTGGTCCTGATTATATTCATCCTAGGATTATGAAAGCCCTATCAGATGTAATTGCTGAACCTTTAACGATACTGTTTGATGTGTTCCTTCGGCAGTCCAGATTGCCCAGAGACTAGAAAGACGCGGTAATCAGTCCGGTGTATAAGGCTAGGAGTAGAGATTTAGTTGGTAACTCACGACCCGTTAGCTTAACTAGTGCAGTTGTAAAACTGATGGAAAAAATTATTAGGATGGCTGTTATAATCTATGTGGAAGGACATGATCTATTATCCAGGAAACAAAATGGTTTCCGGAAATGCCTATCATGCCTGACAAATCTCCTTGCTGCAAGAGAAGATTGGGCTGAGGCAAAAGACAGAAATATTCCTGTAGATGTGATTTTCGTAGATCTAAGTAGTGCCTTTGAAAAGGCTCCCATTCTGGTCTTAAATAAAAACTGGATGCTTTTGGAATTCATTATGCAGTCGTAGGCTGGATAAGTGACTTTCTGCATGACAGGAGACAATGGGTAAGAGTAAATGGAGCTCTCTCATCGTGGGATCCTGTAAAAAGTGGAGTTCCCAAAGGCACAATCCTCGGTGTTCTCTTTTTACTTTATGTAAATGAATTACCAACTGTAGCTAAGTCATCCGTCCTACTTTTCGCCGATTTGGAGACCTATATACAGCATGTCAGATAGAATAGTATTACAGGAAGATCTCAACTCATTAGTGGCATGGATGAACGAGTGGTCACTAGAAGTAAATCCTAACCAAATTGTAGTGATGCAACCAAATAAATACAATGATTCGTATTACTACACAATATGTGGATTCGTAACTCCGCCTGTAGCTCTTCTAGAGTTACTGCCGGTCCCAAGCCCGGGTAAAGGAGGAGGGTTGGGCATGGGGTTAACGACCCCATCCCGTGGAAAAGCTAACTCGCTAAAAAAGCGCTAACCAGAAAAAATAATTCAAACCATTTAAACTCTGCCTTGGGAGTTGAAGGAATAATTATGACGTCTCATGATGAAAGCCGAAATTCTTCGGAAGTCACGAGACCTATGCACCTTCTAACAACCAGAGCAACACTCTTTATGGGTACATGGAACGTCCGGACAATGTGGGAGACAGGAAAGACCAGCCAAATAGCAATGGAAATGAGGAGATACACCTTGGCAGTACTCGGAATCGGCGGAACCCATTGGACACAAACTGGACAACAAAGGCTAGGTACAGGAGAGATGCTGCTGTACTCCGGTCACGAAGGGGAAAATGCTCCACACACTCAGGGAGTTTCTCTAATTCTGTCCAAAGAAGCACGAAATGCACTTGTGGGATGGGAATCTCATGGACCCAGGATAATCAAAGCATCATTCAAAACAAAGAAGGAGGGGATCACAATGAACGTTATTCAATGTTATGCACCCACCAATGATAGCAACGACGATGATAAAGATCAGTTCTATGAAAGGCTGCAATCAATTATAGAGAAGTGCTCACGAAAGGACCTGACCATCCTGATGGGAGATCTAAATGCTAAAGTTGGAGTGGACAACACAGGATATGAAGATGTAATTGGACGACATGGACTAGGAGAGAGAAATGAAAATGGGGAAAGACTTGCAAACCTATGTGCATTCAACAAATTGGTTATAGGTGGCACAATATTCCCACACAAACGCATACACAAAGCTACATGGATCTCACCAGACCAAACCACAGAGAACCAGATAGATCACATCTGTATCAACAAAAAATTCCGAAGATCAATGGAAGATGTGAGAACCCGGAGAGGAGCTGATATAGCTTCAGATCACCACCTGGTTGTGGCCAAGATGAAACTGAAGCTAAAGAAACACTGAACAACTGGACAAACAGCACTACAAAGGTTCAATACAGCCTTCCTTTGAGGTACTGACAAGCTCCATGAATTCAAGATAACTCTCAACAACAGGTTCCAGGCTCTACAGGATCTACTGAAAGAACAAGAAACTTCTTTGGAGGACAACTGTAAAGGGATAAAAGAAGCCCTAACTTCAACGTGTCAGGAGGTTCTTGGTCCCAAGAAGCATCATCACAAGGAATGGATCTCTATGGGGACCCTGGACAAAATTCAAGAAAGGAAGAACAAGAAACTAGCAGTTAACAACAGCCGAACACGAGCAGAGAAAGTCAAAGCACAAGCAGAGTACGCAGAAGCAAACAGGGAAGTGAAGAAAAGCATTAAGGCCGACAAGCAGAAATACATAGGAGAACTAGCAACGACGGCGGTAAAAGCTGCAAGAGAAGGGAATATGAGACAACTATATGATACAACGAAGAAATTGGCAGGGAGATATAGTAAACCAGAGAGACCAGTCAAGGACAAAGAAGGAAAGACAATCACTGAGATTCAAGAACAGAGGAAAAGATGGGCAGAATACTTCGGGGAACTGCTGAATAGACCAGCCCCATTGAATCCACCGAACATCGAAGCAGCCCACACTGACCTTCCAATAGATGTCACTCCACCAACGATCGAAGAAGTCAAGATGGCCATCAGACAAATCAAAAGTGGGAAGGCGGCAGGACCTGACAATATACCAGCAGAAGCACTGAAGTCAGACATTGAAATAACTGCAAACATGCTTCACCTTCTATTCAAGAAGATTTGGGAAGAGGAACAAGTGCCAATGGACTGGAAAGAAGGATATCTCATCAAGATACCAAAGAAAGGAGATCTGAGCCAATGTGAGAACTACAGAGGCATCAGTTTGTTATCAGTACCAGGAAAAGTTTTCAACAGAGTGCTGCTGAATCGGATGAAAGACGCAGTAGACGCCGAACTTAGGGACCAACAGGCTGGATTCCGTAAGGATCGGTCGTGTACAGACCGAATTGCGACACTACGGATCATCGTTGAACAATCAGTTGAGTGGAACTCATCACTATACGTCAACTTCATCGACTATGAGAAGGCGTTTGACAGCGTGGATAGGAGAACATTATGGAAACTTCTTCGACACTATGGAGTTCCTGAAAAGATTGTCAACATTATCCAAAACTCATACGATGGACTACAGTGCAAAGTGGTGCATGGAGGACAGCTGACAGATGCATTTCCAGTAAGGACCGGAGTCAGACAAGGCTGTCTACTCTCCCCATTCCTCTTCCTTCTAGTGATTGACTGGATTATGAAGAATTCGACATCTGACGGGAAATACGGAATACAATGGACTTCTCAGAATCAATTAGATGACTTGGACTTCTCAGATGACCTAGCCCTCCTCTCTCATACACACGAACAAATGCAGATGAAGACCGCAAATGTAGCAGCAGCCTCTGCATCGATAGGCCACCACATTCACGAAGGAAAAAGCAAGATTCTCAAATACAACACAGAGAACAACCCAATCACACTTGACGGAGAAACTCTGGAAGAGGTGGAAACATTCAAGTACCTGAGGAGCATCGTTGATAAACAAGGAGGATCGGATGCAGATGTAAAGGCGAGGATTGGCAATGCAAGGGCAGCATTTTTACAATTGAAGAACATATGGAACTCAAAACAACTCTCAACCAATTTCAAGGTCAGAATCTTTAATACGAACGTCAAGACAGTCCTACTGTATGGAGCTGAAACGTGGAGAACTACTACGACCATCATCAGGAGGGTACAAGTATTTGTAAACAGTTGTTTACGCAAAATACTCAACATCCATTGGCCGGATACTATCAGCAACAGCGTTTTATGGGAGAGGACAAACCAGCAGGTTCCAGCTGAAGAGGAAATTAGGAAGAGACGTTGGAAGTGGATCGGACATACATTAAGGAAATCACCAATGTGCATCACGACTCAATCCCTAACTTGGAATCCGGAAGGGAAGCGGAATAGAGGAAGGCCAAAGAACAGACTACGCCGGGAAATAGAAGCAGATATGAAAAGGATGAATGTTAACTGGAAAGAACTGGAAAGGAAGGCTCAAAACAGAGTTGGATGGAGAATGCTGGTGAGCGGCCTATGCTCCTCGACGAGGGGTAACAGGCGTAAGTAAGTAAGTAAATGTGGATTCGTGTTACCCGAAGTAAAAAACTATAAAGATTTGGGAGTCATACTAAGCAGTGATCTCAAAACAACTAGTCACTGTAAGGCTGCTGCAAAAGGCTTTAGGGTATTATGGTCTATTTGTAGGTCTTTCCGGTATCTGGATGAGGAAATGTCCAGATTATTATACCCAACTTTCGTACGACCACATTTAGTACATGGGATTCAAGTGGCGAGTCCTTGTTTCAAATATGAGACGGATATGTTGGAACGAGTCCAACGCCGCGGGACAAAAATGGTAAAAGGTCTATCTGGCCTATCCTATGAAGATAGACTGAGACACCTCAACTTATTTCCGTTATCTTACCGAAGAATACGGGTGATCTAATATTGGCATATCGTATCCTGAACGATGACCTTGGTACTAACATGTCCTGTCTTTTCCTTCCATCTAGGACTGATCAATTGAGGGGACATTTGAAGGAAGTCCAAAAAACCGAGGTCAAATCGTCTACGTCTGGAGTTTCGTTTCTCGCGTCGAGTAGTGAATTATTGGAATTCTCTATCAGAACACGTAATATCAGCACCTTCTGTTGATATATTCAAAACGAGATTGGACCTCCACAATGTAACAAACTGCAAGGATTAAAATAGGTCGTTAATATACCTAGGTTCTTGCCTGGAGGTATTGGTGATCCACTGCTACTAGACACGGAAGCCCGTTAAGCGAAAGCTTCTTCTATTCCGTCCTCAACCATGTGAACCATTTGAATAGACCTCCTATCCTTATTACTGAAGACTGAAGTGGTTAATGACTGAGACGCCTTGCAAAAATTAAGGGTATCAGCTCCGTCAGTGAATATTTTCATGAAGAATGTGAACCTTCACCGAAAAACAAGCCGTAGGGATTCACACAGGTCCACCAATCTGCTATCCTTACTAATGAGTACTGAGGATTATTGATTGAGTGCGGTAGTTTCGAGAGCTGCGCTACTTCGTGACGTGTTTGTTTTATTTTAAGCTATGGTAAGAGTTTTGGTATAACGTAGTTCCTATTTGACGCCAATATTTAAGGACACAAGCTCTACGAATTATTCTTATGGTGATAGTAGGCGGATGATCCTTTATTATCTCGGACATTCATCCTACACATAGTCGCCCAAAAAACCAATAAAGGGGAAATAATGGCGAACAAAGGGGAAATGCATTGGAAAATAAGAGAGGAATAAGGGGGAATCGCACAAAAATGTCTGCTTTTTCACCTGTTTGGCGGAAATAGTGCGGTTTTCCCCCTCTATGTCGTTAATTGTTTCAAGTGTCGCTCAATTGTCTACTTTTCGCCTAAATATACTCCGAATTGTCTACTTTACGCCTAAATGTACACCGAATTGCCTACTGTTCTCCTAAATGTTCGCGTAAATATACGCATTTATTGCCTATTTTTCTTCTAAATGTACGTCGAATTGTCTATTTTTCGCCTATATACACAGCGATCTACGTAATTTTGCATCCACTCTTAAAGCACTTTTGGCATGACCCTAAACATCTCCTGTGTTCTTCATTCCCACAACACGCCACACGAAAACAAATGTGTGTAAAATATGGTGTATGTTCAAAAAAAATAATTGAAAACAAAAAGCGTATTGTCGTGCAACGTTGTGAATAGTTGATAGATGCTAGAGCATCAGTCATTATATTTCATTTATAATTGTCAGGTGCCAGTGTCAACGATCCGTTCTAATACTGGCCATAAATGTTGACTAGAGCTCCTTTTAATAGAAAGTCCATCCATATTAATATACAACTCTAAAGTATCAAAGTCACAAGTGCACAACCAAAGTTCAACATGTCTTAGCAGATTAGTTTTCAATCCCAGATTGTAGTAAACCCCACTGCTGATGAACTTTGGTTGGACACTTATGCACGTCCTCAGGACACTTCTGATGCTAGTCTAGACGCGTTCAGAACTTTTCTTCCAAAGTAGTTGATTTAATGTTAATTTCCTATACTCATTAAAAATAAAATCGAATAAAATGAAACTGAAAGTGGGCTGCTTTGTCTCCTCACTGTAGCCTCATTCTTCTACGTATGCATCAACATTTAAGTAGTTCAATAAGACGATCCTAATAATGTGAGTCCATAACTCTCCTTCATTAAGTTAGCACTAAAATTAGCAATAAAGTCAGTGTGTCTCCTGCTTTTTCTCACTTTACCGTATCTCTGTGTTATGACAAGCCAGATATCTGATGTGCTTGTTTTCTCTTTGAATAATGGTTATGTATTTTTTCGCGACTTATGCATGTAAGTCTATTCTTAATATATGAGATTTGTTCCTTTGACAACCGCTTCAGGTTAACGTTATATGGATATGATCAAAAGTAGAGAGTCCGCTTTTTCCAATATGTGTGTACTGATTCGGTTTCTAAATATGTAACCTATATCTTTTAAGGTGCTTAGTTATGAATATAAAATCCTTAAATCCATTGAAGTCGATTCCCAATGAACACGAACGTATACTTTCGTAAGCTTTTAAACTGAAACCAGCAAAGTGATTCCGATGTTAGCCAACTGTAGCATTATAAGTCTCATTTATGTACGTATATTGCATATCAAATTTATTTTAACACTATCACAAAATCGTACCTTTCTCAGATAATTGTTTTCATTCGATTGTTGATTTAGGTTTCTGGCATTCAAACTATCGATACTAACCATGAAGATATGATAGTAAGCTTTTTATATTCCAAATATTGTCGAATTCTTAGCATGATGCTCAGTTGGACTACTATGGAACAACTCTAGCAACAGCTTCGTCTGACCATTCAGTTAAAATATTTGATGTCCGTAACAAGAAACAAGTTCTTATAGCTCATTTACGAGAGTATGTTTTAAGCGATTTTGTGTTAATATTACCATAAACTTTTGAATGCATTTCAACATGATTAGAGATTTGGGGGTATTCCAACCAATTCAAGATACTGGGATCAAGAAGTCTAATTTCAGTGAAGTAACCGCATAAGTTGGCAGCTCGTTAGTTAGTAACATCCAAAGGCGTGTCTGAGGATTGGAGGGATTTTTTGGGAACATTTTATCTGGTTTGTGTCCTCGGCAGTGTCGACCAAACTGCTTTGTCCCTCAGCCCCCCAAATGCCCTGGTACGGCCGAGAGTGGGGAGAGTCCTTTCTCCCTCTCGAAATGCTCCCACATGGCCGCGCGTAATAAGCCTCTGCCAGGGAAGTCCTACTCACTGCCTTCTCATGGTGAGGGTGTTGTTTACGAAATTGAGAGGACGGAAAGCGAATGTCCGGCGCTTTGACCGGGTTGGTGGACACGGAAAGTTCACTTAGGGGAGTTGGAAAACCCTGATTCCAAACCAATGGTGTACATGGGCTCCAGTATCCTAATGGAACAAATGGCGTATGAATCAATCGTTGGTCACCGGCTACCATAGAAGTGCATCTCCTCACGATGCTCCACTGCCTTGTGGATCAGACCTTTATGTTGAAAGCTCCAGGTGTGGCCCCCTAAGAAAACCACCTGCTTCAGTTTGGGCACCTGGGCAGTATCACAGCCCTCACACAAATCGAATGAGATTTGTGCTTCGCATATGTATCTGGTGCTTCCTTGTACCAATATTTCTGTGTTTAAATAAATAAATAAATTTGTCCCTCAGCCAGTGACTACCAATATGCTTAAGTTAATAACGCGGAGGCTTGTAAGAAACCTCAGCTTTTAGGGTTCTAAGTTTTAATTTAAATCAAGAGGTCAAAAGTAATCCTGATAAAAATATTCGTTCATAAATTAACAACATCTTCGACACTTTGTTTTCATTGTATCTTTTGGTGACTTATATGACATATGCACAAAGTACATGATTCGTGTGGTCACTCGTGTACGGTTAAGGTTTTTCCTTATTCTGTGGCTTTTTTTAATTTGGTATATGTGCTTACAATTTCTTTGCCACATTTATGTACAATATAGTTTTTATTTGCAAATTCTGAATGTAAACTAATCTTTGGTTGTCTAAAAGTATTTCATACACATACTATCATCTGTTTTATCTACTAATCATTTTCTTATAGTCATCAAGGACCTGTTTGGAGTTTAAGTTGGTCACATCCTATGTATGGGAGTTTACTGGCCTCTTGCGGTTATGATCGTAAGGTGATTATCTGGCAAGAAATCAATGGACGATGGGGAAAAGTCTTTGAATATTCTGAACATGCTAGTTCAGGTTAGATATAAACACAATATTTCGAAAATATATTTGATCATGTACCAGTATGAGTTGACTAGTATCACAATTGTAGTATATTTTAAGCCACCAGTCAGTTGAACATCCAGTGTTTTCAATTGTTTAAGCAAGAACTGTTCCTCATACAAGTCTATGAAGACTGATGGTTTGGAAAGGTGGTTCGAAATACTTTTTCATAAATATAATCCCACGTGTTCGCCGTTACTCCTTTTGAACCGAGGAAACTTTTTCTTTCTATAAGAGGTAGTTAATATGTTAGTGGTCTCGAAGATCCTAAAAATAACACAGTCATAGGTGTTTTATCTAAAAACTTTCTTGATGGAATGTCAAGGCCGATTTTTTGTACATAACACAGCCCTCGTCATATTTTGGATAACACAAGTGTACATAATTTCTCTTAATGTCTCGGTCATATACATTCCAATCACTTGCTTTCAATTATTTGTTGAATCCAAGATTACGTACCATCTACGGTGCTTCGCAAGCTATGTATCACTTTATAATTGTCGTTTTTAGAGTTCTCTTACAATTTAAATCTGATAAATCACTACAAAACTCAAAGTCAACACACAATATGTTTAAAGTGGCTTTATAGTAATTTAGTCCTATGTTGGTAGTGCCGCACAAGCCACACTTGCTTTTAAGATGTTGGAGAAGACTTGTAGCTCAGGTGGATGATTTTGATAGAGTTTTGTTCTCTGAGCTGGATGGTTTGGTCGTGGGGCTTTCATCGTTCTTCTGAACGACATCGTCAGCACACACTTTGAACGTAATTCTAAGGTATTTCCTTAACTTCATGACATTTGCATTTGGTTAGCTATACAGCTCTTAGTCTTTTTTCTTCTGAGTAATCCACTGTTTGTTTTTTATTTAATAGTCAATTGCGTTTGTTGGGCTCCTCATTCTTATGGACTAATGCTAGCATGTGCAAGTTCAGATGGGACAATTTCCATCCTTATATCAGACGAAACAAACTCTTGGCGTGCCTTTCGAATCCCAGAGGCACACTCCGTAAGTGGTTATATCAGTTGTGTAGTTTCATGACCCCCTCAATTTTTTACCAAATCGACCCCGTCATTGTTTAAAGCACATAAGTTGAACGTTAATACTGAAAAGCCATCGATATTACTTTTCGAAAACATAACAAGCTACTAACAAACATGTTAGTAGTACAAAAATGCAATATGTTCTAAGAGTGCATTTGCACTCCGTAACAAGAGTAGGAAATTATTTGGAAAACGGTTTCACCGTTAAAGTGGTATAAAAATGTAAGTCACTTAACTCAGAAAAAAGAGTGATATTTTAATGCGGGTCTATTATATCAGTCAAACAGCGTTTTCAATCTCTGCTTTTGATTTCACAGTTCTGTCTATAGGTCAAATGATTTCTAGTTGACAAATGTTAAGTAGTGATTTAGTTTTTTCACACAAAATATTATGTATATGAACGATTCGTTTAAGGGAATATTACTGAATTCTAAGCCAGTCTACGATACATTGTGTTTTGGCAGGAATAATCTCAAAAATACTCTCGAAACTGTAAATGCATTTTTTTTTATAGATATCTCTCCACCTACTATTTTGATATCTATTGATGTAAACACATAATTATCACCATGACCCAGTATGTAAGAAACAAATTCTTGCTTATTTGGGACACCATTATAATTATTATACTTGGAAGTGAAAACTTCCCCCATAGTTGATAAGTAATTTTTCCGTCACGTAAAATCGTTTTTATATGTTAAAACATTTAGTAATGTAGCTGAATTTCTGGTGAGATTGAATTCCTGACCAATCCACTTATTTTTCATGTTACTACTAACACTAGTATTCTACAGATTTTTAATTCAAACTGATTTAGTTACCTGTAATCGCTACATTAATTAGTTTAACTGCTCTGTAGCTACCCTCTAGTTGCTACTTTGAACAAACGACCTGTATGGGATGTCATATCATCTCCTCGATTCAGTAAAATAAAAACAACCATAGCTAATCTAAAGCGAGGGAGGGCAGAAGGCTCTGTTGAATTAACCCATGAAATCTAGAGGAATAGTGGTTCAGTTTTAGCTGTTAGATTGGCTACGATATTAGCTAGAATATGGGAACGGAACGCATCTCTTTTCCACTGGTTTAGATCGTTGATCGTTTTAGTCTGTAAGAAAAAACAAAATTTCACTCGTAAAAACCACGGACGAATCAGTTTGACTGACAGTATCTATAATATTAGCTTCAATCATCATCCAACGCCTAACTGAAGCTCGTGAAAAACAAACTCGAGAAATACGGGTTGTTTGCAGACCTGAGCGTGGATGTGTTGACTAGATATTTACCCTTCATCAGGTTCAGAAATGTAAAATTATCTACTGACTCTCAACCACTATCGTATTTCTCAAATTTAAGGCAGGGTTAGAATCAGTAGGTTGACAGGTTTTGTGCCAACGTCCGTCATCGAAAGACATATCAAAGAAGTACATTAACTTTATACAGACTTTCCGTTTGAACACCACTGCTCGAGTCAGAATTTTTAGCGAGCTGTCACGGGAGTTCATAACTTCAAGTAGTGTTCGTCAGGGTTGTTCTCGTCCTTTATTTTTTATCCAACTTTGTCATAGACATTCTTTTAGGGATAACGCTCACACTGTTTGACTTATCAGGAATCGATCTTCTACCGCGAGATTCTCTTTCTGGCTTTGAATACCTAGGTTATATAGCTCTATTTGGCGAAGGCTGAAAAATACAGAGTTTTCTGGTAGCCTTAAGCAACGATGTTAACATGTTTAGATTACGTTTCCCATCCCACCCCATCTAAATTCAAAATGCTGCTTCAGAACTGATTTGTATCAACTCCTGAACTAATGACAGGGGAGTGATTTGATTGAGCTCATCGACCACTTAACCTCTCTAGGAAGTCTTGTCAGTCCTAGTAGGTTGGTGTCTGACAAAATCTTGCTACAAATTCAGAAAAATTAATGGGTATTCGACAACTTCGGTCGCTCGTACTATGATGGAGATATCTGTCTACTGATCGAATAACGAGTTTTTTATGTAGAAGTTCGCTCCATTCTACTTTATGGGTGTGAGAAATGGCCTCTAAAAGTAGAGGATATTCGTAAGCTACTAGTATTCTATCATAGGTATCTTCGAACCACTCATCGTACATTTTGAGACCATGGAATTAGAAATTTTGAGTTTAGAGTCAGAGTATTAGGTAATTATGGTACATCTACTGAGATGATTAAAAAACATATTACATTTTCTTTCCGATCGACTACTGTGACGCGCAATGATGGTTCGTATAGGAGTAGGTTGGAAGAAAGCTAGGAGTAGTCAAATCAAAACATGGTATCAGTTCCTCAAGAAACTGACTACTGGACCGAGCCATGTAGGCTAGTACCGACCACCTTGTTGGGGTCCGTATGATTTTCACAACTAATTGAGCAGATGCATCCACTTTGTCTTCCTTTAGATTTAAGGTTCCTGAATTTCCTGTAGATTTTTATTCCACTAATTTGTGATTTTTGGAATTGCATTTTGCATGCTTAATCTTTTCCATTACTACTAATGTCACTATATTTACTGCTGTAGGATTTGTCTGGCCGTACCTCATTAGCAAAGCCAGACGAATTTTTCAATTTGAACTGATGTACACATGTTCCAGGTTTTACCTTGTGTATAACTAACTACACTACATTGATTAGTACTTATTCATCAAGTTTGTAGTCATATAAAAAAGTATCCATACCTTCTAATCGGTTTTATGACAAATACCTACTAAATCTTCTTGTATCCTTATCAAACAAGCATTATAAATCAAGTTATTTTTCTATTGTTTAAGGTTGGTGTTAATAGCGTGTCTTGGGCACCCTCCATAAATGCTGAATTTATATTCAATCCGACGTTGGCAACAACAACATCAACAAATACTATGATTCCGCCTATCAAAAGACTAGTTTCTGGTGGGTGTGATTCTTTGATTAAAATATGGCGGTAAGTTTTTCATTTATTGTCACTTTCTTGTTTTTCTTTTCAATATTTTCCAAATCATTACTAGTTTAATTGTTAATTAGTTCTTTACTAAGCTGTTCCATGCAAATCAGTAGTGATGTTCAGTTTTATATTCCAATCCCTTTTAAAACTACTTCGCACTCCACTATACAGTTTATTAAATTAAGTCATTCTCAAATAGTTCAGCTTGTAATTTTTTTCAATTTATGTACGCTTCAAAGGTAATATTATTTTAACAGTAGAGAATGCGCTTACACTGTATCTTTGTAGTCAAATGGTATTGTCATTAAGTAATGTTTGACTTACTTTTTAAACTAGAGTGTTGTTTGTGTGGAGAAGTTTGTGGCGATTGTGGAATTTTCTTAGCTTAAATCACGGTTTGATCTTCGACCACCGTTGAAAACCTGGGAACACTACAAGATCGCTTCGTTCCGGTAAGGAACTCATCACCAGTGCGCGTTCGGGAAGCAAACTTAGGTTTTGTATTAATCGGTTAGTCGCAAACTAGGTAAATAGTAAAGAACGAATAAAAAAGTATAAAACTGTATGAAACAGTTAAGATTTGTAAGTACTTATCGGTCCTGCTTTCGGCCTAGCCCAGCCAGATAAGTCCAGAACACCAATCTCAGCCTCTGTGGTATGAATCATTTATTTCAAACATACTGGGTTTATATACCAACCAGACAAACCACATCGCACCATAAAATAGGAAACAACATTTGTACAAGATTTAGCCGAATGTGGCTGTGAATAAGGGAGATAGTAATTGATAGCCAGAGCATAACTCAAGAATGGTAAATCGTACAACAACAGTTCATAGGTCAAAATAAAGCTCACAATAAGAGGGATATGAATATGAATAGTTTAGTTATTTAACAATTATGCGATAAAAATATACACATAGTATTGGTCCATAAATGGATCCCAAAAGTTACCATTCATTATTCTTATCGGGATATAACAACTAGAAACTCAGTTGTTTTAATGTGTAGGTCAGTTGTTATTTTACTTCCGTTGTTTTGCCTTCTCTTTTCATTTTTACCTGAAATAACCGTGACCTAGCACAATTTTTGTACAGTGGCAGTGGTGGTGTCAGTGTTGACGATTATGATGGTAGTTTGTTTAACCCGTAACTGCACACGAGACCAAGTTGTTTAACCCAGATTGAGTGGAATTTCTCGTCTAAAATCGGAGTCAGCCTAATCTAATTAAAGTACAGAAAAAAAGAAATCATTCATAAGATATTTAGTCGCTAAGGCATTTAGAATGTCTACCTATTCACTTTCACTCATATACGCCTACTTAGTCATCGTATGTAGCATTGTTTATCAGTTTATTGTTTTCCGCTATACCTATGTATATCAGTATGCCAGTTTTGTGATGTGTTTTTTTAATGTTCACCTGAGTTATTCAAGTGCATCAGTCTATTCATTGTAAATCATTCACTCACCAACCCTGTCTTTCCAATGTTGTGATGTCTTAAAATGTTTGTAAGTTAATCTCGTGAATGTAATTATTAGGAAAATAATTTTTTGTTATTATATTGACTTGCTGCTGTAAATGAAAATAATGATAAATTGGTGGGGGAAAAGAAGTTTGTAGTTTTTGTTGGTCTAGCTTTATACCTAAGCTGAATGCGTTATCATTTTAAGGTTTGTGTGACTAGAAACAACACGTATTTAGTAAGACTGATAGATTAACATCTTACAACAACATGGCAAATGAACACAATCTTCAAACTAACCGCATAAACTATAATCCCAAATATTAGCAGTTATCATTGTGTTTGCAATCGAATCAAAATACCAGATAACTTTATCCAGACAAGATAGTGAGAAATAAACTCATATAAAATAAAATACTAACATATTGATTGACAACATTATGAAACAATATTAAATCATTAACTGACTCCTGGTCTGAGTTGTGTGTAAAAGTGCAGACTTTTTATTTAACTTTCGCTCAATGAATATGATTAGTGATTAGGGAGACGTTAGACGACAATTACAGTCGTTCAGATCTATTCATGCTTCATCTCACAGCTTTTCAGTATGCAATATTATTTCACATTATTTATCCAGTGAATCCTTTCTTTCTTCTTGATCCATATTCTGTGTGTTGAGTTACTATTACTGACACTATCGTTACATTTGATCTTGGTCAATCTGGTTTCCATGAACTCATCTCCAGAAAATATATCATCGAGTGACAAACATTTTAGATTTTGAAACCATATGAAGTTAACCTAACTTGCAAATTAAGATGCTTCATACTTTCCTGTTGTTAGAGGTGTAGGGATCGTTGTCACTTCACTGATGCGTACACCGTGAATGAATATTTCTTCTCAAGAAGTATTAAAATATAAATCAGTTAGTAGTCGCAGTCCTGTCAACACTAGAGCGTAACTTTACAACCTAAGAGACGTCTACTTGTGCCTGGTCACAAAGTCAGTCATTTACAATGTAGGACCAGACACTTATGTACATCAGTCTAAGTTGCCATACCTCATTAGCACAACAAAATCAACACCAAATTCATAGAAGTAGTTACTTCAATAGTAGTAATATATATAAAGATTGGTTACAAGTATATGATACAGGAAGAAAGAATTAGCTCATAGAAAGAAAGTGATAAAGTAATTTTAATCTCACCGTTTAAGGGAAAACAAAGAGTGTATACACCATACGCCACTGTGACCGATTCCGAGTCATGTCATCCAGAGTCTCCAACCACCGGTTACGATAGTCGTGCAGACCCCAACCAATTAGTCTGTATCTACGAACATGGCTCAGACCAGAAGTTAATGACTTTATGGTCTGATGCCGTGTTTTTAGTTTGGCCTCCCCTAACCTTCTTCCATCCGTCTCCAACGCTATTCAGCATTGCTTTTGGTCACATAAATTTTTGCAATTAGTTTGTGATGTATTATTTCCGTACTCTCCAGACTTTACAGGCGACATCAGAAATCTGTGTGGCAAAGTGAGATGTGCTGGTTGCAGGATCGACCCCTCCTAACCTTCTTCTCATTGTGAGAAGGTGGTATTACTGCAGATCCTTGTTATCTGTGAGGAATACCGTGCTACCACTATAACTCAGCATAGTCAGCAGTATGATTTTACCTTCGGACCTTAGATTTTTACACAGGACCTGTTAATCAAAACCAACTATTGAAACAAAAAAGTGAGGATCCTTATTTTCTGTAGAATATAAATATTAAGTGTTCACTCAATCAGACATTGACAAAATAAATGCAATCTTAAAAAAAATTTGACAGTGATGTTGGATGGAATGTGTTAAACATCTTTAACAAAGAAGATTTGAAGTTGGATCCATTACAATAGTGACATAGTCGGTTAATTGATAAAACACTTGATTTTTGGTTGCTGAATAATTACACGTTACAGACTCGCTTTGTAGACATCATGTTAATAAGTGTAGTTCATACTCGAATGTACTAGACCATACTTCGTTAGTGAATTAAAATAAATTTCAATATTCATTTTGATGTTTACGTAATTATTAATTAAAATAATACTACTACTTTATTATGAGACAATGTTCCAAACAGTATATTGTTGTTGGCTTTTTTACTCCATATTTCATATTTTCTTAAATACAGTATAAATTCACAAATAATCGTGATCACTTTAAGTTAGCTTCATAATAATTATTTGCCAGAATCAGAAGGGGTTTTGTGGAGATTTCAGTATTTTTCGAAGTTGAAGTCATGAGTCGATTGAAGCTAGACCACCATGGAAAACATGGAAGCACTGGACGGCCATTCCGTTCTATTGTGGGACTGACTCCTCAGTAGTGCGCATCCACGATCCCACACTCGCGAGATTCGAACCCAGGACCTACCAGTCTCGAGCCAGAGCCCTTAACCGATAGACCACTGAGCCGGCATCCAACTGTGTTAATGTCTAACTTCAACCAATCCACGAAGTTGGAGCAACCGTTCACCAATTGTCTTCAGTGCGTTGTTATCTCACAACAGACCTGGTTGAACTCCACTGGTCACTGCTTCCCACTAGAACTCCAGGACATGTATCTTGCTTCCAGGTTTTCCATGGTGGTTAAGCTTCAATTATTTGCCAGTTTTCGGATAATTCTATCATAAACACCTAACACGCTTACTGGCCTCTTGTCTTATAGCATCGCCAACTTTGACAAAAACTATTTATCAGACATGGCTTGCAATTATACAATATGACTAAGAGAAGAAAAAATTTTCTTTACTTTTTTTATTCAATTTAATCATAACCTGTTTTTCAGATGAATTACAAAAAAGATTGTTTTACAAACATAGAAATATACATATTATCTGGTTTCTGTTTTGTGTCGTTTAAAAAAATCTAACTTCGTTGATGTATTTGCTTGATCTAACAATTTGATCTTCATTCCTTACAGTTTATAATATGTCTGTTCTCTACTACCTGTCTGATTTGTATGCTTTTATTTGTGTCTGCTCAAAGTGTATCGTTCGGATTTTCTCTTAAAGTTATGTCTAGGTCTTATATATATATATATATATATATATATATTTCATTGGTTATTCTTATTCTTTCGTTGTCTGTTAGTTACGTCAGTCCAAACGCTTGTACGCACAGCATTTTATGTCCTTGAGTGAGATCATTTATATTTTGTCCAAAATTTGTCTTTATGATCTAGAAATGTTTTATACACTCAATGTTTCTCTTTTTACTCTGAAACTTAGTCATGGGATGTTTTGTAGAACTTAATCACTATAGTATGAAAAATAGAATGACAATAGATTTTTACTACAGCAAATGTCATTTCATGTATGAAACGAATGTTTGTTTTCTACACAATTGGTAAATATTATGCTGATAATAGATATGTAAATATTTTTATACACTTACGAAATCAGAAGTTATTACGATTGGATTAACTAAAATTGAACATATTCCTTGTTCTACTTTTTATTATGTACTGTTCGTTTAAAAATTACCTATACTCAGTTTTAAATTGTTCAATTCGTTTGATCAGACGTATAGGTGTCAGTAATTTTTTCAAAAAAACTTGTGTTAATTATCACAGTAAACAAAATAAAATGTTTTTATATATCTGCAACAGGTATATCTTATTTACTTAGTTAACCCTATTCGTCTTCTTTTGTTTTTCTAAGAAAACATTGGTTATTTAGATTTCCCACCACATGTGACCAAGTATGATATGACTACAATAGTAGCGCCTAACATTCTTATGCCTGTCTTCTTTCCTATAACAATCCCTTAATATCTCAAAGCATCAAAAATTCACATTGAATTGTTATCAAATTCTACCACCCAATGACCTCATAAGGTCATGGCTTTGTCCTTGTCCTTATTATGACCCTCACGGTTAGAGCAATATACGTACCTAATTCTTTTTTTAGGTATACACGCCTGCCGTTTGAGAAAATCGTGGATCAATAAAGTTTCAGGTCATTCATTGTTCTGGTTCTTTTTTATGGTCAAACCGGTTTTCGACAATTGTTTTAAACATCAAATAAGTTACAAACACAACTAACTGTTCTATTTATTTAGCTGTAGTTATTTAGTTACTCATAAGTAGATAATTACATGATAAGCATTATTTTTAAACAGATCATATGGTGTCACTAACCCAGTAAAGCTGTTAATTTAAGGTATTTAACTAACCTGGCTTCTAATAGACTAGCAATACATTTGTATAATAATAATAAGTGCATTGTTGACAATAATTCTCTGATTCCTGTAGGAAATCGCCCATTAAGATAACTTTCTTTTCTATGAATCACCTTATACAAATTATCACTATATTTATGATATCACTAACAGTAAAAACCCTGTCCTCTAATAGATTTCCTATTTCAACTATCCCTGTAAATCTTTTGTCTGTTCGTTTATAGTCACTTGTGAATTTATATTCGTTGATCGTGATACTTCTGGAAATAAATATCCTTTCAATTATTCATTGGTATCTGGCTCTAAAAAAGCACTATTCAAACTATGTTTCATTAGTTAATTTCATGTTGATTAGTAGTAAACAATCTTTGCTTGCATCTACAAATTCTTCTCAGTATATACCATGATCTGTCTTTCCAGTGTATATTCGGTGAAGTAATTAGCATGCTTAATTATTTACTGAAATGTGTTCTAATCTTACCATTGCTCACTTTTTGTTCTGTGTGAGCTCTTTATAAAAACATCCATTATCAAGAAATAGCGACTTTCGTATATCGTCTACCGTCATAGAACATCTTTCACAGTCGCAAAACAGTATAGAGCAGGGTATTTCCAGTAAGTATCGTTATTTTATTTTATTTGTGGGTCCGAGAGATGGTGCAACACAGTGGCTAGAGACGTTATCAGATATGGCTCAGAATAGAAGTCAGTGGCGATCCTGCTGTAACCTTATTTTACTTTCTTCATAAAAAGTGATTGTAACTTACTTAACTGAAAAAAATTCTTCTGGTTATACCTTTCCGTTTTCCCCATTATTATTCTTATTATTACACTAACATACACTAATCTGTTGTTGTTATTGTTCTTCTTTTTTTCTCATACGCATCTTAACTCTTTTTTTTCTTCCCATTCTCATTGTTTTTGTGGCACATATATATCTGGTGCCCCCTTGTACCAATATTTATGTGTTCAAATAAATAAATAGAGCAGGGTTCGTTCACCTGAGTCAAAAGTTTGTTGGTTGTCGTCACATTAGGTTTTATAAGACTTCAGAAATATATAGTGATCAAAATTCTCAACTACCTCACTCCTTTAAGTAAGCTAAGTATTGATATAAAGCAGTCTTGAAACTCTATTTCGCATGAGAAGAAACATTTCAAACCACTATCTGGTTAATGAAGGCTTCCTGACTACAGCTCCTACCTTGACGTGGTGGTCAAGCTTGCCTATCGTGATAACTAAACCAAAGTATATTGACTGGAATACATATTTCTTTCGTTCCTATCATGTCAGGCTGGTCGGTCGGTAAATGGTAGGATTAAAAGAAGCAACTTAAGGTTCGAAGGCGAAGTCTTACTGCAGACTGTAGAGGGGGGGCGGCAGCAGTGTTCCCTCAGACAAACATCATCTGCAGTGATGTTGTCTTCTCACAATAGACGGAAGGTGTTAGAAAAGTTCTTCCCTGAAAATGTCACACCTCGTCTTATCCCACGTATTTCCGTCTCCGGTGTTAAGGTTTTATAAAGTTCCGACCTAACACATAAAAAATTACCATTAAAAGGCCATGAATGACCGGGCGTAAACAGCCTTCACTTGGTCTCTACGGTCATGCTACCAGGTCACTAACCCAGCTTCTTTTACAGTCCCCTCAAGAATAAAAATATATTTGCACTGTGTAGACAACTGGAAAGTGAAGCTCGACCTCTCTTTGACTAAAGATGTTGTTCAGAAATATGAATTTCGTCAGCCTGTGCGCCATACATTGCTCTAAATTCGTGACGCTTTCTGTCCAGCTGCATTCTTATGATGGAATAAGTAGAAATAAGCTTCCAATTCTAACGAAATCGACTCTTGACGCAACTAATCAAACTGATCGGGTTTATCCTACCGTATTGTTCTCAGAATCATCAACTTTCTGTGAAATTTATCTTATAAGAGTACAACTAAAACCTGGGACCTGAAATTTTTTAAATCATATTGCTTTATTGATCCTTTGTTGTCAATGCTAAGATCTTAATAGATAGCAGCCCTATTTACTTATATGAGTCATTAAAATATATTATGGTCGAATATTTTGCAAATTGATTAAAACGTAAGCTGTTGAATACTTATTTTGTTTGAAAGTTAAACGGTAGTCGCTATTCATAAAGATCCTTGTTTCAATTCCTGACCGCGTCCCAGCTGAGTACTACTGACGAGTCCCATACTGAAGCGAAACAGCTGTTCACCTCATCTTGGTGTCCAGTTGATCGCCAGCTAAAAACAAATCCCTGATGTAAATTAAAAAGTAGACGAATGTATTTGTTATTCCTCCTGATATTTTAAGTATCTACTAGAATTATGGATTTGATTATAACTAAACTTTGACTGTTGTTTTCTACTCATACAATACCCGTTTGTTTAACAATACTTCTGTCTGTATATCTATCCTTTTAGTTTTGGTTGCCAATTTTTGGCAACAGTCCAAATTTATTCGATTGTCAAAAATATCACTAAGGTGCTGGAAGAGTAGACAAAATAGAGTTATCATCACCATAATATTAAGTCTTCAATTAACTATTGTTTTTATTATTATCGTTATTCACCTACCCACCCTGTAAAATCACATAAACACTATGACCATCATTCACTGCGTCAATAAGTATCAGCCATAATAATAATAATAATAATAATAATAATTCTTTCTGTATCCATACCTATGTGTGCACATGAAAGTAGCGATGACCTTGTATACGCTTAGTTGTCTAGTATTTATTTGTGTAAGTGTATCCACATATATATATATATATATATATATATAGAGAGAGAGAGAGAGAGAGAGAGAGAGAGAGAGAATAGAGAACTTTTTTGTAATAGAAAACAAACATACTACCTTGAAATTCATGCCCAGTAGAAATCGAGTTCTAGTTCATTGACTCTAGTAAAAGGCAATAATTTGTTCTAAAATTAAGACATCTAGTTAGTTTGTTTTAATAATCACGGATACATATGAAGTTGACTTGTTCAGTTCACTAAGAAAAACGTGCACTACATTGATTTATAATAAATTTTTGTGGATTTTCCAACTGCTAAAATTGAAAACATACCATAACTAAGAGAAGAAGTAGTAAGTAAGAGTTTGCACATAGTTGTTTTTTGAAGAGGGTTTTTCAACCAAGTTTCCTGTTTAATAAATCCATTCAATAAACTTGTAGATTATTTGCCGATGGCTCTGTATTCATATAATCGTACAATTTTCAGGCCAATAGGTGGTGACTATTGGTTCTGACCTTGCTTTAAATATCTAGGTGTTAAAAATCGAGTAGATATTTCTAATTATTAAAACGGAGTAGATGAACTTGTAGCTGGTTTCTGGGTCACATAAGCACATGATTCTCAACAGACACTACTGCTTCTCATTTTTTGAGTGTTGGAATATGCGTAACTTTTCAATGTAAAGGCAATCTTGAAGTCAATTGTTATTCAGCTGAAGTCTTATGTAAAATCGGATATTTCTGGAATAATCTATCTTGTGCAGAAAGATTTTATCACATTATGAAATCTATTTCCTTCATCATTGTTTTTTTCTTGTGTAAGCCAACTCTGTAATTTATTTTAACTTTTGTTTCATCTGCTTTTCTCATTTTCTAATTTTTAAATACTGTATTTGGTTTTTCTTTGTCTGTTTTGTTTTTAATATGAAGCATTTTTGTAGAATTTCAATTCTTTATTGTTCACACGCTGAGTGACATTCATGAAACAAACATTAAGACTGTTTCGTCCTAGTATAGGACTTCTCAATAGTGCTCAATTATGACCTCGCTACATATTCGATCTCAAGTATTTTAGGTCTTACAGTTAGTGCTTAATCGCTAAACTAGTACTCAGTAAGACGAATCAGCTCTCCACTTTCTCCTGGTTTCCGGTAGTTGTTTGAACAAGATCAGTGGATGATATTTGACTATGTTTCATTACGAAGAAGTAATAATTCCATTATAGCAGAAGTATGAGCGACATATGGCACACAATCTCACCCTATTTTTCTACAACACTACTAACAAAGTGATTAAATTTTTGATTGGAACGATTGTAAACCTTTTTTCAAGATTTTTGATGGTTATGAGAGAAATTACTGAGAATATAACATAAGCTGAATAGTACAGTTTAAACTGACATAATGCTGTGAGTATTTTTGTTGACGTTGTTGAAATAGTTCTTTTCTTGCACAGATTTTCTTTTAAAAAAAATATGTTTTTGCTAATTATGATTTTTGCGGTGCTATTTCTACGTCAATTTTAAATGATTATAGCTTTTTGCGATTATTATTACTCTGTACAAGCACATTTTCTAATCCTTATCCATTCTAGTTGCTACATTTCACATGTGTAAACATTGTGAATGAATTTCACAACAATAATTGTAGTAAACTAATAGAAAACAGGTGACACGAGTAGTATTAAAGCGAAAATATTTAGTATGATGAAATGGTCAATATCTAGCGTTATTTAAACATTGGTCATCATTATTACAATTGCGCAAAAACCTACATTAGAATCGTACGAATCAAAGATTTGTGATTAGATTGTTCAATTGTTCTTATGTGTTACTTTTTCGCCCTTAACCTTGTTCTATTGTGGTCCATAGTATTATAATCACTGGATGTAACACTACTTATATTAGTTGTATATATCTTAGAAACAATTAAGGATAATCTGATAACATTTTCAACTCCCACACTTCATTCCAATGAATTTTGAGGTCGAAATTCTACGATGTTCGATGCCGACTTAATGGTCTAGAAGTTGAGCGTTCGAACGCAATGTCAAATGTCTTGGGTTTGATCTCCAGTTTCAGGTTTGTAGATTTACACTTCAAAGGGCTCTCATACTAAAGCGATACAGCTGCTCATCTCCTCCATGTTTTCAGTGCTTGTTTAACGTGTGTTGGTTCTTGATTTTATCTTATTGAATATGTCATTCTCCTTGTGTCCACTAAATTGATTACTAATAGTAAATTAATGCTTTTGGAAATCAAGTAGGCAGAATACGCATTGTTTTTTTGTAGTTTTATCGGTGATCATAGATAGCTTATTATCTGATGAATATCTACTATAAACATTCGTTGGGTTGGAAAGATCTTCGTTTAGCGTTCATTCGTTATTTACATTATCAATTAATGTTACTTATAACACTGATATGTTAAGTCAGTGCGAAGGGCGTTTGATTTAGTCTTTGAATCTTTAAATACTGGCAGTTCTACCAAAAATATTGTCTTCCTATTAGCTTCTGAGTTTCTCATAATTTTTTATGTCACTAATTTATTTTTACTTCGATTTTATCTTCGATGCCCGATCTTTTCTATTACCATTAATGCTGCTATTACCCTGGGATACGCCCTGACAATTTCACCTCTCCGTGCTAAAGGGATATGATCACTTGGACTTTTGTACACACGTACCATGTTCTACGTTGCGCATGACTGACTGACTTCCTGCTAGTGTGGGAAGTTTTTGGGATTTAATTAGTTTTGTAGTGTATATCATGTACCGATTTCCCACCAGGCAACCATTGAGAACCAGGAAAAACTGGACGATTGTTTCATTCCAGTGTGAAACTTTCAATGAATGTGTTTTTTCGGAACTGCCTGGGGTTAAACCTAATTCTTTTAACCTTTATGAAAACCACTACGTTCGCGTCCGATGGTGCGTAAATATAGTATTCTTACGTTGGTCGTTATTATCGGTTTTAATTTGGGAAAGGCAAAAGTTGGTTGATCTATGTCAGTTCTGACTATGGGGTTCTGTCAGCTGATGTTTCTTTTGAATGAGTAGGGAGATGGGGCTTCGACCACTTCCTTGAGGTAAAGAGTTCCATTTGTTGAAATTTTTATGGGAAATTTAGGAATTGTTAGACTAGTATTTGGTTCTGGATATGTTAAAGTTTCTAAAATGTGCTCACAGATCCTCTTTTTCGGAAGACAAAAAAATGAGGACATTGAAGACCGTAATCCAACCATCTCTAGTTCTTCTGTACCACAGGGATAATAGGCTAAATTTACTCAGTCTTGTATCATACAATAGCTTTACGATTCCAGGAATCAATTTATTTGCGGTTCTTTGAAATTCCTTCAAAAGCTCACTGTCTTTTTAGACAGGAACTAGTTACTTGTATGCAATACTCTATTTTTGATCAAATGAACGCTGCATGCAAAGTCTAGGTTAACGTTTAAAACAAAAGTGAATGATCTTTTGATAATTTTTATCACTAGTGAAATGGAATTTTATCCTTCTCTAGTTCAAGTGTGACTGACCTTTGAGCATTGTGTTGTCACTAGGTCGGACTTAATATGACTGCTAGTTCAGAAACTTGCATATTGTCATTCTATTTTATCTTATTTTTCTAATCAAAATACGTGAGTAATCATTGATATGCTTGATGCTAGTTACGATTTCTCCTTACTCGGTAAACGGAACGAAGGTCAATGAAACAGTGACACGATAGGCTATTCTAATCCGTTGTCCCAGGCCCCACTAACTAGAGTGAGAAGTCCAAGACGAAGTAGGGGAAATATATTCCGTAAGCAGTCGAAGTACAAGCAATCTCAATAGGAAGAAATCAAACGTATATATACAGCATAAAATTATCCTTGGGAAGCATTACAAAATAGCACACCTAAAAGATACAACGGACCAATAACGTTTAAGATATTTCCAAGTGAGAAATACGACTCGAAGGTGAAAAGGGCGCTTTTGACGCATAAAGAAAAAAATTTTCAAAATAAAATTACAAAAATAAATTATTTACTAAGTGAGTTCTAGGGATTTAACATCCTCAACAGTAATGAAAAAGTGAGAAAATTACAGGAATACAATGAACCTTATTATACATTTCTATTTATTATTATTGCTCTGGCGCAAGACTGGTAGGTCCTGTGTTCGAATCTCACAAGTGCGGGATCATGGATGCGCACTGCTGAGAAGTTCCATAATAGGATGAAACGGCCGTTCAGTGCTTCCAGGTTTTCCATGGTTGTCTAGCTTCAATTGATTCATGATTTCAACTATGAAAAATACTGAAATCTCCACAAAATCCCTTCTGATCTATTATTATTTCGTTCAGTTATAATAAATTTAAAGTGATTTAGTTAATAAGGAAGAGGAAACTAATAATAATAATAAGTTAACTGATTTATTTCATCTGTTGTTTATATATTCAATATTTATTTTTCATATTTAATAAATGTTTATTACAATCAGAATTAAGTGTATTTCATATTTATATTCTTTGTTATTATTATGATTTTGTAAATAATTATTTGAAATTATTTTTCATTATGATCAGTTAAAATTTTAATGTAGATAATACTACGATTGAAAATGAAATATAGAAAAGGATATATTCACAGAGTTCTACTGACTTATTGTTAAGATTGGACTTACGTTTACATCCAAAGAAAAAATAAAGATAAGAAAAAGAAATTGAATGAGATATAGGTTACAGGTGCCTAGGTATCGCTTACTCTAAACACCTAATGTTTATTGGAGTACCAGGAGATTATAAGAGAAAACTAGAGACAATCAAATCAAGACTTCATAAAGTAATTAATAGTTAGTTTGAGTAGTGATACAGATTTTCTCGTTTTAACTTATATGGTATTAGTAATTTGGGATAGTCTAAAGGAATTCTAGTGAGATAAATTTATTCGTTCTTTATGTTTCCTTGAACTTTGTTTCTTAGTATTATCGACAAGTTTATTCATTTGACTCCTTCACTAATGCAAATTGTGAATTTTCACATGTTTTGCTTAAGTTATGACTGGCAACATGAACGGATACACATTTGTACCAAGTCCTAACTTGTTTACCAATAACTGACTCTATCAGCTATGTATTGCATAAAAAAAATGACTTAATTTCTGATACCTTCCAATGATTTTACAATGCATTATTTAGTGTGGCTTCCTTAGTTTTATAAAACCTTTAAAGTTTAAACTGTAATGAACCGATTAATTCATTTCAACAAATCAACACAAATTAATTACAACACCTAATGAGATTTGACTCTATTCATTATGTCAAATGAAGTTAACGTAAATTAACAAGTGTTAAAGATGAACTTCCACTTTAGGCCACATCAGTCTGTATTCATAACCTTGTTTACTCTTATGGAGCAGGTTACATTGGACAAACAAAGTGAGCGCTTTCCAAACGTGTCTCCAGACATTATCCTGCATGACTTTCGAAAGGCGAATGTAAAATGTGCACTGCAGAGGTGTTAGCAATCTATTTTTCAAACTTTAACTCTATATACAAAAGGGGCACATGAAAGTCATCATTCTTTTGTGATTACATTTTTATAAACAGTAATTTGATTGTTAATATGTACTTCTAGTGTTTTTAATCTCTTTAATTTTAATTATTCTTTACCAACACTTTCACGTTCCTAATTTATTCTTTACCCTTCTCATACTCGTCAAGTGAGCAGTCATCTTCCATACATTACACTTCATCTTATTATCTTCAGATTCTTTATTATTAAGCGTATTTCTTTGACACATTATGTAGTGTAATCGTCCTCCTATTTTTCAATAGACTACTTTATGTTTGAATTTACTATAAATATGATTGCACATCTAGAGTAGATGATATCGAAAAGAAAATTTTCTTCGCCAAATGGTTTTTTTAATTTTTCTTCAATAAAACCATGAGTTACTTTTGTATTCCTATTAAGAAACTGTAATTGTAAATCATAGGTTGTACTGTATTAATGCTCATATGATACAAAAGTGAATAAGTATGAATTCATTCTATCTAACTTTTGGAGATAGTTTAAGTGAAATTTTGTTGTTGCTCTCTATTTTGTTTTTTTTACTAATAGTGAAGATACTTCTTCTGGAAATTCAGAATGGATCGAAGAAACTCGTCTAGATGGTCATACCGATTGGGTACGTGATGTTGCTTGGTGTCCAAGCTTGAATATTTCACGACAATTAATCGCTTCATGTGGTCAAGATGGAAGATTAATAATTTGGCAGTCGGTAGCTAATAATGATAATAATAATAATGAAAATCGTATGATGAATCGATCGACGGCAATAAACGATAATAATAACAATAATAAAAATCCAAGTTCTAATGAGTTGGTAGAATCGAAAGATTTTCAATCAACACAATATTCTACATTTTGGCGTCCAACCATCTTATATACTTATCCCGATGTTGTTTGGAATGTTTCATGGTCTGTAACTGGGAATATTTTAGCGGTATCTGGAGGAGATAATAAGGTATACTTTCAAACTATAGATTGAATCAGTTTTCTTTTTGTAGAAATGTTTATTACGATTGAATTTGTAATAGTTTGGATTATACCGTTATTATTATTTTGACTGAAATGTGATCACTTTTAGTTAATATGTGTGCATCTTGTGAGGATTTCCTCGATATAGCCGTTATGACAGTTTTATATAGAATAGATGGAATGTGGCTAACAGTGGAATATAGGGTGAGCGTTTCGTTTGATTTTAAACTCGTCAGTTGGATTTACCTGCATTCCAGCGTTTTTATCCACTCCGGAACTGGAACCCATTATCTTTCACCTTAAACTACAACGTATTATCCACTTGATGAATGAGTATAAATTTTGACTCGTTTTTTAATAGTTTAGATTATCTTGTTGATATTTTCACTAGATAATCCAGCTGAAGAGTCCCACATCCTGCATCCCACTGGCAGCCACATTTCATCCGCTCTACATAAACTTTGCTTATCATGACCATTAAATTGTCATATTTATCAAGAAAATGATAAAGTCTATGCAACAATGTGACATCGGCTATTTTCCTGGCTTCCTGATTTTTCAACCAGTAAACATACCAAGAAACATATATCGCACTAAGGAGATATGGATTTCGATGGTTTCTACCAGAAATTGTCTTTTTTTGCATTGTTGTTTTAAACTTATTAGTTGAATATTTTCAATTCCATTTCATTAAAATGAATGACCTATTGAAGGCATCCCTTATTTCCTGTCCGCACTCTATATACTGTTTGATCCTTCTCACTAACACTGATCCTTCTATATTTTTCGACCTTTTTAGCTATCCCCCTTGCTGAACTCATCATCTCTTTATACTGACAGTGATATTATGACAACTTGGGCAAATGCACATGTCAGGTTTTACGTTGATTATGACTCGCTGATTGATTGACTGACTCATGACTTATCAAAATTTGATACAAATATTGTTTTGGCTTATTTCACTTTCCATTTTGGCATAATCCATATATTTTAATCAATTCATTCTGTTCACTCAAATCAAAAGTGATTTTTTCCGATATTTCAAGATTACCTTATTATCTGTAGCCAACTTCTCTTTTATCAAGTCAAAACAACGATAAATCATTATTTATTTTTTGTTATTATAATAATCGTTAGTTAATTGCTGTCTATAATAAATAAAGTCCCTCGGATGAATATGATAATTTAAATGTTTAGTTTCATGTCATTTGCTCACTTTTGTTTTCTTGTCTTTCTACTCCATGAAATGATTCCTACTTCTCGAATCACGATGTCTATCACCTTAGGTTTTTTGTTGCCTTTCGTACTAATACTGTTTCTACTATTCTGGAATTCTCTTTGATAGTTTCGTCTCGTTATGCTAATGTGCTGCGATAACTTGAACCAATATATGTGCTCGGTTCTATTTCGCCACAAGCGAACTGACATTTGTTTACATTGTTTGTGTCCCATAAATTTGGATTGGGTGTGACGAAATTTATAATAACCAATTTGTGTGTACGAATTTTTTGTGCAGATAATCTACATTTAGCAACATGTGAAAGGGCCATTGAAATATATGTTGCTAGATCATGTCGACACAGTTCTGTTATTATTAGAGGACTTCCATTAGCCACCCACTTTTCCTTTTTCCTTCATATAGTACAGCTGAAAACGTAACACTCATTTTGTGGCAACCTCTTTTTTCATCTACTTAGTTTCCTCCGCTTGAATTCTGTCTGGAAACTTTTTATCCATTAATTAAGGTACTTAGTCTTAATTATTAGGGCACTGTGTTCTTTACTAGTCATTCGGTCATAGACTGTTGAAAACAAAAGGTTCTGTTCCTGACTTATATGTAAACCTGTTTAGTATATCCTACGATTTACTTGATTCTTTTTTCTTCGCAATTTTACTTATTAAACTCATTTTATATAAGTTACATTTCATACTATGTTACTAGGGCTAATATTCACATTGCTATTCAGTCACAATACGACACTGATGCTTTTCCAGAGAAAATCCTCTTTTGTAAACACTCATTTTAAATAGATCGAATTGTTTGTATTCTTAGATGTCAACGTCATATACTGAACTGTAGAGTGTACCACATTTATTTTTATGTCCATAAGTAGTATATGCATAACTTGACTCAGTCGTTTGTCTTCTGAACAAAATTTCTAATATTATCCTTGTAATTCAGTCCTATTTGATTGACTATGTCTGAAGATAACAAAAGCTGATTGGATGGAATATTTTCGGCTCTTTCTGAGCTTCTTAGAGCTTCCTCAACTTCACTTGTGGACCGTCCTCACACCTTCAAATTACACAGTGATAGAAAATATGTTGATTATTGGTATGGTTTATGATCTGATAAATAATTCACGATTAAAATGAATGAAAAAAAATTTGTCTCAAAATAAGATGCTTCTTTTCATCATATTAGCATTTTCTCAAAAATACTATATCACAAGCCACTGGAGTATAACATTTTTCTGACCACTCATTCTCTAATGCATTAAGACCTAACTATTAGGTGTCATTAGATCAAGTGTATGGATTCCAGTTGATGAGTTCCTGTTCAACATCTCATTTATAGTTTTGTAACTAAGTCAGTTAGCGAATTTAGGCTGGACGTTGACAGAACACGATAACTGTCATCGCTAGAAAATTCCGAGACGTGGTAGGATGAAAACTTTCTTATTTTCTGTCCTCATTTGACTAATGATTGGTTAAAAATAAGAAAGTTGTCCGAAAATTCCCCATATTCCGCAAAAAGATCTTTAATGAAAGGAAGAGATATGTTTTTTATCGTTGTTTTGTTTATTCTTGGACATAGTAAATTGAGTTTTAGATCAGAGGGGGTTTTGTGGAGAATTTAGTATTTTTCACAGTTGAAATCCTGAGTCTAGCTTCAATTGACTCAGGATTTCAACTGTGAAAAATTGAGTTTTGTTTGATTACTGAAAGGCTCTTGTTTTTTACTAGTTAGTATTGAACACAGGTAGAGACAGCCGATTGCATTTAAATACAAAATTACAAAATATGAGAATCATACACTGAATACTTCGTTTGCAAATTTCCATCATTTGTCCTTCATATTCTGTATGATTCTTCCAATTCACGATTCCTTTCTATTTCCTTTTCTGTTTTCTTCTAGTCTACCCGCATAGCCTTCTGCTACCATGCATTCCTCCTCTGATTACTGTTACGTACTACTTATGACTGTCAACATAAGTAACATACACCACGATAGATGAGTAATTTTATGAATGCTAGATAGTACAAATCCTTTGTCAATAGAATCTTACAAACTGGGGTATTTCTTGCCGATTCATTATAATCATATTAGTTTGTTGATTTTTAATTTCTCCAATATCAAGTTAATTAGTCAGTCATACGCAACATAGAACCTGGCATATATGTGTATTGGTTACCATGTTGCATTAGCACAACAAGATGAAATTTTCAAGAGAAATTTCAGAGTAGTAGAAATAGTAACAGTATCAGTGGTATTAGAGAAAGTGAAGAAAGTTGGTTGAGAGTTAATTATTTCGTGGATTAGAAAAAAATTATGAAATAATCTTGAAACGCAGGATCATGAAAAAGATAAAAAGTGAATGCATTTATGCCATTACAAACAATTCTAATCCTCATCACTTAACGTCTCTAAAGATTTATTACCAAAATTGCACGAAACCTAACTAGGTAATCTGTTCCTACACCTATACAAATTAGTCCGACTGTCAATAACTTCATGAACTGATACTAAGTCAACTTAACGTTGTACATAAAATTAAAGAAAGCAAACACCTTGTTAATATTCTGAAGTTTTATAGTTTGCTTTTTCGATTAATCTAAACTCATGGTATCAAACATAACGATATACAATTTAATCTACATATTAATTAAATGTGTAAAAAAGACAGTCACCGAAATTTAATTATTTCTTCCTCTCAAGTATTGACGGGAGTATTTTAAGTCTCTACATCCAAACCCGTTGTTCTTCTTTTTTGAGTGTTAGTATTCAAAACCACCCCACTTATTTTCACAAACGGTGTTACTCCTGTTCAAGTACCTGTCAATATACCTCAAAAGTTAGTCATTATGCGTTGTTATTTGTCTTTGTGTTTTATGTATGTATGTGTGTGTGAGAGAGAGAGAATCATTCGCCTTTCTCTGTGCTTATTTACATTTCGTAATTATGTATTCACCTCAATTTAGCATTCTTTTACTTTCAAGAAAAAAATCAACCTAATTCATTGCTCTTTCATCTTCAGATGATGTCATCATCTTCACAGAATATTTTTGTGTTATTTGTTTGTTCTAAATCGACTTGGTTAGTGTATGTATATGACCCTGACCTTTGTTTTGCAATTTCAAACCAAGGTTATAACTGTCTTATTGGGTCAAATGAATTCTGTGAACTGGAACATCAACTTTTTGTATTCCACTCCTTTCACTTCACCTTGTCCTTTCTTTTTTTAATGTGAAGATGAATGAATGATTTGGTTATACGAAGATGAATCATATTATTCTCTATATTTTATCATGTTATTGTTCTATTACGAATAGTTTTACATTTGTATTACAGGCAAATAGTTATTGCTTTTGACCTGAATATGACCCTAGTGGAAAATTTGTGTGATGATGAACAGTTACATGCCTATATATTGTGTAGGTATAGCAGTAGTAGTGATAGTAGTACATTGTTGTATTTCAATAATTGTAATTAATTATGCAACTGTAACATCACCATTATATTTCCATGTTAATAAATGTTTTCTAGTTTATTTAAATACAAACGTAAATGCTTCAAACAATGTAACCTGACCAAAAAAATGTCGAAATTGTCATACTAAACGAATACTTTTTAACGTTTTGGATACCCTTAAGGTTGAGAAAAGTTTCTTGTCATATTCATAAGCGTTTCATATACATAAAAAGTTGTATATTTATATTATTTGCCAAAGGATTAATTTCCCATCACTTTGTTCATGTACTCTCCATACTACTACTACTACTACTACTACTACTAATAATAATAATAATAATAATAATAATACTGTTACTACTTGTACTACTCACTATGCTAATTTTGTATGGTGGCTTGAATCAATGCACATAATGAGTCAGGTTGCGTATGTTTGACAATTGACTGCAGTCATCCATTTCACTTAAAACTGAAAGGAGAAAATGCCGTTTCTTACTAAAACATGTTGTGTATTCAATGAGACCATCAGATAGACGTAATTATGTGGAACTTATGTTTCTGATTTCATTCAACTATACTACTGATGTGAATTGTTAAACTCACACCTTACCATATGTATATATTTTTTCCAAATAATCTAATCAAATAAAAGAATTCCACTGGATATTATATTTTTGATTATTTTAAATCTTTGTAAAGTAATTTTAACTGGGAATAATATGAATTTATTTGTTGTTCTATTGTTGTGTAATTCTCAACAAGTAACTACTTTCAATATTGAATTGTCTAGACTGCGATAAAATTGCATAATATTGTTCTGTAATTAAAGCCTATTGTTGCGCAATTAGAGATAAATTGAAGATAAAAGACACAATTATTGTTTGGAATAGAAGAGAGAAAATCATTCGCACCATCCGCTTTACGTAAAACACACCTATATTTTACACTTATGAATTACCACTATTTACTCAAAAAAGTATGGAATTGGTTAAAAAACGAAATGAAATAAAAACCTGATTGTAAAACCCTTAATAAAAAAGTTTTCAATGTGAATTAAGTGACTGTAAAGAAACCAGTGAATGCTTAACCAAGCAATTATGTTATAATCAAGTGTCCTGGTACGGCCGAGGGTGGCGAGAGTCTGCTCTCTCGAAATGTTCTCACATGGCCACGCGTATTCAGTCACTGCCATGGAATTCCTGCTCATTGCCCTCTCGTGGCGGTGTTGTTTACGAAATCGAGAGGACGAAAAGCGAATGTCCGGCGCTTTAACAGGGTTCGTGGACACGGAAAGTCCATCTAGAGGAGTTGGAAAACCCTGGTTTCAAACTAGTGATGCATATGGGCTCCAGAATCCTGAGGGAACAAATGGCGTATGAACCCATTATTGGTCACTGGCTACCACGGGACTGCATCTCCTGACGTCGCCCCACTGTCTTGTGGATCAAACTTTTAGGTAAAATGCTCTGGGTGTGTCTCCCTAAGAAAATCACCTGTTTCGGTTTGGGCACTCAGGCTGTACCACAGCCCACACACAAATCAAGTGACTTGTGTGGCTCATATGTATTCGGCGCCCCTTTGTACCAATATTTATGTGTTCAAATAAATAATGAAAATTTCCAATAAGTACAGATGAGATGTAACTAGTAGTGGAATCCAAGACCGCATCTCATCTTATTTGAGATTCGTCTGCTGAATATACCTGCATCTCAGCGTTGATTTTTACTGGGGTATTTAAACCCAGTGTTTTCCGTTTCAAGCTCCAGCGTGTTGTCCACTTTAGCCATATTTCATCTAAATCTATATCATAATGGCTATAAATAAACAGTCTACACATCATTCACATTGTCATCTGAAACTGATCACATCTCAGTCAAAATATCAATAATAAGCTAATCCAAAGCATTATAAATGAAATCAAAAGATGTATTGAATTACACTGGTCAGAGAATTAGATTGAAATGTTGTTTTCTTCTGTTTTCCAAATACATAGATAATTATGATTAGTTCCTTTGATGATAATAGACAGTGTACTACTCACTGAATTACACTGTATCTACATTGTTCTGTCCTTACTTTCTAGATGCCAATATTATATTATTGATAACTTACACACCTTTTTGGTTAGTGTAGCCATGAATCAAGCTTTGAAAAATTACAAATATTTACAGATACCTCTTTGCATTCATATCTTAATTATATCGTTTGTCTGAATTTGCTGATTCTGTGAATTCTTCCCATGATAATATAAAAAACCTCATATTCTTTGTATAAGCATTACGTAGCACTACGTAGTCCCGAATTTGTCATTATTTTGTTCACAGTTCTAATCATTATCATTATCATCATCATCATTGTGTTTAAAGTACAATCGACTTTTTCTATCAGCTTGTATTTTTCTAAGATTAAGGTCAGTTATCACCTCTGGTCAAATTGAAAACTATTTAAAGGTTAATTGTGATGTAAAAATTCCATATTTAATTCTCAATACCATTTATTTAATAGTACATAGTTTCGCTTGATTAATATAATAAATCATATTGAAATTATATATATAGTTTCAAAGCCAAATTCTATAGGAATATGTCGACATGATTACACTGTGATGATGGCTATGATTATCGTTCTTACTTTTACATATTGAATAATATCAGAAGGGGGTTTTGTGGAGATTTTTAGTAATTTTATACAGTTGAGATCATGAGTTAATTGAAGCTAGACCGCCTTGGAAAACCTGGGAGCACTGGATGGCCGTTTCATCCTACTGTGGGACTCCTCAGCATCCACGATCTCACCTCGTGAGATTCGAACCTAGGACCTATCGGTCTCGCGCGCAAGCGCTTAACCACAAAACCGCCTTCTGATGATGATCATATGCTCACTAGTGACTAGTTCCATGAGATATTTCCTGGAGTTCTAGTGAATAAACGCATTTATTTTTTTAATGAATTAATTCATTTCTATGTTTCTAATGCTTCCGTTTTTTTATAAATGCAGAATAAATGATTCTTGTGTTATTTCCATTTTTATTGTGTTCTTTCTATTTTCTCCAATCATCATCATTTAGGTTACACTTTGGAAGGAAAATTTAGAAGGAACCTGGATTGCTTTGAGTGAAATTGCACGTGGTGCTCATGAGGCATCCGGTTTAATTGGAACTGAAGGGAATAGTCAAACGTCAGATCAACCTACCACACAATTGGCTGCTGCTTAACAGTTACCCAGTAGGATGTGTGTGTATACATGAATATACTTATGTATATGTATTCGTGTGTCGATTCTCTTGGTTCTTTGTCCTGTACACAACTAGGTCATCAATGCTTTTTATTTCGAATTGTAATCTATGCATTCTGCCTTTCTTTGCTTCCACTGTTAATGTACTAATAATATGAATAAAGATGATTCATTATTGTATTTCACTAAAGTGTTTGCTGTTAACATTTATTTATTGAATGAGTTGTTATTATTCACTTTGGAAAATTCTTCGGAAATTTGTACGACTATTTCTAATTACTTCTTCCAAAGGAAATAAATATTCAAAAATAAATGTTCATATTTATTTTAAACAAGTGTTCCACTTTTTCTCATCTTGAAATTTATCGGTTCTGACTTAATTTCTGTTAAACAGCCGGTTAAATACTTTTTTCTCAGAATGGTTGAGACCAACTTATAGTTAGATGAAATCAAAGTGATCTGACCAACATAGTTACTTACATATGTATTTATGAGAAATTACATTGTGCTCAAATTGCTAATGTTTTATTCACAACTTCAAATAACTATTAATTCGATAGCATGAGGCAAAAAAAGTAATCAATTTTCGAAAAATTAACTATCTACCATAAAGGTGGTTAGTAATTGCGCCCATATTTTACTAGATGACACTAATTGCTTTTATTGTTTACGGTTGTCACTATGTAAAACTTAATACGAATATGACCTTTAGTCGGAAAGTGTATGATAGTCTGTTCGTAAACCATTATTAAAAATAACCCAGTTAAAGGCTAATTCCAATTGATGATCAGGCGCTTGCGACTGTGTATGCTTCAAAATCCAGTATAACTAGATGAGTGGAGATCTAATAAATGTACTGTTAATCTACTATTAGTATAACCCTCGTCTACATTAATTTAAAGCCTAAGTTAAGCGTCGAATAACATTTGACTCTGCTTGATTAAAAGACAATTAGATGTTGACACACTCGTCCTCTGCTTCTCATCGTCAATTAAATTCCTAATTACTTTTATTAAAATCCCGTATAATTTAATGATATGGTGGTGATTCAGTTAGTAATCGTGAATTTCAGCTTTTAATACTTATGGTATCCACTTTGTGATCGGAAGTATCCTTTATCCTACTACAGTTCAGTAAATTAATCAAAATCATGCGATTAATAAGATTTAAAAAATCTAGTTTTTGCGATCATTGCCAAGAATAAGCGCAACAAAAAAAGAATAACATCATAATTGAGTGATATCCCAATAATTTATCCTGACTTATAGTGAATTACTCGGGTAGGCAGTTTTTATCATCAATCGATATTCCCTAGGGAACAATTGTATGCAATTGGGACTTGGTTATTTTTGTGAAAGCATATTTTACTCAAAACCTTCAGTGACTTTAAACTGACCTTGAGGAAGTAAAGTTAGTTTTTAACCAGTTTAGGGATAAATTGGTGAAGCACACTTTTGGTTATAGAAATGAATAAATGTGCTGTTTACTTTTGACTTTAGATGTTAAGAACCCTTAGATTATCTTCAGGAATCCATAAAATGTGACTCTTGTTATTCAGTCTTCTGGTATTTGACAACTTTAAACTTTTTAGTAACTACATATTGGTAATTTTTACTTGTTTCTTAATTAACTTTCAATAATATGCAAGTTACCAATCTTTACGTTTCAAAACTGATTGGTTCGTCATTAAAGTGTATTTTCACCGTTATTTCTTCCTACTTTAAAGCTACTAAAATTTGTGCATTCACAATCCCACTTTAATTTTTTATTGAGCATTATACCATTCACTCGACAGGTTGAGTTCTATTAACTATCACTTTCAAATTCACCCGATTTATCTTCCTTCTCCGCCTGTAGTTCTTCTAGAATTACTGCCGGTCCCAAGCCCGGGTAAAGGAGGAGGGTTGGGCATGGGGTTAGCGACCCCATCCCGTAGAAAAGTTAACTCGCTAAAAAAACGCTAACCAGAAAAAATGCTCAACATCCACTGGCCGGATACTATCAGCAACAGCGTTTTATGGGAGAGGACAAACCAGCTTCCAGCTGCAGAGGAAATTAGGAAAAGACGTTGGAAGTGGATCGGACATACATTAAGGAAATCACCAATGTGCATCACGACTCAATCCCTAACTTGGAATCCGGAAGGGAAGCGGAAAAGAGGAAGGCCAAAGAACACACTACGCCGGGAAATAGAAGCAGATATGAAAAGGATGAATAGCAACTGGAAAGAACTGGAAAGGAAGGCTCAGGACAGAGTTGGATTGAGAATGCTGGTGAGCGGCCTATGCTCCTCGACGAGGGGTAACAGGCGTAAGTAAGTAAGTAAGTAAGTAAGTAATCTTCCTTCTATGATCATCGGTACATTCAAATATTTCAATTCAGATTTAATTTATTCTACGATTTGCTACTTTTCACTGGGACCTCATAGTATCAGCCTCAAGCAAACCAAGTTATTCGTTATTTTGAGATTTGTTTCTAATCCATTTAATTACATCACTTGCAACTGTCATGTATGTGATGTTAACTTTTTGTAAAACTTGTTTTGAAGTATGGTAAGTTCTTCAAGTATCTGTTAGATTTTGAATGATACTACTTACCAGCCACTATCATCAACATTAAAATTATTTCCAAATGTATATATTGGTTGTGAGTGACCAGTTACCATAGCAGCTAGGGATTTATTTGTTTTCTGGATGAAAAGGAGAAAAGAAAAATGAAGGTGTGTGTTTCCATTCTGAGTGATTAGTTTTTTGAGAGGTTTGAAATATATATATATATCATCATATATGTCATCTTTAACACCCGCATTCATTATTTTTAAATTTCAAACTTATTTTCGGATTTTTGAAGACCTATTATTCCAGTGAAGCAATAAATAGACTTTTTAATATAAACGATGGTCGCAAAGATAACCGGAGGCAGTTAATCATAAGTGATCATTTGGTTAGTCTTTTATTTTTTTTACTCACCGTACTCATCAGTAAAATATATGATGGCAATCCTATATTCTACCATTTTTTTAGGTGTTAACAATGATTTGTCCTTCATCAATCAAAAGTATTAATATGCACTTCTTGAACTTCGAACAGCTTCTTAGAGTAGTATGTTGTGAATAGACTGTCAAAAATTGCTTCATAGACGAAATTAGTTCATGACTCTTTGCACTTTAGTTCATTTTTAAAACAATATTTAACATCTGAGATATAATCAAATTCATGAAAAACTGTCGAAAAACTATTCCTTGATTAGTTGATATTCATGAAACCTATGATTGATTATATTCTTTTCAAAGAGCATATGGTTTTTATTTCATTATTTTGTTTGGTAAACACAATTTCTTGATATAGATTTTATTGAAGGCGAAACGAAAGTCTATTGTAATCATCTGACAACCGTATAATATATGTACAGAAATATAATTAAATATTTCACACGCTTGATTTGGTCTTCTTGCTGTCTTACATAATACTTAATTACGCCTGTCACCCCTCATGGATGAGCATAGGCCACCCACCAGCATTCTCCATCGAACTCTGTTCTGGCCAATTCTTTCCAGTTGCTATTTGTCCTTTTCATGTCTGCTCCCAGTTCCTGGCTTAGTGTGTTCTTTGGTCCTCCTCTTTTCCGTTTCCCTTCAGAATTCCAAGTTAGGGCTTTCTTCATGATGCAGTTTGATGATTTCCCCAATGTATGTCCTATCCGCCTCCAAGATCTCTTCCTGATTTCCTCCTCAGCTGGAAGTTGGTTTGTTCTCTTCCACAGTAGGTTGTTGCTGATGGTATCTGAACAACGGACATTCAGTATCTTACGTAGACAATTGTTTATAAATACCTGTACCTTTTTGATGATTACTGTGGTAGTTCTTAAAGTTTCAGCTCCTTACAGTACAACTGTCTTGACCTGATGACAGATAATGTGTAGTCTGGATTCATGTAGATGTTGATAACATAAACATATTTTTATTTATTCAGGTATTTTGGACGGCATCTTAAAGTTAGACAGTCGATGAAGTCAGTTAATGTTTACAAACGTAGCCACACCGCCGCCACACCTCTTTTTATTGTTTAATCGATCCTGACGATAGATATTGAAATCACGTAGTGATGCTAAGCAATCGTCCTGTAAATCAGTTAACCAAGATTCTTGAGTTGTGATGACACCACAATTATGATACACGTTTTGACTTAGTAGGAATTGGAGATAGTCCATCTTGTTAATTAGTGATCAGTACTTAGAATTTAGAAGCTCAGGAATCGACATTTGATTAATGTTCATTCTCTTTAATGCATATTGCCAACCATCACGATGTCTCTAATTGTAATTTTTGCAGCGAAAGGACGTAAGCTTTTCATAAGCGCGCCTGTGTAGGTTATGAGATTAATAAACATAATGAGGTGTTAAAACAAATAAAAACAACAGACAACTTGTTGAAATATTTAGATGACAGAAACAGATAGCCCAGATATTCAAGCAGGCCGCCAGAAAGATCACTTTTAAAATAAACTTTCTATGTAGATATTTCATTAATCATAAAATTTATTTTCATTTCACCAGCAAGCATTATAGAACTTATATAAGTGATGCAAAAAGTTTTCTTCATTTCTACTCCGCTTTATCATCTCTCTTAAATCTTCTAATATATTAGACAATTTGTCTTTGAATTATAAATGGTAATTTTAATGATCACATTTTCTAATATCAATAATTCGGACAATATTGATTACCGTAATCAACATTCTTTTAATCTTAAAATTAATTTCTTCCGTTTTAATAAATACAAATTAATTGACAAATAAAAAAACTAATAGCATTTTCTCAATGAGTTAAATACAGTAAAATTATATTAATTTTGGTAATTGAATTGAGTGTTAGAGAAATGAAATAAATTATAGAAAGTATTAATTTATTGATATATAGTTAGTTTTTGTTATTACTTAGCATAAGAATCAAAATGAAATAACATTCCTATTGTTTTAATCAACTTGACATAAAAATTAGATTCGAAAATAAACGATATTATTTTCTCACATTTTATATTGTTTGTTTGAATCTTTCCATTGATATGTTAGGACTGCAACTAATCAGTCTCTTATTGGCCATATATGTATCTTGTGCGTATTGCCTTAATATAGCCTTAATTCACAAGCATTATAAGCAAAGATGGATGGTGACTAGCAGTGGAATCCAAGACTCGCGTTTAGTCTTATTTAAGACTCGTTGGTTGGATGTACCTACATCCCAGAATTGATGTTCACTCTGGGACTCGAACCCAAAACCGTTCGTTTCAAATGCCATTGCGTTATCCACTTAGCTACTGAGTCCTGATAGCCACTTGTTCGAGTAATGTAGTGAAGCTTATATTCATTTTCTTTGTTTGAATCTTCCTGTTGATGTTTGGGACTTCAATTAATGTTATTTTTTATTTTATTCTTTTTATATCATTCTGATCAGCTCTTAGTTCTCTATAAACAAATGTAGAATAGATGTTAATTATTGAAAATTTATCCCATTTCTCAAGTTTTGTCTCTTTTTTCATTCATCTTTTAGTATGTACCATGACATGTTAAGAAAGTTTCTGATGCATCAAAGATTGAAAAGTTTTTTCAATATTTTTTATCATTCAGCTGTTGAACTGTATATCATCGACATCCATAAATTAAATGATTACAAAACCAGTGTGTAACTCTAATTGTATTTAATTATTGAGGAATTTCGAATCAAAGGAAGATAAATTTGACGACAATATACTATAGAAAGCATAGAAGAAATGCTCTGTAAATTGCTTACATCAAGTGAAATACGTTGATGTATATTGCCAATAATCAGAAAAAAATCATTATTTTCATGTTTTACCACTGCTAAAATATACAGAATTATTATTTCTGTCACATTCCATCTACAGATTTAATTTTCTGAAAACATTTTAAATTCTGAAACTTTTCAGTTTGACCTAGTAACTATTATTCCATATAGATATGCCAATGATATTCTTTTATTCATAGGGTTTTTTCTTTTCCCCCCCTGTTGATGCTGAGGACTGTATTTGCTGTTGGTGTATTTGCACCATAAACGGTTGACTTCATATTCTCCGGAAACACAACCCATTGTATATATTTAAAATTCTGACTAGTAGTGGAATATAAGATGTGTGTTTAATTCTAGCTGAATATCAACACCAAGAAAATACATATCTTTATAAATAGTATCATGGACGTTGAATAGTCTAATGGTTGTTTGGACTTAACTGCTTAGTTAATGATGTCTGATGCTTGAAGAGACAGATACTGGATCCGAGAATCAGTGTGAACATCGATACTATGATACAAATACATCTGTATGATAAGTGACAAATAGGACGGAACGCGTCCTACTTCTAGTCAGAATCCAAACACATGCTTAAAATGATATCCCCGTTGTTGGTAACCATACTATCTGTTATGCATCTTTATACAAGTATAAATAAATTAAATGCTTATTGTATTTATAGTACAATAATCAATTTTGTTATTATTGAACATTTTTTCATCATATTAATGTCCATTAATTAGCTTGACTCATATTTTTAAAGTAAATTATAAATCAACTTATACAGTTTTATCATCGAATTTCATAAATCACTCAGTTGACAGTAGTCTATATTCTTCTAAATTCATTAGTATTAAATAAAGTCAACATGATTATGTATCGTATTGTATTACAGAAACAAAATTTATCAATGAAAATTTTCATCTGAATATAATACAGTGCAATCATGGGTATTTTAGTTGATAAGATTCTTGAAATATAAGTCGCAGATAAAGACGTAATAGGGTCCTCGGATAAACGCACGTGAAACAAGCTTTTCAAAGCGTCAGATGGTGAGCGAATTTGTAGCACTTCACTAGAGTCCTGAATATGGTTCACGGATAGACAACAGACATCGACTTTCTAAAGAAGGAACCAACCCCATCTGTTGTCTGATTTGCATTAATGTGCAAACGTTGAAGTAGGCTAGTTTGAATGGTATACGTGGTTTCAAAAAGACTGTTTTAATATTCTTAGTCGTTGGTAGCATTCAAATGAGTTGTGTGTTGGCCGTGATATTGGCTGTAGCATTCAACTTTTGACCAGTCAGTTACTTGAAACCGTTTAGATAGGACAGGGTTATTACCATAGGCAAGCTGCTGTAAAGCTGAAAAATAAAATACACAGAATGACAATAAAGGGGAATGCATAAGTGTCGCAACATAAAGGAAATAGAGATGAATGTCAATAAATGATTTAGTAGGATTCGTCTGAATGTGAGTTGAAGCAATAATAAATTTTCCAGTAGTAATTATCATTAGATGCCTAATGTTTCCTATTATCAACGACACTGTTACTACCTCTATTATTCAGGGATTTCGCCTGATAACATCTCTCTTTGATAATGGGCTATGGCAACTTGAAGCGATGTACATACGTCACATGTTCTATGTTATGACCGACTGATTGCTTCTGTTACTAAGTACTTTTGACCTAATTAAACTTTTTGTCGATTGACTTGATGTTGTTTACTTTAATCTTTCTATTGTTATTTACGATTGCAATTGATCAGTCTCTTATGTGCATCCTGTGCAGACTGTCTCGATATAGCCTTAATTCACAAGCTTTATACGCCACTATTTTTGTTGATTAGCTGCTAAATCATATAATCGTACTAAGAATCTCCTAAATTAATCTGTAAATCAAAATCTTAGGGCTATTTTACATAATTTGCAATCGAGGCATAAGTATGTAAGATTTAAACAATAACAACATCCCAGAGTGAACATTAACTCTGAGATACAGGTACATCCAGCTGACGAGTCCCAAATAGGACGAAACGCGCGTCCTGGATTCCACTGCTAGCCACTATCCATCTTTGCTTATCATGCTTGTGAATCAAGGCTATATCGAGGCAATACGCACAGTATGCACATATGCCAATAAGAGACTGATCAGTTGCAGTCCTAACACATCGATGGGAAGATTCAAACAAACAATACTAAATGAAATAACATTCTAATGAATTGTAAATTTAGACAGTAACAAAACATGAACGAATGTAATAGTAACTTTTAAAATAACATTTAATTGTACATCAGTAAAGTTGTATTTTTTTATTATTTTCTTTAAGGATAGACAATTTCAAGTTATTTGTTTTTCAGTGTTCATCACGTGATTCCCAGTCGTTGTTGTTTTTTGTTGTTGTGTGTCTGTTTTCATTGATTTGTTTCTGTCTACCATTATATTATATACATATATATTATGACATCATCCTCATCATCATCATAATCATATTTATCTGTTTATATTTTGGTTATCAATTCGATTATTGTGTAGTTAAATTTAGAACAATGATTCACTTTTCATGCCTTTAAATTTGATAATTGTAATCGACCGAGGAATAATTTAATGCAAGAAATACTTTACAAAATATTAATAATAATAACAACAGACGATTAGTATATTTCACTATTCCTCTGTTATCAGAAGAGGTTTTGTGGATATTATAGTAATTTTTTTAATAGTTGAGATCATGAATCAATTGAGGCTAGACCACCATGGGAAACCTGGAAGCACTGGACGGTTGTCTCGTCCTATTATGGGACTCCTCAGCAGTGCGCATCTATGAGTAACATCTAGATGTGCTAATGAAGTATACCAGTTTAGGTTAATGAGAAAGTAACAGTTTTTATTTATCAGTACTAAGGACTAAACATGTTTATGTAACACTAACCACTGGCCATTTACACGACTTTTATTTACTCAAAACGTGTTGTTTTAAGTAGATGATGGGAGTTTTTATTGTTTTGTAAGTATGTGTATCTCATAATTTTTAATCAATTAATAAATTTTCCGTAGGTGGTAGGAAATTAAACATATATCTCTGTCTTTGACTTTCTTCAACAAAGTCAGTCTTGCCTAGTCTATACGACTAGAAAAATTCCTAAGAAAATCTAAATGCAAATGTTTGGTGCTTGCATGTAGTAGGTGGGAACCATTAGACCGATGTTTTGTGCATGCATAAAATCCTCAGAGAAGTTACCTCTGAGTTATTCAAATCGTGACTGACTTCCTGTAGGACTGAGATATTTGAATTGATTAGTTGTTGAATACTAATCAACGTCATATTTGTCTGGCCCATAGTCTTAATCGAATTCTATCGATCGAGTTGGACAAGATTTCCAGTTACTTTGGCTGGTGGCCGTTTCACAATTTGATCTATCGAACTCGATCGGTACTATATGATTAAACAGTCAAACAAACCCGGTGATCAATCAATTTAGAACAGTGAAATGTTTTATTCTGATCTATTTTTTTAAGTTAGTATCGTTCCCTCCAATGTCCCTTTGTATCGTAATGATATACAACAAATTAAATCACTCGACAACCGATAAATGAGCTAGTTATCGTTTAACTAATAATTAGGTATTCATGACATGGTAAATGCAAGTTCTGATACCTATTTACGGAACAGAAATACAAATTCACAAAACCATCTACCAACATTGTCAAATCTGCTTTCATTATAAACAATAAGGTTTTATTTACAAATGTTTTAGTCCTGAAAAAATAATATTATAAATAGACAGATGTCAGTTAAGGTCAAGGGTCATGGATTTAATGTTCTTTCTAACCTATAAAATGAGTCAACAATATTTCGGTACGAAAATAGTTTTCATCAACCAATTAAAAAGTAGGATATGCTAAATGATGTTCTGCCTTAGTGTAAGACTAATTTATTCAATTCATATGATTTTATTACTATTGACAATGGTATAGTGTTTTCCCGTTGTTGATTATCTGGACTGAGTCCTATAAGTTTCTTTGGGCCGAAACTCCAATGTCCTTTGTATCTCAAAGACTGTAAACATTATTACTAAGCAAATGGAGATTTTTTCTGATAAACTGTCTTTACAACCAATTTGCCTCATATTTTGACTTAAACATTTTATACGTATAAACCTCGTTTGTGTAAAGTATATTCATGCTCTTCATACTAAAAACTGTCAGTTTGCCAGAAATTGACATGAAAGACGAAGAAACGATCAGATCATGATGATGAAATCGTCGAATTACACATGAACTGATTTAGTATCTGTTGTCATATCACCACTTATTACTTGTTGTACTGTAAAATGCTTGATATCATGTTGAATACGGCTCAAAACTATAATCAAAAGCAATTCTTGTTTGATTTTGTGGAGATCCATCTCTAAGAATAAAATAAATCTTCAGCATATCACGTTTTAGTGTTACATTTTCATACTTTCCCATATACCTTAATACTTTCAACCATGAATGTTGCATATTCTTCTTCCTTAAGCAAATAAATTTCCTCTTTTATCTTGTTTATTTTTAGTTAACCCTAGACCTTTTCAGTACTCAGTTATCTGGCTCGAGATCTTTATTTTAGATGTATGTGTGTATTTATGTATGTGAGTGCATACCAGAGCGAAATCCAAACATCTTTCTAATCTTATTATTGTATAGATGTTTTTCTCCATTTTTTTCAGATAATTAAATAGTCCTCCCGATCTCCCATATTGTCTAGGTATTTTATGTACCCACATTAATTTTTATGGTTATCACAAGGAGTATAGGCCTCGTAACTTTCAATGAATCTTGATGTTCACCACTTGATGTTACTCCCGTAATTTAGTTCCTATTGATATATTATTATCAGTATTATTAAATGATTTAAATTATTTCTTCCGGTTAGGAGTTTTGTAACATGATAATCTCTGACAAATTGGAGTTGCCAACCCTATATCTAACCCTTTTTTATCTGGGCTCGGGATCAGCAGTAATCCTAGATGGGTTATAGGCAGAGTTCGTGTGTACATATATTGTCTGTATCTATTTATATACATCAACTGTCCTTTTTTTAAGCTCCATGTCAACTTTTATTTAAGTTTTCTTACGCATATGGATGTGTACTGATTAAAAGAAAAATAACTTTCAATTTATTATTTCTCGTACAAATTCAATTGATTGTCATTTGTTTGTTTTGTTAAAAAGAAAATCTATTTGTCTATCACTGGTTTGTTTATTTATCCTAACATTAATCAACCTTCAAGTAAATATCACTTGTAACTTTGATTTTTTTTTTCAATTTTTTTCTCTCTGTAAACACAAAAGAAAACGAAGTTAATTTTTTTTAAGAAAGATATTAGTAACTGAAGTGTTTCTCTCTAATATAATCACAACTAATAGTTATAATTACTTGTCATAAGTATGTTGTTAAAGTTGGGCAGAAAAAAAATTAGTTCGATGTAGAATGGAAAGTCTACTTTACACTTTCTGTTGTAAATTATCAATGAAGCATGTCTTTTCTGGAGTTTTCTGAATAATGACAATTCTGGTCAAACCCTTGGTTAACATGAAAATGATACTTCGTCTTATTATTATTATCAATATGATGGGTTATGGAGATTGGTGAATGTTATTGGGATCACGACCCCTACAGATTCCCATAATGATAATCATTATTTGTTCACAAGTAGCTAAATTTGAAACGAAATTACACGAGTTATAATGAGAAGACGTGATCAGTGGAGTGCAACGTTTTCAAGTCTTCGATAGATACCAACCAAGAAAAATAGAAGATGGTTGCACAGTATCGCGAATTTGTTAAATTTATGCTTGTGAGCAATTCAATGCCAATTTTGGTAGTGTAAAGGTAAAGCGGTTACCACGTGACTTGAAGGTTATGGGTTCGATAGCCTGTGAAAGGGTTTTAGATATGCTTTGATGGGGATTTTAACGAAACTGTTGTCCAATGCTTCTTGATTTTTGATGGTCGTCTAACTCAGATCGATTTATGATTTTAATAAAATTTGTTACATTTTTTGTTCAACCTGATATTCATTATCATGATGTAGCGTTTCTTACCGTTCTTTGCTTTTATGCAGGAAATCAACTGTAAAGTCTCGAAAATTTATTTTCGTTAATATTCCTTCTTTTGTCTCGATAGGTTGGTTGATCAGCTATTTTTTCTGAGATATTTAAACTTCTTTCCCGTTTTTGGGGGAATTTCTCTGTTTTCTGAAGCTATGAATTTGTGTGGTATGATTTAATCTATATCTTCTCTTAGATTTCTTTACATTAAAGTTTAATTGAATAAACGTATTATTTTGTTTGAATTTATTAATTCTATGCAGTCATTAAAAAAAAATTATTAAAAGTTTTCACATCGATTAATAATAATCAATGTTTTGTTGTACTAATTGTTAGTGCTGATTGGGTTCTTACAATCATGTTTGTAGTGCTTCTACAATTTTTAAAAAAAATTAGTGTTCAATACAGTGTACATTTTTATGCTCAAAGACAATCCTCAGGAAAATCCCTTTATATTAACAGGATTGTGGCGGTCTTCTTCTTCCTCCTCTTCCTTATATTATTATTAATAATATTATCAAAAAATGGAAAGTTGGATCTATGTTTTACGAGGATTCATTACGAAAAGTTCTTTGAAATCGCTACGTTTAGGGTGGGATGTAACATTTTAGTCACTAAATTGTACGAGATGTAAGATATATAAAATACATTCCGTGAGAAGTTAATTTTGTTCAATGCCAGCAAAAAAGCAACTTCTCATTCTTCTGAACCATTAAACGAGAAATCAAACATAATAGCAACTAGTCTTTTGCAAGAATTTCACATAAGAATTAATGAGCATTTCAAATTTTCTAATGCAACTGTTTATTATTATTTATGAGTTCAGAAACCCTATAAATTATGAAAATATGAAGTTGTATACAGGTGAATTCACATATCTCGAAACGCTTTAAAATTATCACTCGAAAGTCCTGTGTCATTCTACGGTGATATGTCTAGAAATAATTAAGCCTACCGATCAAGTCTTAGCTTATTCATTAGTGAATGCCGTACACATTCATGTCCTACAATCATTTGTGCTGAAAATGTTTCATCCAATATTTTGTAAATAAGTGTATAATTTTGCTGTATTCAGTGTCTCTCTTCTTGCTATGTGTTCGTTGAAGGTTTATGTCAATAATCAGGGTTTTATGATTAGTTATCGTTTGATCGTACTATTCAAATCGATTAACATGATTGATTACACAATCCACATCTACATAATTTGATGTTTATTCCATCATGTCGTGAGTGTTTATGAAATTATTATTTAACTTTGTACTGATTGCCATCTGAGAGATAAACTAAAGATTAATGATTACAATTACTTATAATTGTAATTGTTATTCAGTTTTTTTTTTCTTAAATGAATTAATCAAATAATTCTGTCACCAACGAACATTTTGTTGATATGATGTAAAATTGAAAAAAAAAAGAACTGTATAATAATATCATTTGCTGGTGAGCGGCCTGTGCTCCGCCACGAGGGGTAACAGGCGTAAGTAAGTAAGTAAGTAATAATATCATTATAAATATTTAATATTTGATATAATCGTAATCAATTGTAGTTGAGTGCAACTAAGGTCAATTCTATTTACAAATTTACGCATACATCAATAGCCCTATTGATAAATATTCAACTATATTAATGAACTCACTTAATAATCTAATCATATTCATTTATTTTTTTTAGCATATTTGATTGTTTTTTTTAATGATTTTGAAGCAAAATTTGAGAACTTGAAGGTTTAACAAAGAAATTCATGTTAGCAACAAACTTTTTTGTTATAAAAAAATAAACTAAGAGTTTATTTTAAGTTAATAACGTTAATTAGTCAATAAATAAATAGATCAAATATAGTGCATAGACTACTTATATGACGAAAACTATTTTCCGTCAATAATATCAATTTATGAAAACAAGTAATAGAAATCATATGAGATAAAACTTACCATAATAAAAATGTTTCGGTAATGAAATGCGAATTTACAAAATATCATTAAAATGATCTATTGTAGGATTTCTTTTACTTGACTGAGAGGTAATTTTAACTTTGAACATGAAATAGCTTACTGGATACTTATTAGCCATACGGAACTTAACATCTTACGTGATACAATACATCCTTCTGAGTTTAAGTTGACTTTTATAATTTACCCATGTCAATTAGGAAACCATTAAAAACCACAGAGTAATGGATAAGTGTACTATTCAAGTGTGTAACTAATTAGCAATGTTTACTGATAGGCTGAGCGAGTACGTCACAGGCCTACAGTCACATCCCATCTCAGGGTCAAACTGTAGATGAGAGGTTATGGATGCTACTGGAGATGTCAGCCTTTATGTTATTGTCTTGTTCAACAGAGTGGTCATATAAATACTTGTGATTTGTATGCATTACAGTTTGATAATTTAGTCTCCTTACTAATTTCTATTCTCTCATTTGTATAGTAGGCTTGGTATACCGTAGAAATTGTATATCTTATGTGAACACAACGTACATCCACTACAAAAATATAACGGAATATTTAGGGCAAAAACCAAACTCGAGTTAAATAAATATCTGGAAATCCTCTAATCAGTGTTCATGTAAATTGAACTGATTTAATGATAAGCTATTGTATACTAATACTAGTTTTATCATCAGAAAAACTATTTTCATTTGTTGGATTTTCACTTATTTTTCGATTCCTCATTTCCTTTTTCTGAACAATACACTGATAAAAACAAATTTTCTTTGATAGAATAGCAATTAACTTCTTATAGCGATCAGTGAAAAATACACTAGACTTTCTAATGTTTGGCTTCAATCACCCAAACATCAGATTCAATTGCTTCAGTGGAAACAGTGTTATAGTTCCACAATCATTTAAATAGATCGTATTTATGATAAGATTCGGTTCATTCTGTACAGACACCGAAAAACCAGCATTGCCTGGGCATTACAATGGATTAATGCAGAATGAATACTTATTGAGTGATGTGGCTTCGATGTGTGCTAAGTGGTTATACCGTTCCCGTCCAATTCTAGTATACTGAATATCCACCGATATTTTATCGATAATACATCTCTATAGTTGTTAGAATTAAACACAATTTCATTAAGAAATTAAAATCATTTAAAGACATTTTCAGATTAAGAATGAAATTTATTATACTGTTAAGTTATTTAGATTGTTTCATTAATACGCGTACACACTCATAGAAATGGTAATAACCAATCAATTTTCCTAATAGTAATAATAGTAACAATATCATAATAATTTCTGAGATTTTCACATGTAATTTAGTTCTTGAAGGATTTAAAACTAATCATCATTATAAAATATCATCCAGATAGATACCTGCTTTGTGCCCATCATATTCAGTTTGTCATTGGTCATACTAACAACTTAGCTGAATCGTATCACTTCAAAAAATTTTCATATACTATTGTTGGCTAAAAGTAAAATAAAAGGTTGATTTATTAACTCCTAATCTATTTAACTGTTTACAAGTAGTATATAAATATCCCGTATACTTTGTTCTTTATTGATTTCTGAGTGAATGAATTTGTGCACGTTATTGTTGTCATTGGTGTTTTTATTGTTCCAAGTAATATCAATGTTTATAAAAAGCTCAGTTGAGAGGCCACTACAGATCGGTTTGTGATCTCAACAAAAATTTAACAATCCCCACAACCTCTGTACTGATAATCGTTTTTTGATTATTGACAATAGAGTTTTAATTGACAAACTATTGAAATTCTAACTGTGGGGATCTTCAGTGATTAGAAATTGTTAGAATGAAACTTTACGTCTAGCGGTGTCGGCAATCTTGAACGAACTGATTATATTCAATCGTCAAATATCCGAATATAGTGGATATGTAGTTATTTAGACTAGTATTCTCACTTAAAAACTGATTAGTAGAATTCGATCATTGTTGTGTACTATACAAACCAAATATTATTTAGTACTTTGTGATGAATCAGTGTAAATTATAAAAAATCTAATTTGAAAGAAAAGCATTAAAGAAGATAATGTTTTTATTCGCAACAGTCATTACCATTAAAATATAAAGATTCCCTGTTCAGTTAATAAATCATTAAATTTTAGATCTAATGAATGAAACAGTAAAAGGACTGTACTATATAAAAGCTAGGTATGATTTTTCCTCATGGGAATTTGAATGGACTTGAGTTCATTTTTCGTCACTGATACATCTTGCACTTAGATTTTTGGACACCGAAAGCTCGACTGTCTCCAAGTGACCAGAAATTGGTGATAAATTCAGAAATTGTCGAATCAGGAAAATGGAAACGAGATCGGTCGTTTTTTGGATAACGCCGACTGGTCCACGTATTTTTAACATTTTACTTACTTGTAAAGAATTTTTTGAGTAATTATCAAGAGTTCCTAGTACTTATATACTATTTCGGTTATTTTCGTCGATGTTTATACAACCCAGAAATAAGCAAACTCATCATGTCAGCTATTATCATGAAGTTAAAACTGAAAACTGAACTAAAATATTAGTTATTACATAAGGGTATTGGATGTATAGTTCCCTGAGCTTTAAAGGTAAATTTCATCGAGAATTAATATAATTTATAGTTAACTCATTGGTACTATTGGATAGATATCATGATATGTTATAAATTGAGTAAAATGGAGGACTATTTTATTTCCGTCTTAGTGGACAAGACCTAAATGATGTGAGTTCAACTCTATATTCAACGGTTAGTCAGTATTACTGGGGCGTTATTATAGGAATTATGAGGAATGTCAATAACTGAAGTTCACATCAGAGACAGAAATCGCTTAAGCAACCATTCAGAACTAGGCAACATCGGACAGCTGTTTCGTCTTAGTATAAGACTTCTCAGAAGTGTGGATCAACAATCAATGCAATACCATGCATTAATTAATTAAATATGAAAACCAGTGCACGTCACCTCAGTGGTCTGATAGTTAATAGTTCACTGCAAGATCTTAAGATTCAGGGTTTTATCTATGATCAAATTGTAAACACCCGTTGCTGTGGTGTCCTATGCTAGGATAAAACAACTATTCAGTACTTCGCGGTCTTAACTGGTCATTTATCCAAGGTTAATCGGTGATATGAGATAGTTCAAAATAGGAACAAAATAGTGTTTCAGTATTCAGCGATTCTCCAGTTGATGTCTTTTTAATGAATGTTAATTTTTCATTATGTTAATATAAAACTTGTTAGAAGTATTGATCAGTCTATGACACCTTACAGTGAAGAATTTCTCCAAAATTTTCTAAATAATCAGGATTTTAAAGGTATTTATTAGCTACAGTTACGCTACTGTTAAGATTTAGAGTTCGTTGAATGAACTAAGTTTATAAATGTTAAAAATGAAGGAATGAGGCACATTTTTATTATTACTCTTAGTATTAATAATAATAACTTTAACAAGTTTCATATACAAAACAAAACAAAAATAGAAGAGAAAAAGGTAAGAAAAATTATTTGAATTTGTACAACTTTTCAATCAGAAACATGCTTAAGAATTCAAGTTAGTGACCAAGTCAACTCTAACAACTTGTTGGTCACAGAGTATATTTGCTAGATAAGGTATTGTAGAAGTTTTATACCTTTGCTTGGGTCCATAGATTTCGATGTGTTGATATCTTGTTCTGCCAGAAGACATACAAGGAGAAAGACATGAATGAAGTGGATAGTTAGTATCTGATAAGATATGCAGGGATGTGATTGGGCCAAATTATAGTTGTTCACTTACCTCTTGAGTTATTTGTCATTAAAGACAACTAAGTGGAACAGTAAGTTTCTTTTTCCTAATTAAACAATATACTGATATACAAAATATTAATAGAAAAATAAACATTATTAAATATCATAGACAATCGGAGGAAATCAACTTTGATAGATCATTAACTCTCCAGCTAATGAAAACCTCCATTATATCAATCATGAATTAAACTGACAACATCGAATGTAAACAATGTTCAATGAACAAAAATGTTGTTATGTAGTAATGTTGATATTAAACTTTTCTTGATAAGTTTATGAATATTTATGACTTATAATTTACGTAGTATTCGGTTCATTAATGTTAGCAAACATACTACAAAATTTAGGACCAAGGGAAAAGCTTAAAACTTCTTTTCCCGAATCTCCAGAGAAATATGTTTTCAATTACTCAAGTATAACATTATCGACTATTCAGCTACAAGCATTATCCCTTGGTCCTAAATTTTGTAGTATGTCTGTTAACATAAATGAACTGAACGTTAAAATCTAGTTTGGAAGCCCCATTCGTCAGACAAATGACCTTATTCCAGTATCTAACAAAGATTATGAGCATTTACATAGTAATTTATTTACTAAATATTCAGTAAGATTAATCATTGTATAACTTTTGAAAATGAAATTATACAAAAGTGCTCTGCCGTGAGACTGGTAGGTCCTGGGTTCGAATCCCACGAGGTGGGATCGTGGATGCGCACTGCTGAGGAGTCCCACAATAGAACGAAACGAGTGTCCAGTGCTTCCAGGTTTTCCATGGTGGTCTAGCTTCAATCGATTCATGATCTCAACTATATAAAATTACTAAAATCTCCACAAAACCCCTTTCTGAAAATGAAAAACATTTTTGCTTTAAAATAAAATTTAGGAAAATCCTTCCTTCTTTCTCTTTAACTAATCAAATAGGTAAGATTTACAACACCTGTAAAATAAACATTAAGTTCTACTATTTATTATTGTTAATCACTTTGACATTAAATTTATGTTACAGACAGGTGAAACAGTAAAAACGGGAACAAATAAAAATTGTATTCATAACAACTGTTTATTTAAGTAATACTTAATAATAAATAATCAAACAAATCAATAGACAATTATAATCAATCCAGGTGTAATGATTCAAAAAAAAAGAAAAAAGAAAGTATATCTTTCAACCTTTTCTTACATTTGTTCTTTTTTATTCTCTACCCCCTCTTGTACTCATCCATTTGTTGTTTTTATTCTCTTGAATTTTTCTTTCGAAAGCATATTGACATCTCTACTATTTTGTCACACTTATTTTTGTGTTTTTTTCCCAAAAAAAAAAGAAAAGTAGACGACTTGACTAAAATAATATTTTTTTTTAGAAATAAAACACAGAACATGAACGAATCAATAAAGATACAAACGTTAAGTAATAAAAACAAGAAAAAAAAAGAGAGTGGGTGTATTCATAATAACAACAGAAGAAGAAGAAGTGCCCCCAGATTATATTTGAATCATAATAATCATAATAATGATAATAAGGATTAGTATTAATTTTGTTATTTATGATTACTATTGACATATGAACATATGAAATGAATATTGTTTTTTTTTATGTAAACAATGAAAAAAAAAGAAAACAGAAAAACGACAACAACTGGATAATCAACTTTGTAGAGAAAGGGCTCATCATATAAGTCAACTAACAGCTTCATCAATCATTTATTACTATACCTTTTATTAATATTAATAATAATCTTGTGATAAATGAATATATATATATATATATTCACTTTATATTTGTGGAATACAATGAAATGTTTGAGTGAAAACATCTGCTTTGAATTGATTTCATCGTATAAAAATGTAGACTGTTTTTTTCTTTAATGATTCACATTATCCTTATTGATAAGCATGTTTCTATATCTTTGTAATTGTCTACAGGAAATGAATGAAATGACAAATAAATCTAAAAAAACAAATAACAATATGTACTCAGTTGTCTGATTATGATTATTTTGTGTAAACATGTTTGTGTTCAGTTTTGATCATAGTTGATAAGTTGAGTTAACATCTTATTTATCATTTAAAGTGTATGAATATTTTTTTTCCTTTTCAGCATAATTTCAGCTTGTACGTTTTACTTATTCTAAATATCCTTGTAGGAAAGAATAAGTTACATTCTTCAACTGCCTTATTGACTTCTGAGCTGCGTTTACATTGTCATTACAATATTCATGATCATCATTGAAACGTTTGATTTATCTGAATAGATCTGATTTCTTTGTTGGATTATCTCTTTATAAATATTTTTTAACATTTCATGAGTTCCCTGAAAACTTTTATCAAATCTGATTGAAAATTTGTTATTGAGCCGTTATTTTATCTCTATTCAATAATTTTAATCTTTGATAAGAGTAAAACTGTCTCTTTAATGTTACCTTTTTAAGATTTTTAAAGTTTTAATCAATCTATTAGTTACAAATTCATATCATAAACATATATAACTGTATACTGATTAAACAAACCATATGTCTATTTACTGGTTGCAGGATTTATTTTGCTTATAGATATGCAACGACTTATGGAAATAAAATGTAAGAGAAGCTAAATTTAGCAAAAGTACAACTTAACTTTTCATACCTTATATATATAACAGAAAATTATTGTAACTAACACAAGAATAAGTAATATAGATTTATAGAGTTGAGATCATGAGTCAATTGAAGCTAGACCACCATGGAAAACCTGGAAGCACTGGACAGCCGTTTCGTCCTATTATGGGACTCCTCAGCAGTGCGCATCCACGAACCCACTCTCGCGGGATTCGAACCCAGGACCTACCAGTTTCGAGCCGAAGCCCTTAACCGATAGACCACTGAGCTGGCATCCAACGGTGTTAATGTCTAACTTCAACTGATTCACGAAATTGAGCAACCATTCACCAATGTCATCAGTGAGTTCCTATCTCACAACAGACCTGGTTGAACTCCACCGGTT
>NC_031495.1:47542074-47578315 GCF_000237925.1 Schistosoma mansoni | reverse complement strand
CATGATCTCAACTCTATAAATTACTAAAATCTCCACAAAACCCCTTCTGATAATATAGATTTATTAATCCAGAAGAAGAGTAGTAATTACTTAAATATTATTCACAAAGTAATAGGAGATATAAGATTTCAATAAATTATTTAGGTAACAGCTATATCGACAAAATTTTCTCAACCTATAGTATTTAAATAAAGCTAGACTATGCCAAAAACAAAATTGAATCAAAGTAGTTAATTCATAAACTATAATAATATTAGTTGAATTCGTGAGTCAATGTAAGCTATACCACCATTGAAAACCTGGAAGTACTGGTCAACCGTTTCGTTCTAGTATGGAACTCCTCAGAAGAGTGAATCCAGTGCGCATCCCTACCGTTGAATGCCGGCTCAGTGGTATAGATGTTAAGTGTTTGTGTACGAGACCGAAGGTCCTAGGTTGGAGTCCCGCGTGCGGGATCATGTGTGCGCACTGCTTACGAGTTCCATACTAGGATGAAACGGTCGTCCAGTACTTCCAGGTTCTCAATAGTGTTCTAACTTACATCGACTCATGAATTCAACTATTAAAATCACTACAATCTCTACAGACTCCCATTTTTATAGTTTTATCGTTCATCAGTTTTAATCATACGTACAATTCATCGACTGGCAGTAGATCAAACTTTTATTCTGATTATTTGGTCTCATATGGATTGATCAAAATTAAGGTGAGCGTATTTTACTGTAACAAAATTACTTGTGATGATAACAACATGTTTCATCAATTAGTTAGAGTGATTTTAGTTTAGTCATATAATACTTAGCTTATGTATGTGTGCTGATTATTTGTATGAATAAAGGTTAAACTCTCTGAAAAATAACTGCTGCATGATTAAAAGTCTTCAAGAAGACTGGGAATTATGAGATACTTAATACTATAAGCTGTTGGATAAATGGATGGAAAATCAGCGTTTCTCTCAAATTCCAACATCGCTACTAATCAGTCTCTCCTTCCCCTACCGTTTTATGAAAATATTGGTGAGAATACAGCAATAGTCAATCAGTATAATATAGTTTATTAGGATAAAACAAAAATATATAAGTGTATTAAAGCAAAATATAGACAAAATAGCTTACACTAATCGAGAGAGATGTCTAACGTAAATGAAACTTTCAAATAAGTACTGTATTAAGATGTAATCACAAATCAAGTAACTAATAGTTTTCATATATTTCTTTTCTAAACGAATCGCTCTCACATTAGTTGAACTATATTAACTTAGCAATTTGTTTGAATGTAAATTGTCTCAATTTGTTTGAATATTTGAATAGTTTTCCAATGTTCAAATCATTAGATCCTACATAATAATTGCTGTGTGTATAAATGGAAAAGAGTATGATGGGTGAGACTATAATTTATGGACAATCTTTGAACAACACTAAGGTAACTTTGAGAATCTCCACCTATTTACTAGGGCTAAATAAGGGTTATAAACCTGTGTCAAGAATAAGGATTATGATTTACAGTTAATGGTTAGCGTTAGGAATTAGATTTATGATTTTCATCACGGACTGACGTAAGCTAAAATGCCAAAACGCTCTTTGACTGAATGGGTGAATGAATTTCGCACCAAAGTTCAAGACCTGTTATCCTAAATCTGATTGGTTCGTCCATAAATTATAGTCTCGCATATATATATAATATCGTGTAATTTCGAAAAAAATTGTTTAGAACTGTACCTCAGAAACAATTTAGACGTATATTTCATTAAAATTTAAACTTGGTTGGTTTTTAATGATGGTCGATGTTAGCAGGAAGCACACTAGAAAAGGGAATTGTATTGTTTCGTTCAGAGACTGCTCTACATAATATCTTAGGGCTCTACAACAAGTGTAAAAATAATAACACTTGTTTTATTTAATAACAAATATCTGATTACAGTAAGGAATGCTCATCATAAAATATGTAAAATTATGAGAAAATTTCTCGTTTTTTAATCACTTAACTTGTGGATATTCAAAAAATATGTATAAAAGGTTTTTAAGTAACGATTAGGTACCATTCTTATCGATATTTATACATTTACTATCATTCTTACCAACACAACATCTCTCATTGAAAACTATATTAGATGTATGAATCCCACTGTAATTACATTTCGTTTCTCTAAAACACAGAGAGAAATATTCGAACTACTGTGTTGGTAGTTCCTGAATTTCCAAGTGAAAGTATTTGTATGAGAGCGGTTGTCGCTTCCTGTTTGCCCATATAGTGGAAAGATACCTCTTATTATGGTACCTAAAGACGAAAGTATGTGAGGGGAGGTCTTGAATACCAGTGAGTGTAGCCACAGAGCCCAAGGAACAGCTGTTTGAGGTCAGTCGCATACTGCTTTTGTGAGTAGATTTTGACGTGCTAGCTCCGAGCTTGTTAGGCCTTACCTCTGGTGAACTAAATCTGTTGGGTAAGATGAAATGAGATATTATTAAGGTTCACCTTTTCTACCGCTTTCTTTCCGCCGTGAGAAGACACCTTAACAACAAGTTATGGTTGTCTAAGACAAACACCTTAGTCTCGTGACAGCCAAGTGCATTCAACAGTAATTCGCCATCTAACCTTATATTAATACTTTTAGTCTTACCGTTCTCTATACAATCTGACTGAGATGTTGGTAACGAATTTTCTAGCCAACATAGTTCGATTGAGTGATCAAGATAGACATTTCTGACCACCACATCAAGATAGGAGTCACGGTTAGGAGTTTATGAGTAATTAGATCAATGATGGGTTGTAAACATTGCATAGAAGCGTGTAAACATACGCCGTAAGTAGACAATTAGGTAAAAAAAAATAGATCGAAAGAAAATAAAAATTTGCGGTAACAAGTGCACATTAAAAAAAACGGTAGCCATTAGGTTTGAGCAGACCACCGCAGATTTATGGCTATCTGTCATAAAATCCAATAATTTGAACTGAAAATGCCTTACCCTGTGGCTCAGTTAGTTCAGGATAAAATACCAATAATTCAGAAATTATGTAAGAATCTGTTTAAACTGGAAATTGTACACGATTAGCTTAATTTATGATGAATGAATAAAAAAGATGTCTTTTAGATAGACCATAATTTCAGCCCACCTCACCGTGACAAGACCACGATGATTCCAGACAGTCACGTGATTGGGATACATGACTAGACTTTCGACCTTGTCGGTAAATTTTATGGCGTATTGGTGACCAGACTAAATAGATAGATGGCTAGACAGACATGACAATTGTTTTATATAAACCCAAACTCAGGCGTAACCTAGTTCACGTTATCATAGACAGACATATAGTAAGTCTTAAGTTGAATGACGTTTTTTTAAGTGTCTGGAAAAAGTATTACAAATCTGTTTCAAAAAACGAATGGAAAACAAAAATGCTATATATATATATCAGCTTAGCAAACAATTTTGTCAGTATGTGGTTATGGAGATTAGGTTCAGATCATAAGTCAATTGATGTTAGACTACCATTTAAAACCTGAAAGCACTGGACGTTCTAGTATGGGACTCCTTAGAAGTGCTCAACTTTTGAAAAGTATTTTTTGAAATACATTTATTTTTCTACTTTGTTTTATTATAAAATGCACTTCCAGGTTTTCTATAGTGATCTAGCTTAGATCGACTCGTGAATTCAACTATTAAAGTTACACAATCTCCACTAATCCCCTATCTGGTTATTATAAAATGTCAATATGGTAAATATGGTAAAAATGGTAAATATGTTAACCGTTTTATGAAGTTGTGTGGATATTTATTTAATCTCAACTTTGTAATTATTTGAACAGATACTGAAATGAAACGACGAATAAGCTAGAGAACATTGAACAGTTACTTCCTTTCAGCTGCGCTCTTACTAGCAGGATTAAACTTAGTGCTCAAAATATTGAAGTCTACTATTAGTAGAGGATGCTGTCACAAGATACTATCCTAATACTACTCAATATTTGTATGTCACCTCCCATAGTATGTAGTTTGATGGGGATAATATCATTTAATATTGAGTTTTTTAGGACACAAAATATATTTACAGCATAACTTTTCTCATCTTGTCAATAATTTTTCGTTTATTCGACACAGTGTGTACCCCACTCCTCGTAGAAAAAGTATTATTACAGGTTATGACGTTTGCTGACTTGTTTTATAGGCAATATCAATACTACTTATTATACTAACTAACTACTAACATAACTTAAAAGGTGTATGTAGATTATTATCTAGAAATAAAAAAAGTAAAAGAAGCGTAAATTTAAAGATTGAACGGAGTTTACTCTTGTTTAAGATTGTAGAAAACCCAACGCAAACTTTTTATGCAAAAAAATCGATTGAAGAGTTGATCATTTCTTGTATCTAGAACTCCGATATTTGACCTTGTCCTGTAAGGATACATACAAACATACTGGAGCATAAATGCACATAACAAATACTCTTTTCTCATCTCATCTCATAAAAAGAAATCTACTTTTGACATTCATCAGAAGAATATGAATGAAAGTTAGGAAACTAACAAGTCAATGAACAACGAGCAAACAAAAACCAATTTCAGCAAACAAACAAATAAACAAATACAATGACACAATAACTACACACACTTGCATACATACATAGATTGCATATACTGTAAAAAGAAAACTCAGTAGGAAGACAATCAAATCAACGAGTTACAAACCATAGTTGATCATATAGCATATACAGTAGAGAGTGGATGAGTAATTAAACCAGAAAGTAAGTGAGAGAATAAATCTTGATTTTGATATAAATATCGAAATAATCGATAGGGAAAGAAGAATATGGTTATAACTGGAATAAAATAATTTGGATGTTTGTGTATGTTGCGAGAGAAAACGAAAGTTTCAGTTAGTTTATTAACTTTATTTATCTTAAGCGATGAGTTGATATATTCCTTACCTAATTCAGTCAATAAAAGGTTTCCCTTATCATGACCTTGAAATTTAAAATAAACACAACACGATAAGTTCACATAGTTTTAATTATTCAATATTCAATAGTTATTTAATCTCCATTTTATTGTTTTTTTGGTTGATTTATAGATTGAAACATAGCTATTTTAGATAGAAATAAAAATTGGCAGTTTCGAGAGGAAGATTAGTAGTAAAGCTGATAATGGTAACGGTATATTATCCTTATACTATGCCTTATCACATGAAATGTCAGCCTATGCATATATATATATATATATATATATATATATATATATATATAGGATAGTTGACATGACATTTTATCATTATACTAAAGAATGGTTGACATTTATGACATTTAAATAATAATACACTTGATCTACTACGAATTAAAGTTTAAAAGGAAGAGGAGGTTCTGATGGAAAAAATAGATTACAATCAGTGATTTATGGAATGATATTATATACATATATATACAGAAAATAAGGATTACAGAGTTCATGCCAGTTTACAGACACGATCAGCTTGATATAAATACTAACGTAAAATGATGAGAATAAACATGTAATATGAGGTTGTTTAAAGTTTACTAGTTCAAAAACTGTTTGGGTAGTACATTTATGACATGTATCATAGCAGTGAAATGCATCAACCAGGAACTTTCAATTCTTCTTGAATGGACATCCAGTTGACAAATGAACAGCACACTTAAGCTCATTTTCTGCCCCATAACGAATTTATTATAACCATCTACAACCAGAGAAAATAAAGTGGAAGCAGAGAGCGCCGAACAAAAGTGACAATAATTACTACCATAGGTTAGTTAGGTCTATCATAATACATTTGTCAGGTTGTTTTATGATCTACTATTTGTGTTAAATATTATTCAAATTATTTAGGGTTGCCAGGGCCGGTGTTAATGTAAAGTAACAGCAGGTAGGTGGTTTTACTTAGTGGACTCAGTAATAAGAATGGCTAAACATTTATACTTACAGGTGCTAGAACATCTAATGGATTTTCAGAGAAGCAGTAAGCATCAATTCAGCGAACAAAGGATGTAAGTGATTTTATCTTACGGATAGAATGTGGTAGATTATTCGAGAGTCTAAAGAAATTACTGGTAAAGTAATTCATATAGAGAGATGACATGGAATGGGTTTGTTTCACTAGTGACAAATAGTTATGGATGTTGTAATCAAAAGTTTCTGCATATTCAATAACTTGAGTGGACGTAAATGATAGTTTATTGTGTATCTTAAAGAAAATGATTAGATTTAGTTTGAGTCTCCTCTTCCATAAATGGTCGAGTCCAAGTTTATTACATCTGGACTTATAATTCAAGGTACAACCAGTTCCAAGAATCTGAAGTGTAAGTCGTCTCTTTACTGATTTCAACCTTAGTTTATCCTTTATGTGCACACTACTAAGAATAAAGTTCAGTATTCTAGGAGTTGTCGAACACATACTTTTTACATTGCAACATGCAACTCATTGTTATTGATGTTTCGAATTATGCAACCCATTGAACTTTGGGATTGGGAGGTCTGTTTCAAGACCCGTTCTATAAATGACAAATCGTAGGAGTACCTAAGTCTACTACTGTATGTAAATTAGATAAGAACTTACCATTTATGGCAAGATCTAAGTTGAGTGATGTATTACCAAAGCACATTTATCAATATTTAGCTTCCATTATGAGCATTACTGCGATACTTTGTAAAGCTTCATGATGATGCAATTTTGTATATTGTTCAGCTCATGAGGAGAAAATGAATACACTAGATTAAGATCATCTGCATACAGAAGGGGCTTACGCATACAAAAACAACCTCAAATATCATTGAAAAAAAACTAAAAAGAGAAAATGGCCTAAGACACTACCTTGTATCACACTACTAATAGGGACAGCGTTCGACGAGGAAGAGTTAGCTCTGACTATTTGGTGTCGGCGGCTGAGAGAAGAATTAAACCAAACAAACAGAGGGTTTTGGACTCCGTAAGATGGGAGTTTATGTATAAGAATTTGGTAGTTAACCATATCGAAGGCTCTAAAAATGTCAAAGTATAGTATTAAGACTAGATATCCTTGGTTACGTTGAGAAAAGACTAAATTAAAGAAGCCAAAGTGGCATGTCATACAAGATCGATTTTTACAAAATCCATGTTGCCTTTACTGACAAATTTTTCAGCGATCTAGAAGGTTCGTCACCAGAAATTTTTTCATAATCCTAGAGATAACTGGAGTAATATTTATGGGCCGATAATTGTTCAGATCAGTCTTATCTCCAGATTTGTAACGTGGTATGGTATACGCCGTTTTCCAACAGTAGTGGTAAGTATCTGCTTTTAGAGAGAGGGAGAGAGAGAGTAAACAGCTTTAGAAGAAGTGTAATATATGAACCACCATATTTGTAGAAAAAGAATGAAATCCCATCGACTCCATGACCGCCCGAAACCTTAAGGGTATTTATAGCCTTATTAATTTCTAGATATGTGAAGGAGATAGGTTTTAATGAGTCACTAGTTACATACATGAATTTTGAAACAAGGGCATTTATGAATTCTTTATCGCTCGCAAACATATCACTGAAAAAGTCTGCTATGGTTTTAGAGTCGTGTATAAAAGTGCTATTATGCAGGATGCATAGTATGTCAACATCTTGAGTTGCTATAACGCGTTTACTGAAAAGGGGGAATAAGTTTTATACTTTTTAGCTAGTACTAAGTGCTAACAGCTCCTCATTAATGGCTTTTAACTTGTGCTTTTCTTTAATTTAGTTAAAAACTATTGTTATTTGTGCAACTGCCATGAAATCGTTTGACGTAAAATAACGTTTCTGTAGGCGTTTCAATTTATTACGGTATTTAGCTGGTATAAATATTTCGTTATGTTTACTAAACCTGTACGTTTTAAGAGGTGCGCAGGAATCTAAACAAGAGTCAACAATCAGATAGAATGTGTCAATGCCATCCTGACATGCGATCGGTTAGTTGCATCAGTGGGTTCTGCTGCTGAGGCAACGGGGTTCCTTGTAATCTTTACATCGTTATTTTCGTTTAGGGTACGCTTTCGCGTAGGCCTTTGATTGGTGGTTTTATCTGAGATTGTACGAGCGTTCCTAAACTTCGTAAGCGCGCAGATTAATCATTCGGATTCCTTCACCTGTTCAGCTAATAAATGTGAATCGAATCTAAACATGATAGGGCGCGAGAGCTGGTGCTTTTTATCAGGGCGACTACACTGACATGGACTATTTTGAAGGTTAGCTGCTTTTAATATCGAATTCCTCACAGATCTAAGGGTGATTTTGTCAGGTGTGTTGTAGATAATCACGTTATTTTGAGAAATTATTTGATTAGTAACTTCGTTAGCGATAAAACCGATGACACATTTTATTTTGATAATGTCTTCAAGTCTCACAGGAGCCACATCTTTCGACAATAGTAGTATAAGGGGTGATAGCGCCTTTAGTTCATGCTTAAGATCATCGTGCTTTGATAAACAGCCCACAAGTGACTCCACTTTAGAACGCATATCGCTTAATTGCTTACATATATTGTCTAATTCACTCTTAATATTATCCATACTTATTGATCTTGATGTAGAACTCATTATTAAATTAGAGACTGAGTTATCCAGCAGCAAGTGTGGTGTAAGTCCACTCCTAACATTATCTGATTGACAAGGAGTTACTGATCATGGGGGTATAGATAATAAAAGAGTTTTTATTATCCGAAGGATTAGAGCTTTTCAGGGCTCATTTTTGGATAATCGATTCATTTTGATATAAGCGTTAATCCTAATGCTATATATGCGTTATATAATAGGATTTAATAACATCTAAACACTTTTTATTAGATACCGTATTATAACGCAAAGTTCAAGTTAAATTCGAGAGGTTAATTACTGTTTTACAAAATAAATAATCTCTTTGGTAAATCATTTGTTTAGAATAATCGTCTATAAGTATTAGGAAAAGAAGTCTCAGGAACTATGTATATTGATATTTAAATTAGTGACAGGCGAATCAAAAATTCAATATGATAAGTGAGCTTTGCATTGATTAATGAATTATTTTCCTCTATTTTTCAACAGTTTGTTCACTCAGAATTACTTTTGTTTCCAAGTTATATTTCTTTGAATTCAGGCGAAGTAAGGCAAGTTTTAGTGTGTACTTTTCGTGTTCTTTTTATATTATTTTTTCGGTCTGGAGACTTCGTGTGACCAACCAGAATCTTCATGAAAAAGTTTGGAGTGGTTTTTTATGGTAAGTTGAGTCGATAGATAATAGAACTGATGAACATAGATGTGTTACGTGTTACAGGAGTAAGGCAGGTTACATGACTCAAAGTCATAGATTCATGTAGTCATGGTCATTACTCTTTTTTTCGGATCAGTAGGATATATATATATATAGCTATATATATGGCTGTGTACAGATCGTTTTGTTTGAATTATAAAGTTTCCTAATCACTCTCAATATTCTCACCCTGTAAGCCGTCAGGTAAAGGTATTTGGGAAAGTTATGTATACACTGTGACCAACTTTGACTTTTGAATCACAAAGCTGATTAACTTCTCATCTAGTTTACATTTCGACTTTCTAGCAAATAAAGGTTTAACTAAAACACATAACGATACAACCGATAGAAATAAAGCCGATGGAGAACTTTTTATGCTCAGGAGGGACGATTCTGATGTTTTCGTGTTCTATGAACTAGGTACTTTAATCATGGAAGTTCCATTGTCCTTCAGGATAACGTAAGCAGCAAATGACTTGTCAGTTATCGTAGGGATTTTTTTCTCATACGTGGCTTATTCTGCGTCATCTGTTCACAGACTCATAATCGTAACATATTGTTTTCATATTTTGTTGATGATTATTCATTTAAATTGTCTTACTGCTACTTAGTCAGTTTACCTATAGCCGGCCTTCTCTAATGTTCTGCTAGATTTTATCGATCGTTATTGTAAAAAATATTCTATAACAGGACAACTGGCAAGAGGTATGTATGGTGATTGCGATAAGTTACAAAGTATTTATATAATATATATATACATAGTCGTCATCTTTCATTTGTATCCCCCGGTGTGTGTTCTACAATCTGAACTGTTTTCTCGACTGGCCTCCAAGTGTTCTGCCAACACCATGCTTTCAATGCGCTGAAACTCTTCATTCTGTACGGCAATTGTTACAACTTTTATGCCACATTTCGCCAAACATTACTTACAAACATCCTTACGAGTAGAGTCCACTACGGCATCACGATCTGTTACTAAAGTAACTTGATATCTTTAATATTGTGTATAACATTAATGAAGTATTCATTAATTACTTACTATATACCATGATGCAGTTATCCTTCGTAAAGTGTTCTCTGTGGTCATTGTGTATTTGTGATCTGAACATTGATGCAGTGAGTCAATCAAACATCGGGCGAATATTGGGGGACGCACGATTAGGCTGAACTTGACTTCTTTTTCTATGGAATGAGACATACGCCATCAGGGAAAATGTTACTTAAGTTTCTAAGGGATATATATATATATATATATATATATATATATATATACATATATATATATATATGCAGGTATTTTTCTATTTGATTATCAGATAAAAAGCCTGATTCTCGTTCTTTTCAGTTTGGTAGCCGTTCGGGCTCGCGAATAGGAAGCTTGATAATCAGTATTGAAATCGGACACAGTACATCACAATTAGTTTAAGTTAAACATTTTCGATACCAGATTGTTCGAAATGAATAGAGCGAATACATCACATTTTCCAGATCAACTCCATCTTATCATCATTCTATTAGAAGAAAGTTTAATTTTAACACTAACCAAACAGATTATAAGTACGAGTAAAAACTGATTGAATGTATCATTATGTAGCTGTGTATTTCACGGAGCCAACTCAATTACTATTTATTGCACACTAGCTCAGTAACTGCTTTCCATTTACAGATACTTTAAACCGTGTAAAAATTTATGGAGATAGTATAATACTTAAGAGCATACTAATTATTTACTCAACGGACGTGTAATAATTTATAATTTTACTCTACAAACTTCTAGCCTTAACTATCTTGATCTTACGTTTGTGTTCTTGCGAATTTTATTGACTACTTTCATTATTTCGTATAAGTAAATAATATGTGGTTACTGAGTCGTCGGTTCAGGTTTCCGCTTGTTCTTCTATTTTTCAACTTCCTTCCTGTATAGTACTCTCTATCTTCAAAGCAGTACAACACATAGCTTCCAACTAGACACGAACCGCTACAGTAACCAAAGTTATGTTTATAACTTTGGACTGGTTGAGTCCCATAAATCTAATATGATCGTTAGATTAGGTAACTTAGTATTGCGTTAGAACTATCTGATATTATTTGACTTAAATTATTTTCATATAACACAGACAGTGACTTAAAATCATCTCACTTCTTTCATTCAATCCTACTTATAACAATTATTTATTTTGTAGTGTCTCTCAGTTGTATGTAAATTTCTTATTATTCCTAGATGATTATTCTGTAAACCGTATAATTTAACAAGAGAAAAATCAATTGAATAGTCACTAGTCAGTCATCATTCACATGCTTTAGTGAATGACATAACAAACTAAGCAATTTTAACTTTGCGTAACTAGTCTATTAGGTAAAATGACAGAAATCGTTGATAGTGCTACAGGTTTATTCATTATCTATTTTGCCCTATTTCTTGATATAAGTGCCATTCCTAATTCCTCATTCTTTGATCTTATTTGTTCTAGTTAAATTACATTTCGACTGCTTAAATTCTCAATATATTTGAAATTGTTACCACTTGTTCTCATCAACATCTGTTCAGTAACAATGTTAGTTATAAACAATCAAATTGTGTTAAACTACCTTGTATTGATGTAACTTAAACTTTACTACTGATTATGGTTTCAATGTCATCTGAACTATTTTTAGAATTTAATAGTCGAGTTCATGAGTCAATTGAAGCTAGACCACCATGGAAAGCCTGGAAGCACTGGATGACCATTTCGTCCCATTGTGGGACTCCTCAGCAACTATAAAATTACTAAAATCTCCACAAAACCCCCTCTAATAATAATCACCAAATACTCACTAGTGACTGGCTTGAAAAAGTATTTCCTGGAGTTCTAGTGAGAAGTAGTGACCGGTGGACTTCAACCAGGTCTGTTGTGAGATAGTAACTCACTGAAGATAATGGCAGATGTGCTGCTCAATTTCGTGGATCGGTTCATGTTAGACATTAACACCATTGGATACAGGCTCAGTGCAGAGAGGTTAAGCGTTCGCACGCGAGACCGATAGGTTCTGGGTTCGAATCTCGCGAGGCGTGATCGTGGATGCTGAGGAGTCCCACAATAGAATGAAACGGCGGTTCAGTACTTCCAGGTTTTCCATGGTAGTCTAGCTTCAATTGCCCCTTGAATTCAACAATTAAATTACTATAATCTCTACAAAACTCCCTCCTGATAATATTTTTAAAATGTCTAGTTTAGCAATTAATTATTTCATTTGACCAACTATCAACAGCAATATTCGGATTAAATAATATTCTTTCTAATGTTACAACTAATAAATTAGTTTTGAGCACATTTTCACGATAAAAATTGAAATGATGATATGAACTTTTAGTTTTATGGTCAAGATTATCAACAGGTTAAACTTTAACATTTAATTATTGTACATTGAATGTTATACTAATCATTTTAAAATATCATATTAGTTCGCTTTTATCTAATAACATTTTAAATAAAAAGTAACTTAATGAAATTATAGTAATTGGAATTAATAGAAAGGTGTAAAATTGAATATGTGAATTTGGATAGTGTAATAAGAAGACGAAGATTATTAGAACTATGTGATATATTAGCGTAATACATTTCGAACAATCTGATCACATATATACTTGTTAAGAATATTTATATATAAAAATAAAAGGTCAACTAGACTGGAATTGGGGGGGGGGTAAGAGGAGACAAGGATAATAATAATAATAATAATAATAACAATATGAAAACAATTTGAAACCTAATCACTCTGGATAATAAGCTAATATTACCAGGGTAGGTTTAAGGTGAGAACAAACTGATTTTGAATACACAAAGAGGATTTGAATTTTTGTATGGTTAAGGCTTCAATAAACCCTAGCATATACCCTTTTACACTTTTATACAACACCACAAAAGTCGAGTTAAGATCAATCTTATCGCCTGTTTCGATTATGTGTTTGGCAATAGAGGATGATGGACGTTTATCCCCTACTCTTATCTTCGTCATTTTATTGCACTATCGAAATTTATCAAACGGACTAATTGCTTTAAATTTCTTAAAAGAAGACTCCCTGCATATATGAATTTGACTTAGCTGTATACAAGTTTACGATCTCAGAGATTTATTTTCAAATGTTTTTGAGGTAAATTAAGTAAGATAATATAAAGAAGGCATGGATTGGGATTAAGTCATCAATGACGAATTTAACAAAAACTTTTTTTTGATTAAGATAAGAGATTTACGTAGATTGTTTAGATTGATTTTGAAAATACATTACATTTTGAAATAAATATTTGTATTTATTTTTAATTATAATTAGCTTTATTCAGTATTATATTTTTGGTACAATATAGAATTCTCAGCACAATGTATTTCGACAAGTTTCTGTTTCTTACTTCTTGGTCGATCCTGACGACAAATATTGAGTGATCGCCAGTTAGAAGTTAGAAGTCCAGTCAATCGACATCTAAATAATGTACATTCTTTTCGCGACATATTGCCGGCAACCACGATATCTCTGATTGCCTTTGTAGACTGTAGAACGAAAATTTGAACACTTTTCAGAAATGCATCTGAATAGGTTAAGCAATTAATAGCCATAATGATGTATTAAAACAAACAAAATTAAATAACTTGTTGAAATATCTAGATAGCTAAATAATTAAATAACAGTGAACAAGTGTTTCATACTACTATAGAACTCCTCAGTACTGAAGTAGATGACTTCATCTGTCATCAAATCGAAGAAACAAAATTCTCACAATGAGTGTATTGGCTTTAAACCACATATTTGTAGAACTTAATAGTTCTTCTTTATGGACTCGTTGGGATTGTGTTATAATTCTAGTTATAAGTGTTCACTACTGTAAAATACTAAATTAAAATAAAACAATCACTAACTAGTGTTCATTATTTCTCTGTGATTCTTCAGTTAATTTCAATCTATAATGAGAACTATCTTTATAAATTTACTTAGTATTGTTTGTTTGGATCTTCCCATTGATGTTTATAGGACTGCAACTGGTCAATCTCTAATTGGCATATGTGCATACTGTGCGTATTGCCTCGATATAGCCTAAATTCACAAGCATGGTAAGCAAAGATGGATAGTGGCTAGCAGTGGAATCCAGGACGCGCGTTTCGTCCTATTTGCGACTCGTCAGCTGGATGTACTTGCATCTCAGAGTTGATGTTCACTTTGGGACTCGAACCCAGTACCTTTCGCTTCAAACGCCATCGCTTTCTCTACTCGGCCACTGAGTCCTGATAGCCACTTGCTTGTGCGATGGGGTGAAGTTTAAATTCATTTAGTATTGTTCGTTCGAATCTTCCCATCGATGTGCTAGGACTGTAACTGGTCAGTCTCTAAATTGTTAAAAAATCACTGCCGAGGAGTCCCACAATAGGACGAAACGGCCGTCCAGTACTTCCAGATTTTCCATGGTGGTCTAGCTTCAATTGACTCACACTTTCAACTATGAAAATAAGTGATGCATCAATCAATTACTTATTGATTTTAATTAAAATAATTAATCATTATTATTATTATACTAACCTCACACTTTAACATTATTACTATGGTTATTACTCGTTTTGTTCTCGTTATTATTATCATCATCGTTATTACTAAATAAATGACAAAATTCTGACTTTCTTTTTCTTTTTTTTCTTTTTTAAACAAGTCAAAATAAGATTGTGAGAGAAAATTGTGAAAGAAAATGAACTACTTCAATAGTTTCTAATTGTAATATTAACAAAAATTATTTCATTCTACCTTTTGGATGTACATTTACATTCATATGAAAATGTTAATATTATTTATTTGTTTATTATTATTATTGTTCTAGTTGTTGTTTTCTATTCATCATCATGACGATGATGATGATATTGATGGACACTGATTTTCTTTTTCCAAGAAATAAAGAAAAAAATTGTCATCTGACTTGAATTCTTCTCGTGTCCTCTATACTTCTCTTAACTAGGTTATGCTTTGCATTCAGTCAAATAAGTTTTTCTTACCTAAAATAAGAATGTCAAAAATGAATCACAACGAAGATGATGATGGTAGTGAATTAGGTGAAAAGAAACCGTTGAATTGTCAAAGTACCATTTTTTAATCAAGCATATGTTTGTAATTAAGTGATTTGTTATATGTGATTACGTCTACTGTATATACGTTTTTGACATAGATTATGTTATAAGTGACTGCCGAATTCTTTGTTGACAAGATATATGCTTAATAACGGTGAATACACTGGTTAGATTATACTGTTGCAAGCTGATCAATTCATAATTGATTGATATCTTAAGTATCCTTCATTGACCATTTTTCATTTGCGTGAGACAATGTTGCTTTGACCTGATCTTAATGAATTATAATAGAACTATTAATGAATTTTCATATTTACTAATTGACCTGATAGTTTGAGAAAATGGTGTTAACAAATGAATCTGAACAATTATGTTTGAAGAAAGTAATGTCAATGTAGAGAAAAATGATTACTTCGTAAATGGATTACTGTTTCAAATTAAAGAAGGAATGGTAACAATTATTTTTAAGTAATGAATTAATTGTTTCTAATGATATATTAAAAGTGCTGAAAAGTTGCACTTTTACAAATGTTAAGTGATTGAAGTCAATCTGTAAGAATTCTTTAATCTGGGTTTTATATTAATTAACACTCGTCAACAGAAGTATCTGTAATCTTCAGGTAACTGATATTCCCCATGATATTCGAACCTGTACCATCCAGATATGTTAATATTCAGGTACTCAGGTTGTAACGAACCTCCTGGTACAAACTGAAAAGTTAGTCTGTATACATCATTATTGATGACATATTCTACTTTTAATCGATATTTTGTAAATGTATTTATATCTGTTTAGACTAGAGAGTGATATTTGAATTTCAAAAGGGCATCGAAAAAAATGTGATTAAGATTTTTGAATATAAGTGTGGTTTTATCTTTCCAATAAGAAACCGACTCAAGGCGATTGAAACACTGAGGAGAGTGTGACCGATGATCGTGTGGCGACCTTATATTTCATTCTTAATTAACAATTTGTTATCTGATAAGTCATATTATCTAGATTAAAAATTTCATGCATATAAATATATCATATTAATTCATCAGTACATATTCAACAACATGGATTTATATCACTGAATTACTTCAGTTAAACCATGATTGAAAAAAATAAGATGTGACTTAGAAATGTAAGCTATTATATCAAAACGTAGTGGTTTGAATGTTAAGCGCTCACTATAGTCCTTGAAGTTCCTGACTTGGTCCCTTGTCCGTCACTTGAATGAGTTCAATAATTTATCGGCCAATTAAGTCATTGTGAAGTAAATAAAATTTAATTTTGTTTGTATACAGAAGGATTTTTTTTACTTGAAGTATAAATATTATGTGTTCTATATTTCTAATTAGATTATTCATTAATGTTTTTGACTTTGATGATAATGCTTTGCACGTATATGAACATGAAACTTAATAATCATGATCCAATTATATGATTGTGATCTTCATAACTTTAGCATACAGTCAGTTAGTGACAACTTCTGTACATAAACATTAAAAATTTCATTTTAGAATCAGTATTTGTCAAGAAAAATAGTTATGTATTTTTTGTTTAATCACACAAAGTAGTGGATATACTACACCTTGTTTAAACCTCAAGATTGGTCTTGCCAGTCGAAGGGTCTCATTGATAAAAGATTAGAATGCTATGCTACCGACGAAAAAGTAAACGTCAGTTAAAGAAATGTAACAAGCATTCTGATTAGTGAATCTTCCTTAGACATTAATTCACACAGCAGTCATAACGGATTGGATCTGGGACCTCAGGTCTTGTGACGAATTAATCATTTTTAGCTTGAAAACAGTTTGTACCCGATTTGACGATCTCCTTTTCTAAACAGTATGGTTTTTAGGATGGCTTTACATACCTTCAGTTATTGACATATTTTTCTGAAAATCTCAAGTACTTTCACATGTCGCTGTTTGGCAAACTGATTTTAGGTCACAACTACTACTGTTATTATATTATTATTCTTATGGATAATTTTGCGTCGTCTGGACAGCTTTAATTGATTCCTGAGAATGTATAAAAATATGTGCAAAATCACTCAACCGGCCAATAATTATTTACTCAATATTGAATAACTTTAGGAGTAATTTTCTGAAGTCCCAGGGGTTAAATCGAAGCAGTAGCTCAATTATAACATCCATTAAGGATTGCATTATTTTCAAAGTTGAGTGATGTTGAAAACTATGGGTTAACGGTTCTTCAGTTTGATGTTAATTTATTTCAGACACCACTTGACTCATAAATTGTTTTTAATAACGAAAATAAGTTGTAATAACATAACAACTACAAAATCCAATGAAAATCTCGTTGGTATAACAGTATTATTTATAAAACCATTACAAGACAGTGTATTCTGATTTAATTCATAAGAGATCAGAAGGGGTTTTGTGGAGATTTCAGTATTTTCATGGTTGAAATCATGAGTCAATTGAAGCTAGACCACCATCGAAAACCTGGAAGCATTGGACGGCCGTTTTGTCCTATTATGGGACTCCTCAGCAGTGCGCATCCACGACCTCGCCCCGCGAGATTCGAACCCAGGACCTAGGATCGTCCAGTGATCCCAGGTTTTCCATGGTGGTCTAGCTTCAATTGACTGATGATTTCAACTATGAAAAATCATAAGACATCATCGCTCAATAATTAGAAACTTAACATTGAATTCTTAATTATTTAATGGTGAGATGGATAAATATTTTATAGAATATTTTAAGTACTCAGTGAAGAGATCTATTTAAAAACAAATATATCTTAATAAAGTTAATATAATTGTATGCCTAATAGTATATGTTTAGATTATTTAACAATGTCAATATATCAGAACGAGTGAATGTGTGTCAGAAAACCAGTTAAAACCAATAAAGAACTGAGTAGTTATTGCTTTCTGACCGGAAGTGTATGACTAGAACTATTCTAGGCTTATTACATAATTCAAAATGAAACGATTAATAAAATAGAAAAGAAACACTGCCCATTATCGTTTGATTTAGATAGATTTCACTTTTAATTAGCTTTCGACACGACGAAGTACTTTAGACCTAAACAATCGACAATAAATTAAGCCAACTTCTTTAGTCTTTAGTTAATCTTAAAACCGCATCCAATGCAGAAGACTTATTGGATGCATCTAGAAAAAAATATGCTGACAAAACTAACACTATTTAATCGAAAATACTTTTATATTCTATATGAGTATAATTTATGGACGACCTTTGAGTGATGCTAAAGTGACCTTGAGAATATTCACTTAATAGGGCTAAATGAAGGTGAAGAATAGGTATTACGATTTACAGTTAATGGTTAGGGTTGGATAGTTTCCATCACGAACGGACATCAGCTAAAATACCAAAGCGCTGTTTGGCCGAATGGGTAAATGAATTTCACACCAAAATCCAAGACCTGTTGTCCTAGATCTGATTGGCTCGTTCACAAATTATAGTCTCGCCGAACAAACTAATAAAGAAACATCTTTTATTGAATAATATTTAATGTGAACATATTTTGTAAGATAAAAACTGTAAGTTTACATAGAATCGTGTTTTTACAGCTAACATGATATTGTTACTGTTTCCCTCCTTTAAATTAGCCTCTGTGGAGATTTTACCAGATGCATTGATTTAAAGGAATCGAATCATATATAACAATATGAATATGATCAACATATTTTAGAATGTCTCAACTATATTAGCGACGAATCTACTTGAAACGATCTATCCAACAAGTATCTCATGCCTATTTTATTATTATCTAATTGATGACGTCTTATAGGGCTTATCATGTTAAAATCCTATTTGTTAAAGAGTAATCTGAGAGTTGGTTAAGGTTTATCCATCATACAGTGTTGTCAATAGCCTAACTGTAACAGTTATACGGTCCATTGTTTCTAGTGTTAGATAATTCCAGTCTGCCGTCAGTGATATGCGCCAGAGATGACAATATCTTGGATGGTTTGGTTTCTAAAACTAATCGTTATTAATTTCATAGGATTTTTACTTTTCCGTCATTAATGTTGTCTATTGCAATTGACCATTCTCCATTGTTCATGAAAATCCTGAGAATAGTAACTCAATATTTTGATTTAACCACCAGTTTTTAGTAAATTTGGGACCAAAACTCATTCTTCTTTCTAAACTTTCCAGCAAGACATTCCCTAAACTTCTAAATCGGAAGTTTTAAAGACAAATGATTTGTTTGTTTAGATGAAGAGGTATTGTAAAAATCGTTTCCATTTATGACTGACATTCGTCAAGGATCAGTCCTATCTGGAGTACCACGGAAAACTAGGGTATATTGAACGGTCGTTTCCTCATAGTTTATGACATCTCAGCGCTACGCATGTAACCTAGAGAGACCGAACCTTGAATGTTCAGGTCTCTCAATGAACCTTTAACCGCTAGATCTGTTGAGTTCCATTACCAATTTCAACCCCTATATTATTAATGCCAACTGGTCGAAACAGACAGACAAACTGAATGTTATTGCATGTTTACTTAAAAAATGTACTTTAATTTCCGATCTGACAATTAGTTATAAATAAACGATGTAACTTCATGAAAAAAAGACAGACATTTCAAGTCTGAATTCTGGCCAACTTATCAAGAGAGTGATAAGTTATAATGATTCATATATTCATTGTCTATCAGTACGCATGTATAGGGTAGGAGACATACAACTTTAAGTGTAAGGCTATGTGTGTGTTCGCTTGATACACGTCTACCAAAATAAGTTACAAATATTCTATGACTAAGAATAAGACTGAATAGAATGGCCTTAATAAAGAAATTTTTATTAAAGTCCAGTATCAGTAGCACTTGGGGATTAAACAAAAATAAGACAGGATCTATCCCCAAATAAACATACATACACACACACATATACTCATAGAATAGTCTACAGACTTAATATTAGATAATTATTATTCACAGCTATAACGACGTTGAAATGTAGTACTTTCGAGCACTTGTTTCGAAACTGCGAAACTGTGGGAAAGAAGAAAGAACTTTGCTATAAAACAGAATGACAGTAACAAAGAACATGGAAGTGACAACGATGCTGGTCATGAGGAGAAAAGGTAAAATCTTAATAATAATAATAATAATAACATATAGATAGTTAGACTAAATGCTATTTCTTTTCCAGTTATTGTCCAAAAATACCAGTATATTTATTACAATTTTCGAATTCTAACCTATTTCAATGAAGTTGAAATTAAAAAAAGCATTTTTAGAATATGATATCATGAACAAGAACATTTCAACTTTGAAGAAATGTATCAGGAAGTGGAAAATTAGAATAAAAAATAAGCTGGAATAAATAAATACTCCGACATTTTCATCTTCTGAATATTGAGTAATAATTTTACTGTGTGAATTGGTGTTGTATAATATGGTATACTTAGTAAACCAGGAAATGTATACTGCTAAACTTATCTAGTGTTAAGATAAAATTGATTTGGTTTGTTGAAAAACTTGCTTACAATTACCTGATAGTTCTAGTCATTTAACTTTATTTTAAGAGGGTAATTTTACAAAAGGTTTTAATCTTTTAGATGCATACAAAAAAGGAAAGAAGATCCAAGTGGATTTACGTTCTATTGTTAGAAGTCCTCAGTAATACAAAAATGTGATTCTTTTCAATATTCAATTCAGTACAGTTGAAACTGTTATTTTCAGGTAATAAGCTCTGAACTTGCAAATCTTAATTTAATAAGTACCATTTTTGACTTTACTTAATTTATGATATAATGTGAATCTTTAGAGTTGCTGAAGTGTCACAATTGTAGTTCAGTAGTCAACAACCTCATAGAGTCATAATCTTACCCAAGAATAATAAAGACTTGTTTCAGACGAACAGACATTACGTTTTACTAGTGAATTGCACAATATGAGAGAATATTAAGAATACTTGGGTTGTAACTGGTATCGTCTTCATAATGCTTGAACAATTCTTATCCAAAACTGTATTTCATTTTCATCTGTAACAGCCTCATTTCATGTCTCCTTGAATATTTTGCTAAATTCTTTAGAATTGCACTTTGTATTTTGTTTATCTGTCTACGAATTGAGAACTTACAAAGAAATGGGGTCTCATGCCTTGGCTAGTAAAGAATTACAGTTCATTATTTCGAAGTTACTGATATTGTTCCAATCAAATGTTACAATTCACTCCAAATTTAATCACTAACACCATTTAATAATAATAATACTATTTTATAAAAAGAATTTTTTTGTATTTCAAATATGCCTCTTAGTTCAGTGATTTGAATTAGTGGACACTATGGGAAACTAACATGTGTGTTATTGTTTGTTTACTTTAACTGAACATTTGTTTATTGAAACAAAAAAAGGCGGAACAATTTTATGAAGAAGAAGAAGAATGAAAATAGAATTTTGTTTAATGAAAAACTTATTTTTATTTTTTTTAATTTACCTATCATGGAATAACTTTTCTTAATTCACTATTATCTTACATTTGAGTATTATGACGGATAAAATTAAATTTTGATTGTAAGTTATTGAAGTGTTTTAGTATTACTCGTACAAATACGTATATATATCTGGTTCTTATTCACTTGATTTGTTTGTTGGTGTTTGAGTGTGTGTGTGTGTAAACGTACGTATGTCCAAATTTACAAATTATAGAATATGTGTATTTAGTAAACCAATAATAATGGTTAATTAAAGTAAATATAAGATGCAATTAATTAGTTATTCCTATTTCTTTCATAATATTGGGTGAAGTGGAATTATATAAAAATCTAAACAATATATATATGACAATCATAGATTGTAGTCTTTATTTTAAAAGTAATTATGAAATCTGACAATAAATAATAATAATAATAAAGGGGACAATTTCAGCTTATAAATAAGATTAAAAAAGTGTCTATTAGATTTAGGACATAAAAATTAACAAAAAAATTTACTTATTACTATGTTGTCAATAGAAGCTTATAAAGATTTAAAATAGGTTATTCATTCAGTGAAAAACAATCTACATTTTTTAAATTTTATTTCGGGTAATTCCTCTTGACTAATAGTCTTATTAGGAACACTAATAATAATAATAATAATAATAATGATAATAATAATAATGATAATAACAATAATAATAGTTTTGAACTAATTGAAGTAGTTAAAAACTTAAATTACCAATTGACTGGTTTATAACAGTGAAATTGAAGTTCTTTCATAGTTGAAATGATGAGCCTATTGAAGCTAGACCACCATGGAAAACCTGGAAGCACTGGACGGCCGTTTCGTCCTATTATGGGACACCTCAGCAGTGCGCTTCCACGATCCCGCATGCGAGCGAGATTCCAACCCAGAACCTACCAACCGATAGACCACTGAGCCGGTATCCAACGATGTTAATGTATAACTTCAACCAATCCACGAAGTTCCACGGAGTTCTAGTGGTAAGCAGTGACCAGTGGGATTCAACCACGTCTGTTGTAGAGATATCATCTCACTGAAGACAATTGGTGAACGGTCGCTCAAACATTGGTTGAAGTTAGACATTAACACCGTTGGATGCCGGTCGGCTTAGTGGTCTATCGGTTAAGTGCTGGCGCTCGAGACTAGTAGGTCCTGGGTTCGAATCTCGCTCGCGTGCGGGATCGTGGATGCGCGCTTCTGAGGAGTCCCGTAATAGGACAAAACGGCCGTCCAGTGCTTCCAGGTTTTCCATGGTGGTCTAGCTTCAATTGACTCATGATTTCAACCATGAAAATACTGAAATCTCCACAAAACCCCTTCTGATCTAAAATTGAAGTTTATTGGTTATAACACATGGCTTTTCAAACAATCATTTATTGGTTAAACCATTAATCAGTTTGATTCTATGCGGGTATTTATTCGCTTAGTATCATTAGCTATCAAACATAAAGTATAGCTCAAAGTTGAATATGTGGATTCGTGTGTGTATGTGTGTGTGGTACATGAGTTATGCTATCATTTTGTAGTATAAATAAGATATATTGAAGTATTGAACGACTATTTAAATAATTTGGAATGATTTTCATCATTTTTGAACATTGTGATATTTTCTTCTCACAAATATAACGAATCATATCATTATCTTATTTAATTTAAACATCAAATACAGACTATTTGACAGAAAACAGTTTTAATCACCATTAAGTACAAAGTATTTCATATTGTATAACAATCAGATGGGAAATCATAGAAAAAACCAAAGAGTTCTTTTGTTCAGGCGTACAGCCCACTTACTGTGGATAATCATGACCGCATATGCAGTTCAAAATAAAACTTTTAAATAAAGCAAGAATAACGATCATAAGAGAATTATATAATTTCATTTTCAACTTATCCTCCATCGAAAACGGGGTGAAATAAACAATCAAGTATTTTGAAATGAAAATCACAAGTTCTCTAGTATTGATTTAATCTGGCCTAGTTGATTAGCCTACATCGGGCTTATTTAGTGGTCTAAAGTCTTTGAGTTATTGGATTGTCACAGAATATAGAGTTTGGATATTATGTTTTGAGTATTCATGTAAGAAAGGTATCTACTGTATATACATATTTATGGAAAGAGTTTTAAGATATCTCATGTATTGATGACATAGATACCCTTCATATGATGTAATGATACCTTATCTCTTCCCTGAAGTTTGCTTAAAACTACTAATAAGTTGTACTTTTAAATCTCTTCTAGACTTTTATTAGATCAAGACACAAGTATTTATGGTTTTTCGACACCGAGACTTAGTTTGCCAAGAATCTAGTGACCCAATTTTTCTTCATTACTTTCCTTTTATTGAGAAGAGTACGAACTTCTTGGATGAACCTTTGTGGACAGTTTTTCAGTCTACATGGTGTTATCCGTGGTATTCACAGTTCAGTAACTCTTGTGTGTAAATTTCTAAGGAGCTCACAAGCTATTTTTTGGAGAAATTCTGGTCCGATTGGATAATCTACAATGAGCACTGGGTATATGGTTATTTAAAGATTTCCTTCTCAAACATTTGATTTGGCCGCCGCGAATTCACATCATTGTTTGATCACATACGTAAAACAAAAAGTTACGCCCCATGATCATTTCTCACAAGTGATGGTATGTAATTTCAGTTAGTGATATCGCCGAATCTAGGTCATATTGTGTTAATTCTTTTAAAATGGTGCATAAAGGAAGATGTTTTTGTTATGTTCAAATGATTTTTCTAATACTGCTGCCGCTAGATCATTCAGTTTATGAGTACACTAAACCCATCAAAGATTAAACATTTGCTATCAGAAGATAAAGTTCCAAGTTTGGCTGTTATAATTTCATTTTTTTTTGCTGTTTAGTCTGAGACAAGCTAAGCTGATTAGCAACTCTTGTTTCTTGAATTTCAAATGAGAACTATTTATTTCAAAATTCTCGCTTTCGGTACTCGTGAAGGGAATAGTGTTTCTCACGTGTATTTCTCCTTTACCTCCTTCTTCACTCTTTGTGATTCTGCCAACCTTCAATATCATACGACTTTGAAAGTAATCTCACTATTGTTTACGGATGGAGTCAGTCATGTTTCTACTTCTCCCATAAAGCTCGATCTACTGGAGTCCATTATTACATCTAGCTCCTATCATTCGTTAAGAAAGTCTAGAACATTTTCCGAATAGATTTGAAGACCATTTCAATTGTCTTCGTATTGCATTTAGAGTGTATTCGGTATTATTTGCTTCTAAAGCCTTATCACTCACAAACTTAATATCACGAACTGTTAGATCTGTGTATACTTTACAGCACCAACCTTTCTGGCTTTAATATCACAATGAGTGGAAAAATTACATTTTCTACTCATTGGTATATTACAAATATATTATTTATTTATAACAATCTACCCAATGCCCAATTTACTCAAAATTAGTCCTAATAATTTAGAAATGACTAAAAATAGACATTTTATTTAATACGTGAGAATACCGCTTTTTGTTCTAATTCGTACTCAGTAAGGAGTTTTTATTATGATCTAGTAATCATTATATGATAATTTTGTAAAAGTTATGAGTTAATGTGTTAATTTCGAGGGTATACCTATCATTGTACATCTGTCAATATCATTATAAGGAAGAGTTTGATTTATTCTGTTGTTTGTAATTCGAATAGGATTTCGATCAGTCTTTATTGGTATATGTCCATTCTCAGTGGACAGTTTCGATGTGACTTCATGTTAGAAGATCTAGTATATTCAGAATGTGACTAGTGGTAAAATTCAGGAAGAATATTTTGAATGTTAACATTGGAATTCAAGTATATCCTGTCGACGAGTCCCGAAAAGGACGAAACGCGTATTGTGGATTCCACTACTATCCAGGTACCAAATAAACTGATAACATTTTTGTTAGAATATTTTTGTTTTTAAGGTGAGATTATACCAAACAGAATTCACAGGTATTATTTTAGTTAATGTGTGAAATTGATTACAGTACGATGAAGTTATGCTTATCAACCAAATATCGACATGTATCTACCTAAAACTTCATCTAAAGTTCTCGTTTTTTCGTTCCGCATAAATAACAATATATTTCCCATAGTTACTGTATACTCATACAGATTTATTTATTTATTAAACATGTGTCTTTGTGAGTAGAATTAATTTTCAAGTTAAATATAAATTCTAATGTGGAACAAAGTACATTAAACAGTGAACAAAAAATGCACTTACAGTATACCAGGTATTAAAGGTTAATCACATGCCAAAACTTGACATTCGCGTAGTTAACACTTTCAGTTCTATAAATAAATTTGCACACGTGACCACCAATTATATGAAAAACTCAAAATCAATAGAATTTCATTACTGAATGAAAAGCACACCTTCAAAAGTACATAGTGCAGAGAGAGAGAGGGAAAGGTGACCTTCAAATTAATATCCAAATTGGTATTAATGACGGTTTTGTTACTATGGCATACATTCAAATAGTGTATTAATTACTCAGTTTATTAGTTTATAAATAAGTCTATGGTTATACGTCTACAGATTATGACTAATTTTAAACGTCATATCTCCACTCCTCCTCAAGATTATCATAAGAAATAAAATTATTTATTCTTTAGAATGAATTCATAATTTACGCTTATCATTAAACATATAAAATCTAATAATTTTGATAAAGTTTTATTCATCAGAAGGGGTTTTTGTGGATATTTCAATATTTTCATAGTTGAAATCATCAGTCAATTGAAGCTAGACCACCATGGAAAACCTGGATCAGTTGAAGTTAGACATTAACACCGTTGGATGCCGGTCGGCTTAGTGGTCTATCGGTTAAGTGCTCTGGCGCGAAGCTGGTAGGTCCTGGGTTCGAATCTCGCGAGTGCGGGATCGTGGATGCGCACTGCTGAGGAGTCCCACAATAGGACTAAACGGCTGTCCAGTTCTTCCAGGTCTTCTATGGTGGTCTAGCTTCAATTGACTCATGATTTCAACTATGAAAAAGTTTTATTCTCTGATGAAACAACCCAGCTTAAAAAAAATCAACGTTTACCATAATTATCCATCTGAGCTATGACTTTTCTAAAACATCTCAAGATTTAGTGAATTGGAGTGAATTGAATTATAACTTTTAATAAAAAGCTTAAGAATTTACCAGTTTAATAATGATATTTTAGTCAAGCATAACTATTTATATCAGTTCATTTGTTTTGATAGTGAATAGTTCATTTCATTTATCAAATTTATTATTGTTTTCATTCTGATAAAGGGGAATCAAGAATAATACTACTATATTTAAAGCAACTAATCTTTTTGATAAATTTGAGTGAAAAAAAGATTATCAGTACTAAGTGATATATTAGCGCAATACATTTCAAACAATCTGATCACATATGTACTTGTTAAAAACATTTATGTATGACAATTGAAGGGTCAATTGGAGAAAAGAAAGATAGGAGGAAGCAAATGTAATAATCAAGGAAATATGGATAGTCGCTGGCAGTGGAATTCAGGACGTGCGTTTAGTTCTATTTTGGACTTGCCAGCTGGATGTACTTGCATCTCAGAGTTGATGTTCACTCTGGAACCCGAACCCAGTACCTTTCGCTTCAAACGCTATCACGTTATCCACTTAGCTACAGAGTCCTGATAGTCACTTGCTTGTGCAATGGGGTGAAGTTGAAATACACTTGGTATTATTTACTTGAATCTTCCCATTGTTATTTAGGACTGCACTTGATCAGTATCTTATTGGCATATGTGTATACTATGTGTATTGCCTCGATATTGTCTTAATTCACAAGCATTATAAGCAAAGATGGATAGTGGCTATAGTGCTCTCTTTTATATATTATGCAACGTAGCAACAGCTTGATTTCCGAAAAATTTCTTAATTGTTAAAAATTTCTTGAATACATACACCAATAGTTCAATATAACTTGATAACAGATCATTACGAGAGGAAAAAAATCATTTTCATGAATTATCATAGATCATAGGTAGTCTTCTTGTATATGTTCTAACAAAATAGTGATTTATGAGTAAAAGAAAAAAATGTATAGGGTAACATTTCCACATAGATAAGGAAAAATTGAAATATATATAAACAGATATAAATCATCAGAGACTTCTTGTACTCATAGTTATTAATATCATTAATATTAAGGATTTGGAATTATCTCGTTGTTGGTACTTAGAATTGAATTTTGATAAGTCTTTATTAGTGCATGTTCATCTTGTACAGATTGTCTCGATATTGTCATATATAATAATAAAATAAATAATAATATCATACCTGTTGAACAACTAATGTCTATTTGAACTCAGTAGCTCACTGGATAACCTATTAGTGTTTGAAGCAAAATCTATTGGATTTAAGTCTCGATGTGTAAACAATACTGTTGAGATGTAGATACATGCAGTTGACAAGTCATAAATGGAACAAAACGAGTGCTCTGAATTCTACTAATAACCACAATCTATTTATTCTGTAAAACAGATATTTACCTCTATTTTTTCACTCTTATATAATGAAATATTCACTGTTTGGAGACGGTTTCAATCGGAAAGCAATTTCACATAACTTTATTTTTGGAAGATCAAATTCAAACAAAATATAACGCAAGTATTATAAAATCGGAGATCAATAAAAATCTCTAAGGAATACAATATTTACTTTCTTTTATCTGCATTCTGTAGGTAAGACTAGACATATTTCACAACACTCTCTTCCATTATTTTATTGAGAATGGTCTCATTGTTCATGAATTATAATAGTTATTATTATTAATACTGAATTTTCCTGTTATGTACACATATGTCACGTTTTTACAATTTGATGACAATTGATTCAGTTATGTAGAGTATGTGTTATCTCGTGCCTATAGGTGAATTACTCAAAACTGAATATACACTGAAGAATGGATCTTCAATTTTAATATTATGTCCATTATCAATAAGATGGTAAATAACAGTACCAGTAACCAGCTCAAAGAAATCTGACTTATGTGTACAAAAGTGAAACACTCATCTCCTTTGTTTATTTCGGGGCCGGATTCGGCAATGCACGTAAACATTGCTTCCTCATTCGTTTATTAATGAATTGTTATTCTTCGAATTATTTCCAACATGTTACTAGCATTCCTAATATTTTGCATTGTTTCCCTAACTTTCCCTTCTTTTTTCTTACTTATTTTCGATTGATTCTAGTTTAAGAAAATATTTGATATACTTTATAGCTCAAGGTCATCTATTGATACTTATCACAGTATAACTTAGTCTCAGAGACTAAATATTTTATTTAGTAAAGACCAAGCTTTTATTTCGCTTTCTGTATACTGTCGTTTACCTTCTGAAACATCATTATCACAATTGTATTACATCATATTAATCGGCGTGCTACATTTTCATGCTCTTTTTTATCAATTGTAAACATGTATCCAATGTCAATGCTACATGGGAAAATAAGTAACTGTGTAGATAATAAAGGATGAGAGAACGTCGAAAGTAAAATTTCTATTCATTAACACTAGTACTAACTCCAAATATATTTACTTACTTACTTTCTTACACCTGTTACCCCCAATGGAGCATAAGCCGCCGACCGGCATTCTCCAACCCACTCTGTCCTGGGCCTTCCTTTCTAGTTCTACCCAACTTTTGTTCATTCTTCTCATATATGTTTTCGTTTCTCGGCGTAATGTGTTCTTTGATTTTCCTCTTCTCCTTTGACCTTCAGGATTCCGCCTGTAGCTCCTGCAGGGGCTACTGACCGTCCCAAGCCGGGGTAAAGGAGGAGGGTCGGGCTAACGCTACCCAGAAAAAAAATTCAAACCACTCCAAATATATATGTCATTTAAATAAAAGTCTACCACTTATATTCTAAATTGTAATTCTTTAACCTTAATATCTAACTAAATCCTTAATTTTATAATAGTTTCATAAAAAAGATTTTACATTATCTCTTGTCAGTTATTTTTTCTCATATGACTGACTACTTAAACAATTCATTGAGTATTTATTTAGTATATGGAATTTTAATTTAATGAGAATTTGTATTGATAAAAACAATTCTGTTTTAGTGATTGATGTTGGTCAATATTCAATGTTATCATTAATATTTTTTGTTTGATTCCAAGATTATTACTAATCATACTACTGTAATTAGGTACTACTAACAATCATGGCAAGATTTATTATCCACAATGAGAAAATTTCCATCGTTTTATTGTATTTTTTCTTAATGAATGTGGCACATACAGATATTTCATTAGAATCAAGAACCAATCTAAGTTAGACCACTATTGAAAGCCATGAACCAGTGGACTACCATTTCAGCATAGCACGATACTCTTCAGCAGGGCATATTACAACTCTGCACACGGAAATCGAATACAGGACCTTCAGTTTCACATAGAAACGCTTAACCTCTAGACCCCTAATCCGGTATCCAACGGTGTTAATGTCTAACTTTAATCAATCCACAATATTCCGCGATCATCTCCTATTGTCTTTGATGGATAAATGACTTACATCGAACATAGTTTAGTTCCATTGGTCACGGCTTCTCGTTAGAACTCCGTTAATTTCCTCTCGAAGCTAGTTACTAGTGAGTACATGATAATTGTAAATATAAGGTTGTGGATTGATTGACGCCAAACATTAACACCATTGGATGCCGCCTCAGTGGTCTAGGGATTAAGCATTCGCAATTAAAACCGAAAATCTTGCGTTTGACTCCCGAGTGTGAGGTCATAGATATGCACTGTTAAAGAGTCCCATAGTAAGACGAATCGGTCCTCCAATAGTTCCAGGTTTTCAATGGTTGGCTAACTTATATCGGATCATGGTTTTAGTGAAATCTCCAAAACCCCCATATTGACATACTGATATTGTTGTGAAACAAAATTGTTTACTATTTTTCCACATGAATATTTATTTAGGTATTTTAGATAAGATTAGAAAATATTATTTCATGTTTACCTAGTGCTCAAATCATATTGATAGTATCCAAAATGCAAACGCATTATATTGACAAGATAATGACTGAGAGTACATTTTTGGAGCAAAATAAAAATAATTAATCTACGGTAACATTCGAGTGGGGCTATGCTCAACATTTTCAACACTAGATTAGTATGTTGTATCCATCACTTTTGAGTGTTCATTTAGTGGATGAGTGTTGCATTTAAAATTATAGTTCTCATTAGATATTCCATTATATTTATGTTTTTAATCCGGCATCGCAATCTTTACTTTACTGACATTTCCATAGCACATAGTTTTGGATAACTACAAGGATATAAACTGAAACCTTTGGCGAAATTTATACCTCACTAGGTAGCGTTCACTAACTAAATGAACTGGGTAGTATACGAATTAACAGGCTATAACACACCTAACGGACATTGGAAATGTTTAAATGTATGAAGAGGCTTGAAAATATGTTTATATATATATATATATATATATATATATATATACCAAGTTTGTGGAACAAAACATTTTAAAAATTTGTCAGTTTTGTTTTATTAGACAAGCAAATTTCATAAACCTTAAAGCTTGCTAGTAAGTGATGAAACCATCATTGGTCAACAGTAGATTTAATGTATCCAAACAAGTTTATCAATATGATTATGTATAGACTTTTTCATATTATAAATAGAAAACCTTGGATAAAAGCATTATAATAACGCTCCAATGGATTTCCAAGGCTATCTTCTATCAGTAACTAATTTCAGTCAAAGAATCATTGAAAATCAAGGTATACCAGAAAGTTAACATATTCTTTTTCAAAACTCTTCAACAATATTCAACAACGACTCTATGTGAGATTGAATCCAAATCTTTTACTTTCAAGCACAATGATGAACAATCATTTAGAATAACATATATAAGCGAACAAAATTGTTTTCAACTAAATCCTCGTCATGTTTTACTCGAATAGGCAGTGATATTTATATGCATATACGCAATTATTGAACTAATCAAAAACTATATTGGGCATACTACCAGACAACTGAGCCGAAGAGTTAGTGAACACCTCTCTTCGTGGTTAGGAAAAGGTACCGTCAAGATAATATGGAGTTCTGTTCCATCATACTTGATCGACAGTGGTCATATAGTGTACAGATATAGGTCATATAAAATAATTTATCGTATTCTTAGTAGTTTTCCTTATAGGGTTCAATTTCATCTCCTACACATTGCAGAAGCTATAGGAATTCGAGACGAGACTATAATTTATGGACGAACCAATCAGAAGTGTTTGAGGGATTTCAAGGTTACGGCGCCAATTTCAGTGCCTGATGCTGACGCACGATCGGTTCACAGCAGATTTTAGCGAAGACTTGACAATTAAGCGTCTACAACAAATGGAACTACTGAAAAGTTCCTTTAATTTTAATTGCGGTAATCAAATGACTTATAGACCCTGGGAAGACTACCGTTATGATGTCTTTCGATGTAGTATGCTAGAATAGGAACTTTTTTCGCTCTATTCAAATTGAGATTAAGGCAAATTATAATAATTGCAGCGAACTGTCCAATGAAAGCACCAGTAGCATTGGCTGCAATATTCGTGTATGTTACTGAAGCTTCGGCTGTTCAGTGGTATGAGTATTGTAGAGATATATGCGTAATAAAAATGTCAAGCTTGTACAGCCAGAGTACCCACAAACAATATTGAAGCTATGTGGCAGAGGTTGAAAGAGTATTTGCCACCTTATTATGACTCCAGAGATCGACTATTATGGAGCTATATGAATGAGTTCCTCTACCTTATGCATTACGATTTTAGAGCCTTCGAACCTATTTCTAACCCTGACAAGTTTTTGGACCATATAAAAGAAGTGTATCCATTTCGATGCTTTGGTTTTGTGTAATATATTTTTATTCTACGCTAATTGCTCTCTGATTGGCCTATGTTTCTCAAGGTCATCTAAGATTCGTTCATAAGTCCTCCATAAATTATAGTCTCGCCGAATTCGAGCTAACAGTCCAGGTCCTCGTGTTCATAAGAAATTCGTAACACCTTCATCTCTCTCTTGTCCTTGATAAATGATTTTATTTATTATTATTTTCCATACTCTCTCTTCGTTTGTTTTTCTTCACCTCCTCCCACCCTTTTCTTTTTTTCTCAAATATACGTTTCACGACCCAATTATCTAAACATTTCTTATTGCGTAATCTTGCGGTTTTTATGAATGTTATTTCAGTGTCTATGTTTTACTAACCATTGACCTATTTTTCATTATGAAACATGGATACAAGCCTTTATTATTTTTATCAAAACTAGTACACATTACCAATTTGTACTAATCAGTTATTACGTTTATTTATGTAATCTATTCCACTGTTATCACTGACTCGTGAATTGCTTTGATTGGTTTAATAATTTCATATGTGATTAGAAAATATTACTGTGTATTAGAGTAAAACCTGATGAGGATCTAATTGAAAGCAATATTGTTCGCTTATATATGTTGTTCTAAATCACAATATGGGAATTTTGCAAATCATTCATTACTCTGTGGGTTGTAATCAATTTACAATCAAGATTAGTTTGTGTTAAAAATGGCAATCAGATTATTAAAAAATTCATTGGAATTATGAATCTATCTAAGTTAGACAACCATTGAAAATTTGGAAGCACTGGACGGGCTTTTCTCCTTATCTGGGACTCCACAATAGTGCACCTCCAAGATCTCGTACACGGAAAACCAACCCAAGTTTTTCGGTTTTGAGTGTGAATGCCTGACATGTAGACTGTTGGATCGACACTTAACGGTGTTATACAAGATTAATCACAAACTCATCTTGACAACAGTTACCAATGTTTTCTTGGAAATTGTATTGAGGTTTTAAATGTAATATTGTTTTTTTCACCACAAACCGATTCCCTCTACACAAGTGTCAAACGTCAAGAAGCACTTGACATCTATTTTATCCTACTTTTAGACTCATCGGTAGTGTGGAATCACATATTTGTAAATGTAGCCGAAAACCATCTAACCTTGGGTAAGACAGAATGTATTACTTCTAAACTACAGTGTTGTAATCCACTAGTTCACGTTTCTAACTTCAATTAATTCAGGGTATTGTTTAAATAGTTGTCTAACTGGGATTGGTTCTTAACGTAATCTATTTTCAAATTGAACAATCACCAAAATACATTGACCTCGAACCAGTTGCGCGAATATAGTACAGAGATGAGTCAACCAGAGTGGACACAACTACTTTTGAGTGTTTGTGAAACTTTAAGAAACTAATGTCTTTTATCTTTCATCAAATAAAATAAGTGATAGAAACACCTTGGTATAGGGGTCAGAAAATTTAAAATTGTTATAAAAACAATTCTTTTTGACATCATATAGTAAAGGTCACAAATGTTGTGGGTATTAAGTGTTCACTTTTGTACATACATGAATTTTACATAAGAAATGAATCAGTTAGTCCGTATTTCAGTTTAATTTGTTTCTAGTAAACTCTCAAGGCAATCATTTATTTTGTGGTCTGCTGAATAATAAGCTAGTTAGTTAAGTAGGAATGTTAAGGTAGATGATGATCGCTACACATGATCTCTCCATATTTGATGTCTTATAACTCTGTCTCACTAACTCTTAAAGGTATTTATGGATACTGATTTCGCAGGCAATCATGAATTTTCTATAAAACCGTTTATGCTCAGTAAGATGATTTAGAAAGAAACCTTCAATAAGATGTATCTGCACTCACTTTAATGAAGTTTTTTAACGATATTTCTACAATACTACTATTAAAATCAAAAATAAGCTTTCAAAAGATAAGAAACTCCCTAAAACTGCTCAACTGTAAAAGGCTTCATTCCTTTCGTTACAAAATATTGTTGATTTATTTAGACTCTCTGTTGATTGATTGAGAAGTAGCTTCGAATTCGCAAGATTAGTTTAAGAAAAATTCAAGCTAGTTCCCCAACTATACTTTTACCGAATTATTTATCAAGAAAATTAAATCTTAAAAAATTTCCTTTATTGTTAAGCAGTAAACTTTTTAAAAATAAGCCTTTATAAAATATTCCACATTCACTAGAGTGACATATTTAAATGAACATATAACCTAAAGATAATTCAATTAAACAGTGGAGAAAAGAGTGGTAATGAGTAAAATTTAATAGAATCCGGCTTTTCGAACTGGCTAGAAAGGGTGCAATTTTTCTTTTAAATTAACAAGATGTTCATATATATTTATTTATATATTTCAATTGCAAATTCATACCCGTCAGAAATAACAGACTGTGAAAGTCAAACGATAAATCTGACTTTGAAGATTTCTATTTTCTCCTCTTAATTAATAATAACATAGTAGTTAAATTAACTTGATGTTATTTACTTGTATCTTCCCATTGTTGTTTAGGACTGCAAATGATCAGTCTCTTGTTGAAATATGTGAATATTAACTCTGAGATGCAGATACATCCAGCTGACGAGTCCCAAATAGAACGAAACGCGCCTCCTGGATTCCACTTCTGGCCACTATCCATCTTTGCTTATAATAGTTAAATGGTTTTTAATTATTTAATTATCTGACTAAACTGAGTAATTTAAGGCATAATTTATGATTATCATTTAGAAATAGACAATTTGACAATTATCAGAAGGGGTTTTGTGGAGATTTAGTATTTTTATAGTTGAAGCCGTGAGTCAATTGAAGCTAGAACACCATGGAAAACCTGGAAGCACTGGACGGCCGTTTCGTCCATTACCGTCTTATTAATTTCAAGAAAATTGATCATACATCTTTACATTAGTATTACATATTTCTTCAATGAAATAGGTTAGTCAACAGATGCTGAGATCGTGTATTGATGATAATAATAATCAATTGACTTAACAAATACTATTCTCTTGTTAGTGATGACGTAATATTTGTGTCTATGCTTACTCAAAGAGAATTTACGGGTATCTAATACAAGGATAAGCAAATCTTTTTGTCAATTCCTGTTCATTTGTTGTTCGTACAGCATTTTCTAGAAATTTTAAGTTCAGTTACATTAAACATGTTTTTGATATTTAATAATGGAACAATTTTAATGTTTTATATAAGGTTAAGAATAATTTATTAAATCATAGACCATTAAATCTCTAATGGATAACATAAATCAAATGGAATTAACTGGATAAAAACTGATATATGTATTCAGAAACAGGTTGACTCAGTAACTGTGCTTTTTCATTCTTGATAGCATTTGTCACTTCGATCATGTGTTATAAATTTATATTCTTAACTCGTTTTATTCTTAACTTGATATTCTATTCTCTGAATTCTTATGAAACTCTCTTAGTGCATATCAAATTGTTTAATCCTTATGATATTATCACTGTTGTAATAATGTTTAGTTTGATCTTACATTGTTTGTATGTTATAATGTATTTGAATTCGTTTTCTCCTCAACATGGGTAGACTCGAACTTATAAGCTCATAGTACATGTCCT
>NC_031495.1:47492919-47541874 GCF_000237925.1 Schistosoma mansoni | reverse complement strand
GGAAGCACTGGATGGCCGTTTCGTCCTATTATGGGACTCCTCAGCAGTGGGCATCCACGATCCCGCTTTCAACTATGAAAATACTAAATCTCCACAAAACCCCTTTTGATAATAACAATAATCATATGCTCATTAGTGACTGACTTCGAGAGGTAAATCCAGGAGTTCTAGTGAGAAGCAGTGACCAGTGGAGTTCAACCAGGTCTGTTGTAGAGATATCAACTCACTGAAGACAATGGTTGATGTGTCGCTCAATTTCGTGGATTGGTTGAAGTTAGACATTAACACCGTTAGATGCCGGCTCAGTGGTCTAGTGGTTAAGCACCAACGCGCAAAACCGATAAGTCATGGGTTTGAATCTCGCGAGTGCGGGCTCGTGGATGCACACTGCTGAGGAGTCCCACAATAGGACGAAACGGCCATCCAGTGCTTCCAGGTTTTTCATGGTGGTCTAGCTTCAATTGACTCACGCTTTCAATTTGACGATTAGTTGTTATAAAAATTGAGTTTAATATGCAGTGTACTGTTATTTAAAATGCTTTCGATATTGTGTTAAAAATAGATTTTTTAAAGGTGTTTTTAATTGAATTGTACATTTCCTGATTAGTGTAACCTTTTTTAGAAAGTTTATTGTTTACGTCAATGACCTCACGAATTCTCTCTTTATTGAAATGGATAATAATTCCTATATCATTATTACGATTACTATTATTATTATTGTTGTTATAATTGTTACTATTAGTGGCATTAGTCGTGATGGTACTAGTATTAATATTAAAGAGAGATGAAGATAAGAGGACAGATGGAATATTTGAATCAATGAAAGTCAAACCAAGAGTAAGAGTAGTAGGCTGAATCTTTCCAAGAACGGATATTAATAAGAATATATGGAATTATGGCTTACCGGAAAGATGTTCTTTTGTACTTTAGCGAATACATTTTTGATAATCTAGGAAATTATATTGAAATCTTTTGGGCTTAAGAACCTAATGATAAACAATTGATCAACAATACTATGATTTGGCTGAAGTTACACGTCTGGATAACTGAAGCTAAACTAATTGGTGTAAATGATATAGAATATAGCTTGGTCACAACCAAACCTAAAAGTTTACTGAGCGAACAATGGCGAATAGTTCTAAACTAAGAATAATCAACCATCTAGTGATCAAACCATCAGAAAACTGATTTTTACCTATGAATCAAACTATATCGGGTAGTCGTTGCATGAAGGTCATTTAAAGTTAAACTTTAGGAATAAATATTTACCCATCGTCCTATAAAATGTAACACTAAATAAATATATCATTGATTAGTTTAGTTAAAATCTAAATTGATGGGTTTCCAAAAATCGGGTCAAATTTTACCAAAATTTGTGACTAGTTGACCTACTGTATATTTCTGTATGTGTCCATTAAATAGTGAATTTTAGATGATTCAAAAGTTGAGAGAAATAATGATGGGTTGGGTGTAGGATATGAGGTCAGGGTTGCAAACAATGCTAATGTGTTGGTATATTTTTTAGCTTATATATATGAATAAGTATAGGTACAGAAATGTTTATAGTGCAATACAAGTGAAGAAGTTAGGGTAGAAAATTCATTCTAAAATGAGTAAGAGAATAGAAAAGTAAGTGAAGAGGGACAGGAAGGAGAAAAGAAATAAGTAGAAGCACGAACACAAGAAAATTGAGGAAGAAAAGAATACAAAGTGAAGAACGATAGTATAGCATAGTGGACCATGAATGAAATAGGTAGAAAAACAATAATATTAAGCTGAAAAATGCATACATAGAGAGAACTTAAATTGAGCAGTTTTTGGACAATAAACTAGGGTGTTTAATGGAAGAAAAGCACGGAGAGAGAGAGCAAAAGAGAAGAACAACGAAAAAGATAAACTTTACCAACACAATAAATTGGATGATTCATTGTTCAGATTAAATAAAAGGAGAAACTTTGTAAATGAATAAGTTAGCATGGCACGTGTTTTCTTTTTATTATTTTTTCTCTATTGCTTTTTCTAGTTTGTTATTGTTGCAACTATGTATTGTATGATGGACAAGCAGTATATGAATGTAATTACTGTATGATTTTAGGACAATTATGTTGGAGTATTTTGTTTGTGTATTTTTCAAAGTTGATTTTCACAATGTAGAAATACAATTCCTAAAAATAAATAAACATGTTTTTTTTCACCAAAGATCAATTGCACTTTAAAATGTTAAACAATAGAAAAACAAGAATTTTGATTTATAAAAACACACACTCACAAACATGTACATGTAGAATACCTGTGAAAGTTTGACAAATTGTCGACCGACATTTTGGTGGTGGTGAGGGAGTTGACATTTTTTCAATAGCCTACCTTTTTTTTCTTGGAATTAAGATCTGGTTATTTGATTGGTTTGATTGTTTGATTCTCAATACTATATGATCATAACATCTTAAGAAACGTACCTTCGTGTTAGTGGCAATATTGTCGGTTGTTGTGGATGTCCTTTCATTATGCATACTTATTTCATGTAAAAATTGTTTACTTTGTGATGGCTATCATGGATAACCAAATGACAGGAAGTTTCATTATCATATATTATAAATTATTTGACACTCCTGATGGAAGTATAACACCTATAAACATTTAGCGAAAAATTTTATCAGACTAGTTGTTCAGAATAGACACATAAGATTAGATGAATGCGATAAAAAGGGATTACAAATTAATACCTAAATAAAAAAATTGTTGTTTTTATTGATTTGGAAGTAGATTTTTCATCGGGTGTTTTTGGAATTAGGTTTTTGACTGATCTGTGAGGGCAATAGACGGAGGCAAGGGCAAATATGAGGGTAAATAGAACATATTTTATATTCTTCGAAAATTTTATCCATTTAGGCTTCACGACATATTCTTTTTGATATATCTATAATATATAAAGTATTTTATTACATTCTTCAGTATTGTTTTTCGTTCATAATTAACTTAAATGAAAAAAATATTTGCCAAATTTTTAGGACTAAAAAAGGTATTCGTATCATGAATTTGAAATGGAAACGTAAAAAGTAAGTTCTCCAAGTTTCAATTGTCGAGTAACATAATCAGTTGTTAGACTAGCGTAAGCTTATCATAGAAAAAGAGAATGTTGAAATTAGTAGTAATGACAAGTTTTTAGATAAAACTCTATTTTAACACAAAATGCCTTGTATACAGATATCATCAATCATCGGTTCTTTTGAACATAATCTAATTTTAATATGGAAAGTGGATATTTAGTTTAATAATCATGGATTGGAAAGCAAATCATAAAATCAACATCTTGCATCATTTTATGATGTAACTGGAATTTGTTCATCTTTTACGTTTGTATTTGCGTATATATACTGCGTATATATATATATATATATATATATATATATATATATATATATATATATATATATATATATATATCACTTTGCTTGAGAGAAATACGCTCTCTTTAATGGTCGATCAGGCTATCATTTTAAATCTGTTCATTTGAGTTCACTGTGTCAATAAATGAGTCTTTGAGTCACAATCACTAATCCTTACCGTCTTCAATAAGAAGGGGTTTTGTGGAGATTTCAGAGTTGAAACCGTGAGTCAATTGAAGCTAGACCACCATGGAAAACCTGGAAGCACTGGACGGCCGTTTCGTCCATTACCGTCTTATTAATTTCAAGAAAATTGATCATACATCTTTACATTAGTATTACATATTTCTTCAATGAAATAGGTTAGTCAACAGATGCTGAGATCGTGTATTGATGATAATAATAATCAATTGACTTAACAAATACTATTCTCTTGTTAGTGATGACGTAATATTTGTGTCTATGCTTACTCAAAGAGAATTTACGGGTATCTAATACAAGGATAAGCAAATCTTTTTGTCAATTCCTGTTCATTTGTTGTTCGTACAGCATTTTCTAGAAATTTTAAGTTCAGTTACATTAAACATGTTTTTGATATTTAATAATGGAACAATTTTAATGTTTTATATAAGGTTAAGAATAATTTATTAAATCATAGACCATTAAATCTCTAATGGATAACATAAATCAAATGGAATTAACTGGATAAAAACTGATATATGTATTCAGAAACAGGTTGACTCAGTAACTGTGCTTTTTCATTCTTGATAGCATTTGTCACTTCGATCATGTGTTATAAATTTATATTCTTAACTCGTTTTATTCTTAACTTGATATTCTATTCTCTGAATTCTTATGAAACTCTCTTAGTGCATATCAAATTGTTTAATCCTTATGATATTATCACTGTTGTAATAATGTTTAGTTTGATCTTACATTGTTTGTATGTTATAATGTATTTGAATTCGTTTTCTCCCAACATCATAGACTCGAACTTATAAGCTCATAGTACATGTCCTTTTTCTTAATGTATGAATGATGTAAACATAAATTAAGATCTATCTCCTAAAATAAACTCACTATTCGTTGTCTTTGAAACACAGAGTCTACCTCATTTTACTGGTGTATAACAATAACTAATTCAGTCCAAATTTTCATATATATCTCCTATTCCATCAATGACTATGACAATGTATTATTTATAAACCTAAAGAGAAAGTTATTGTGTAGATACTTGTTTTCTCGCACATTCCTTCTCCATTTCAAAGTGAATTATAGCTTTTCATGACTAATTTATCACTTGGTAGAGAAGCAAATTCGATAAATGATACGATGACTTATTTGTCAGGATTACGTATGAAGGACGACTAGCTTTAAACGACTCAGATACTTATTTTTTTTAATATAAAAAATATTGTGGTGAATTTTCTTATTTCGAATCTGTTTTAAGCAAATAGATATATAAATCAACTGTAAAGTTTACTCATGTACATACTTACTTTGCTTACTTACTTACTCCTGCTACTCCCAATGGAGCATAGGCCACTGACCAGCATTCTCCAACCCACTCTGTCCTGGGCCTTCCTTTCTAGTTCTACCCAACTTTTGTTCATTCTTCTCATATATGTTTTCGTTTCTCGGCGTAATGTGTTCTTTGATTTTCCTCTTCTCCTTTGGCCTTCAGGATTCCATGTGAGGGCTTGCATTGTGACGCAGTTGGGTGCTTCCTTCAATGTGTGTCATATCCACTTCCAGCACCTCTTCCTGATTTCTTCCTCCATTGAAATCTGGTTTGTTCCCCCACAGTAGGTTGTTGCTGATGGTATCTGACCAACGGATCCGAAGTATTTTGCATTGAAAACTGTTAATAAACACTTGTATCTTCTGGATGATGGCCTTCGTAGTTCTCCAGGTTTCCGCCCCATACAGTAGAACTGTCTTGACATTTGTATTGAAAATTCTGATCTTGGTGTTAGTTGACAACTGTTTTGAGTTCCGCCTGTAGCCCCTCCGGGGCTACTGCTGATCTCACGCCCGGATAAAGGAGGAGGGTGGGGCATGGGGCTAGCGACCCATCCCCGTAGAAAACTAACTCGCTAAAAATGACTCTAACTAAAACAAATCATTATAACCATTTAAACTCTGCCCTGAGGGTCGGAACGTTTTCATTTTGTAGAGTTATGACACCTCATGATGAAAGTCAAGCTCCTTATCCTAGATACAAGTGAGATTAAATTTATGTTGAAATAAGCTCTCATAATGTTGTCCAGATTGACAATGAAATCTCTTCAATTGAGCCATCCAGCTGAAATATCAAAACATCATTTAAAACATGCATTTAAATTATAAAAGTTCATTATTCACCATTTTTATACGTTGCTTACTAACTAGCTTCATTTAAACAACTTTTGAGTCCTAACGAAAGTTAAGCGTGAAATTATTAAGTGTACTATTAAATAGCACCACTAATTTGGCTATTGGTATCATGTGATGAGAGAAACTGGTTATTTTTAAAAGAACATCTTGATAAAAGTTTATTAACTCAGACAATAAGTTTTTTATATCACACTTGCCAACATTCCTAGACGGTTAGTAATGGTAATAATAATAATAATAATTCAGAAAGGAAATATTAAAAAAGATGCAATTTTTCAGATGAAATAGAACAAAATGAGAGTAAAACGACAGTCTTCTTCTTTAGTTAATATGACTGTAATTTTCGTCTCTAAAATATAATAAAGAGAAGGCGAAAACAGTAACAGAAGAATTGTTGATGGACCCTGGAAATCAGCTGATTTTTTCTTTATTATATGTATATATATCCTCATGGGTCTCAGGTCTAAAAAATATTTTTTTAAACCAACAGAAAAAGATAGATGAAAGAGCAAAAGAAAAGTGGTAAAAAAGGTAAAGTTGAGTAAAATGGTTACAGGGAAGCATCAAAGGAAAATATAACAATGAGAATATAAATATATATATCCTCTGGTCACGAAGAAGAAAATGTTCTATACAGTCAGGGAGTTGCTCTGATGCTGTCCAAAAAATCATGAGAAGCACTTGTAGGATGGGAATGTAATTGCTCTAGAATCATCAAAGCAACACTCAAAACATCGCAGGGAATCACAGTGAATTTTATTCGCCAATGAGAGCAGTGATGACGATAAAGATCAGTTTTATGAGAGGCATCAATCATAAGGAAGTGTTCAAGAAACGACCTGAACATCCTGATGGGAGACCTAGATACCAAAGTCGAAATGTACAACGCCGAGTATGAAGATATCGTCGGACGACATGGGTTGACCGGGGGAAAGAAACGAGAATAGTGAAAGATTTACAAACTTATATGCGTTCAAAAAAGTGTTTATAGATGGTTATATATTCCCCCAAAAACTCATAAACAAAGTTACATGAGTCTCACAGGATCGCACTACACAGAACCAGATCGATCATATTTGAATCACTAACAAATTCCTAAGGTCAACCAACGGAAGATGTGAGAACAAGGAGTGGGGCTGGTATAGCTTCAGATCACCACCACCACCTGGTTGTTACCAAGATGAAAGTGAAGCTAAAGAAACACTGACAACTGGGGGAACTGCATTGTAAAGGTTCAATACAACCTTCCTTCGCGATACTCACAAACTCAACCAATTCAAGATAACTCTCGACAACAGGTTCCAAGCATTACAAGATCTACTCAAAGAAAGAGAAACTACCATGGAGGACAATTAGAAAGGGATCAAGAAAGCACCAACTTCAACGTGTCAGGAGGCACTTGGTTGCAACAAGCATCATCATAAAAAATGAATCTCTAATGAAACCCTAGACAAGATTGAAGAAAGGAAGAACAAGAAGACAGCAATTTACAACAGTCGAAAAGGAAGAAAGTCAGGACACAAGCTGAATACATAGAAGCAAACAAACAAGTTAAGAGAAGCATTAGAGCTGGCAAGAACAAATACATGGAAGAACTAGTGACAGCAGTGTAGAAAGCTGGAAGATTAGGAAATATGAAACAACTATATGACACGACGAGGAAACTGACTGGGAAATATCTTAATCCAGAGTGACCAGCCAATCACTGGGATTCAAGAATGGAGAAATAGGTGGGAAGAACACTTTGAGGAACTACTGAACAGACCAGCTCCATTGAAACCACCGGACATCGAAGCAGTACACACAGAGACCTTCCCACACATGTCACTCCATCAACGATCGAAGAAATCAGGATGGACGGTTATCAGAAAAGCTAACATCAGGAAAGCAGCAGGGCCTGACAATATACCAGCCGAAGCATTAGAGTCAGACATAGAAGTAACTGAAAAGATGCTCCATGTTCTTTTCAGGAAGATTTGGGTGAAGGAACCATTATCAAGAGACTATAGATAAGGATACTTCATCAAGAGAGCAATGAAAGGAGATCCGAGCAAGTGTGAGAACTACAGCCTTTGCATCGGTAGGCTTCAACATATACAAAGTAAAAAGCAAGATCATCAAATACAACACGGAGAACACCAACCCAATCACACATGATGGAGAAACTATTGAACAGGTGCAATCTTTCAGTTATCTTTCGGGACAGCATCATTGATGAACAAAGAGGATCTGATGTATATATAAAGGCAACGAATAACAAAGGACAGCATTCCTACGGTTGAAGAACATATGGAACTTAAAACAACTGTCAACTAATTTCAAAGTGAGAATTATCAATACGGACGTCAAGACAGTTCTAATGTACGGAGCTGAAACTTCAAGAACTACCACAGCAATCATCACAAAGGTACAAGTACTTACAAACAATTGTTTACGTAAGATACTGAACGTCCGTTAGTCGGATACCATCATCACATAATCTACTGTGAGAGAGAACAAACCAACTTCCAGTGGAGGAGGAAATCAGGAAGAGACCTTGGAGGTGGATAGGACGTACATTGAGGAAATCCTCAAACTACAAGCCCTAACTTGGAATTCTGAAGGGAAACGGAAAAGAGGAAGGCCTAAGAACACACTGTGTAGGGAACTGGAAGCAGACATGAAAAGGAAGAATAGCAACTGGGAACAACTGGGAAGAACTTCCCAGGTCAGAATTCAATGGAGAATGCTGGTGAGTGGCCTATGCACTTCCACGAGGGGAAACAGGCATAAGTAATGTATTTATTTTCATAAATTCGGTTCGCTTTCAATATAAAAATAAACCACTATTGTTGTAAAATAATTTGTCAATAAAAACGAAAAAGATATAGTAGTTTACATTATGCACTGATTTTTAATCAAACAGCAATTTTAAATTTGGGGGAGTGGAATTTGATAACGTTTTCGTTCGAATATCAATGGACCTGTTAGAGTTAAATCAATATTCAATAGAGTATATCTTTAAATCGGGTCACTACTCTTTCCTGTCGGTGCAACTCTATTTTATGTCCAATATGACTATATTCCACTGAGGGCGGTCTTCAACCGGATGTACGAGAATTTTCATAGAGCGATGAAAACAAGTTGATTTTTACTAAGTTTCATATGTATGTGTATGCGCATGTGTAACCAGAATGTTCGAAATGTATAGCCCAAGTGCAACTTACTTTTTTTTAAAGGAAGACTGTTATTTCAAAGACAATTAAATTTTTTTTTACCACGAATTGATGTAAACTTAAAAAAACTAGTGAAAATGAGATAGTATTCTAAAAAACTTATTTTAATCTAATCAGAGGATATTATTTTGGCACTGGTGCACAAACGTGATCAAATTTAAGAATTTCATATGCATTTGAATGTGCTAGAATAAAATAACTCTCCAATACTGCATGATTTTCAAGGATGGAATTGACGGTTTTCGTTGAGCTGATGAAAATTCGTTTCAACTTTCATTCAATTACTAATTGGCTCTCGAAAAATGAAAAAATAAATAGTGATTAATGCTGAAAAACACGTTGTGTAGATTCTTACAAATAGGTCTTATTAGGACATAGTATATTTAACTTTTGATTTTTATTACGACCATGAACCGATAAATGTTAGAACACAAGTGAATATCTGGAAGCACTGGACGGCTGTTTCGTCCTAGTGTGGAGCTCTTCAGCAGAGGTCATCCACGATCATGAACGCAGAACTCGAATTCAGGACCTCCAGTCTCGCGTGCGAACCCTTAACCTTCTAGACCATCGGGCCTGTGAGTTAAGCGTTCTCACGAGACTCAAGGTCCTGGAATCGAGTTCCGCGTACATGGTCGTGGGTGAGCACTGCTGAGGAGCTCCGTACTAGGATGAAACAGCCGTCCACGGCTTCTGGGTATTCACTTGTGTTTTAACATCAGTTGATCCATGATATCAATTAAAATTCAACGATCTCCACAGTCCTTTTATGGTTTTTATTTTTCAAGAGAAACAACTATTTTTTCAGAGACCAGTAACTTTTTAAGTCAATTAGTTTTGTGAGCCGTTGACATTGATGCTGACCATATTAGTTTCAATGGACTTGAGCTAGCTAAGTGCATCTGGCCAGGGTTCATCGCTACATTACAATACAACATGGTATGAACCACTACTCCTACAAGAAATATTCAATTAACACGTTTTACTTTCCTCTACTTCTGCATACAATGAAATATAACTTTTCTCCCAGCCATCACTATTTTCTTCCTTGTTTATCCTTGAACCATTTCTCCCTCAAGAATTCTTCGAAGAGGTCTGCAGAAGCCAGTAGAAGACTAAAAATATCTCGACTTGGGACTTTCCAGAGACATCCAGAAAAGTGAGGGATTATGTATCACCTTTTAGTTGGACAGTTATTTATTTTGTTACCAAATCTGGTGCATTTCCAGAGGCTTTTAAAAGGTTGATATTACCAGTATATCTATAAATAAGCCTATTTTCTATACACAAATTAACATTAAAGTAAGGCTTATATTCTTAATTTTTCCATTTTCTATACTTCTGGGGTTCAAGGGTATGATTTATCTGAAAATCCAAAAAGCTGATAGAAAGTCAGTGTCAAATGTTCGAGTAGCAGATATATCGGTTTTGTTAGAAGATACTTGGGTAACATTATTTCTGATTTGTTGTATCCATTGTCTCCCGAATTTCTATCATATAAATGTCAATGATATTTTTGATGATCATATACATAACCAGATAATACAAATTAAATAAAATGAAAATTAAGAGAACATTTAATAGTAGTTTTAACACAGATTGTATTTTCTAAAGTAACCCATACATATTCACAATAAAATGTATGAAATTAAAAGCATGGGAACCGCTTTTCAAGCTCTCGTCTTTATTGGAAACTATCAAATAATGCTAAGATGAATTGTAAGCAAAGATGGATAGTGGCTAGCAGTGGAATCCAGGACGCGCGTTTCTTCCTATTTGGGACTCGTTAGCTGGATTTATCGCATCTCAGAGTTGATGTTGGGACTAGAACCCAGTACCTTTCGCTTCAAACGCCATCGCGTTATCCACTCAGCTACTGAGTCTTGATAGCCACTTGCTTGTGCAATAGGACGAAACTCGCGTCCTGGATTTCACTGCTAGCCACTATCCATCTTTGCTTACAGTGCTTGTGAAATAAGGCTATATCGAGGCAATACACACAGTATGCACATATGCCAATAAGAGACTGACCAGCTGCAGTCCTAAACATCAATGGGAAGATTCAAACAAGTAATAATAAATGAATTTAATACTAAGATGATTTCTAACTAGTTTACATTTATTCGAATTTTTTTATCCTCTTGTATTTACGAGAATATATATACAAATACGTTTGTATTAGTTACTTTAATTCACAGTGCGTTTATATTATTTGTCGTCTTTTAAGTCGTTAAGATGAGAAACTTTTATGTTGTTCCAAACAATTGGTTACTGATTGCACATTTGTTTGCATGTGTGGTTGTTACAGCCTCTTATATCGTTTCTTTTAACTGCAAATTACAGAAAATAAAACTACGTTAGTAGGTAGCAAATGGTCTGAAAAATTGCTGTGGGCGGGCTGGAATTTTGTAATTTCTGTGATTAAAGATGAATATTTGTCATTACCGCAATTTTCTGTTATCTTAATGCATCTCTCAAACCAAATAATATTTCTGTATGACTCAAGCTTCTCCATGGTTGCCATAGTCATAGGCACAAGTGTCGTTACAATTATAAGCACGTTTAAAACCGCGTAAAAGGTATTATGCTCTTTAAGACCGCTGCTGCTACCTTGATGTAGTGGCCGGGCTTGCCTATAGTGATGAACAATTCGGGCTTTACTGGCTGGAACAATCGTCCCTCAAGGTCGGTGGAAGAACAGTAGGACTTAAAGCAGAAAACCCAAGATCCGAGGGCGAATTCGTACTGTTGACTGTACAGAGGTGTGACGGCAGCAAGTTGTTTCCTTCAGACAACCAGCATGACAGCGCTTCTTCCTTCCCATAAAGGAAGAGTGGCGTTAGAAAAGGTCGACCCTAATAATCACACCTCGCCTTATCCCATGGATGCCTGTCTCCGACGATAAGGTCTCAACAAGTTCAGAGATAACACAAAAATTACCCACAAAAATGTCGTGTGACTGGCCTCAAGCAGTTGTCCTTCGGGCACTGCGATGACTCTCCCACGTCATTAAGACCAACTCTAACCCACTTTCCTTTTCAAGCGCCTCTAGAAGAACCCTTCCACGGTGTAGGTGATCGGGGATCGAAAACCACCCTCATACTTCAAACAGCTCTCAAAACCACTATATTCATAATTAATTTCTCTCTTCATTTTCTATTATTCCTCCTACATCGACTACTAACTTTAAATTACTTCTTCAAGATCACCATGGCCGACGATTCTAGTGCGCAAAACACTGCCCCAGATCTACTGAGACCTCGCTCCAAACTACACATTGGGGCCTTCAACGTACTCACCCTATGTCAAATCGGTCAGCAGGACTGCTTGGTTAAGACCTTAGAACCTTGTACGATTGATGTATGCTGTGTCTCCGAAACACGCATAGAGAATCCTAGTCAGGTCATTCACTTGACTTCACCTCGCCAAAACGGGAAGTGGACAAGATACACCCTCCATTTATCTGTCGACCGGATGGTGAGTTCTCGTGGACTGGCAAGTGTAGGCACAGCACTAAGTAAGATGATAAAACAAGCACTATAAAGATGAATCCCCGTTAATAGTCGTCTATGTGCTGTTCGGCTAAACGGGTCCGTCAGAACTCGGAAGGATAGGGACACACGTCATCGCCTTTTCGTTGTTTCTTCCTACGCTCCCAATGACTGCAGCCCGGATGAAGTGACAGATGAATTTCGCAGAAGGATCTCTGAAATTCTTCATAAAGCTAAACGCTCAGACATAGTACTCGTAGCGGGTGACCTTAATGCCCAGGTAGGTAGCTCAAACCAAACAGAAAGACACTTAGGTGAGTATTTTAGTATCCCGGCTCAGCGAACAGATAATGGTGATTATCTGTTGCAACTGTGCCCAGACAATCGTTTATTTTTAGCAAACGCTAATTTTAAGCATAAGGAGAGACATCGTCTAACATGGAGACCCTCTGAACCAAATCAACGATGGACTCAAATAGACCATATTGCAATCATCGTTGAAGAGGATCGATAGAAGACTGTCGAACGTTCTGGAATACATGTTTAGACTCTAATCATGCTCTAATACGAGCACACATTTGCTTGCACCTTACGGGAAGCAGAAAAACCACACTAAGGAGACCCGCTAGAATTGAACTGAGGGACCAAAAAGTCAAAAGTAAGTTTCAGGAACAACTGAGTTCACATCTAGGCAGTTCTGTAAACGAGGCTGCCCCAGATGTTGCTTGGAAAGATATACGAACAGCTGTAGAAACAGCAGTAACATCTATTAGTAATTTAAACCAAAGGGTTCCAAAAAACCAATAGACTTCTTCTAAGTCTATTTCACTGATGGATTCGCGTAAACTCATCCCATCAGGCTCTGAACACGACAAAGAGCGAAAACAAATCAGATCCAGGTTAACCAAAAGTCTAAGGAACGATCGTGAGCAGTGATGGGCAACGAAAGCAAAAGAATTGGAAAAGACAGTGGCTGTAGGTAATATCAGACAGCTTTTCAGACTAATAAAAGAAACCGGAATTAAGATGTCAAGTGTAAGTGAAACAATCTCGGAAAAGACGGAACCCTTATTTGCTCTCAGCCCAGACGTTTAGAACAATGGGCAGAACACTTTAAGGAGCAGTTCAGCTGGCCTTCAGCTACTGCACAACTACCCACTATTCCCGAGAGTCTGAATAGAACATTGAAGTAGGTCCCCCGACCCTACCTGAAGTTCAAAAGGCTATAACTAATCTGAAACAAGGAAGAATAGCTGGTCCTGATGGATTGGCTGCAGAGGTCTTTAAATATGGTGGCCCAATTTTAGCGACTAGGTTGACTCATATTTTGGCTAAAATCTGGGAGTTAGATGTAATCACATCTGACTGGTAACAATCACTTATTGTCCCAATATATAAGAAGGGGCCAAAATCATCCTGTGATAACCACAGAGGGATTAGTCTGACTAACATAGCATCTAAAATACTAGCCTCAATAATTATCGGGCACCTAACTAAGACTTGTGAATTGCAAACACGAGAAAATCAGGCTGGCTTTAGACCTGGTCGTGGTTGCATCGACCACATATTCACTATTCGTCAGGTTTTAGAACACAGGCATGTTTATCGGTGTCCGACAATGATAGTTTTTCTTGACTTGAAAGCAACATTTGACTCTGTAGACCGAGAGGTTCTGTGTCAGTGTCTGTCATTGAAAAGTTTACTTAAGAAGTACACAAACCTTGTGAAGGCTCTTCACTTGAACACTACCAGTCGAGTGAGAGCTTATAGTGAACTGTCATCTGATTTTGCAACCTCAAGTGGTGTCCGTCAGGGCTGTTCACTATCTCAATTTCTGTTCAACTTTATCATAGACCTATTGTTGGAAGGCATTGATCTCCTACCAGGAGGTTGACTTATTGGCTTAGAATACACAGATGACATAATCCTATTTGGTGAAGACACTGACAAAATGCAGTCTTCTAGTAGCATTGAGCGACAATGTCAGGATGTTTAGGATACGTTTCTCCTCCTCTGAATGCAAATTATTGCTCCAGGACTGGCCTGCATCAACACCTGAACTAAGGATAGGGAGTGTAATAGTCAAACGCGTCAATAACTTCTTTTGGTCTTTGTCAGATTGCGTCACCTATGGCGAGGGTGAGATATCCGTCTATCAATTAAGGGACGAGTATACTGTACGGCAGTTCCTTCTGTTTTGCTTTTCGGTTGCTAAATGTAGTCATTAAGAGTAGGGGATACTCGTAAGTTACTAGTATTTCACCACAGATGTCTCAGAACTATTGGTCGAATTTGTTGGAATCACCGGGTAAGTAATAGTGAGGTTAGACGCAGGGTAGTAGGGAATGATGGTAAATCAGTTGATGACGTCATGAATTTTCATCGACTGAGATGGTTGGGCCACGTGTTACGTATACCTGAACACCGATTACCACGACGCGCTATGCTGACTAGTGTAGGGTATGGTTGGAAGAAAGTTAGGGGAGGCCAAACCAAAACATGGAATCAGTCCTTGAAGTCATGTTGGTAAATGCAGACTACATGGTTGGGGTCCGCGTGACTATCGTAACCAAAGGTATTGGAGACTTTGTGTGACATGGCTCATAATCGATCACAATGACGTAGGTGTATTCACTGTTTGTCTTCCCTCAAATGGTGAGATTAAAATTACTTTATACCTTTCTTTCTACGTACTAATTCTTTCTTCCTGTATTATATCCTTATATGCGATCTTTCTTTTATATATTACTACCATTGAAGTAACTACTTCTATGAATTTGGTGTTGATCTTGTGCTAATGATGTGTGGCAACTTGGACCGATGCATATATATGTGCGTGGTCCTATGTTGTAAATTACTGCCTGACTGATGTATTACTTCTAACATATTGTTTTTATCATTCAAATATTCTTACTTGTTCGCTATGTGTGGTTAATTATTTGTTTGATGTTAGCCGCTCTACATTCTGATTCGAATATATTTCAGTAATAATTGTAAATGTAAATACATAAATAGAATGTTAGAGAGTAAAACACATACAACAAGAGAAAAAAAGAACTAGATATGGAGATACACATAAAAAAACTACGTAAAGGATAGTGAAGTGCAATAAAGTATAAGGCGATCCTACGATGTAAGACTAAAAAAATACGTATAGTGAACCATATAATGACAATAAAGGTGGGGTGGGATGAGGTAGGGGTCGGAGTGAATAAATGAATGAATAATAAAGTCAATTGGTGTATGAACAAAAGTGTATGAGTGTAAACAATAGAACAACTGCATAGCACATGAACTAGAAATTGTAGATTGTGATGTTGACCTTCTTTTTAGATTTACCCTACTAAATTTGTATATTTTGTTTATTTATTTAGTTCATTTTTATCCCAGCATATTGTCCTAGTTATGAGTTAACAAATCTACTGACAAATCTTACTCAATATTAGATGATTGGATCTTATTGACAGGAAACAACTGGTATATGCTCTTTACTTACTAGAACTTATCAACTAGAAGTATCTGGAATCTTGAAGAACCAGATACCAATTTAACTATTAGAAGTTGATTCAATTTGTATAATACTTATGTTATCGATGAACTGTTTTGTAAACGGTTGCCCCCAAATGCCCTGGTACGGCCGAGAGTGGGGAGAGTCCGCTCTCCCTCTCGAAATGCTCTCACATGGACACGCATATATAGCCTCTACCAGGGAAGTCCTACTCACCGCCTTCTCGTGGTGGGGATGTTGTTTACAAAAGTGAGAGGACAAAAAGCGAATGTCAGGCGTTCTAACCGGGTTGGTGGACATGGAAAGTCCACCTAGGGGAGTTGGAAATCCGTGATTCCAAACCAATGGTGTACATGGGCTCCAGTATACTGAGGGAACAAATGGCGTATGAACCAATTGTTGGTCACCGGCTACCATGGGACTGCATCTCCTCACGATGCTCCACTGCTTTGTGGATCAGACCTTTAGGTCAAAGTCTCCGGGTGTGGCCCCCTAATAGAACCACCTGTTTCGGTTTGGGCACCTGGGTAGTATCACAACCCTCACACAAATCGAATGAGATTTGTGAGGCGCATATATATCTGATGCCACTTTGTACCAATATTCATGTGTTCAAGTAAATAAATAAGTTAGTCAACAATTGACTACTTATGGGATTGAGGTTATTTCATTAGTCAGTGATTGAATAGCAAATCAATGTCACATTGTTTAACTCTTAGTTTTCATAGACTTCTATCTATCAGATCTATAAAATAGAGATAAAGCAAGGTGGCTTGCTGTTGATACTTTGTTCTGTGCTACAGGATTGAATGCTGTTTCATTTATGTGTAATATATAATCTACGTTAGAGTGTTGAATAAATTACACAAGTATTAATTAATATTATTTGTTTAAGACCATATGGACAAATAGACCTAGTTTGGTCGACTTTTTTATTTCATTATCAGAAGGGGTTTTGTGGAGATTTAGTATTTTCATAGTTGAAAGCGTGAGTCAATTGAAGCTAGACCACCATGGAAAACCTGGTAGGTCCTGGGTTTAAGTCTCGCGCGTGCGGGACCGTGGATGCACACTGCTGAGGAGTCCCATAATAGGACGAAACGGCCGTCCAATGCTTCCAGGTTTTTTATTTCAGTCTAATGCTAAGAGCTTGACGTAGTCAATGTAAAGCGATACACATTGAATACAAAGGCAATACTAAATGAAATAATTCGTGTAAACGAACAGAAGATTATCTTGGAAAATTGACCACAAATATTAACTAATTCTGTTACTGGTCACTTTCTAAATTCAATGAAACATGTGGCTACGTGGCTGCTCAAAGGCAATCCGTTCAGAATGTATATGTCTAAAAAAATTGACCATATAGAGTTATTAATATCAACAACGGACAGATACAAACCGATACAAGTACCATTAACCACTGCTTTTACATAAGTTTGAAACAAATTTTATACACAACTACTACTGCTACCACTCTTATTGCTTTTGTTACTAATCTTACTATCACTACTGCTACCACTACTACCACTTACTACCACTACTACTAATTATATTAATAATATTTTTTGTCATGTTTAAGAATCCTGAGCTCAAAACATTCGGCAATGCGATAGACATTTGTCTGATGTTGCCTTTCACCTGTCATTCATCTTCATTAGCAAATTTTCACGGTCGATTTTATTCCTCTGACAAGTTTTCATGGTATTATATTTTTTGAAGATACAAAATTCTTATCTAGTCATTTCCCTCCATTTCTTTAATAGGGAGAATAGGAGAAAAAAGGTATATCAATCAACTTTGTGATCTCAGTTGAATTTAATGGTAGTTAGCTTCATGGTAAGTTCTAAGCTTCTTTTCGAAACAGGAGTATGATATATATATATATATATATATATATATATATATATATATATGAGATAACATGTATAAATTGTTCAGGGAAAATAAATTTAAAATAAGGAAATTTGATTGTAATACATGTGTGGAATTAGTGAATAAGTCTATTTAGGAGTTTAAGTAAACTGATAATTAGTGAATACAAGTTGAGAAATGATAATAATAATAATAATAGTAATAATAATAATAAAATATCATAAAACTCTAAAGATAATCTTCAGCTTAATTTAAAATTGAATTAGTAGTATGTTTAATAGTTGAATTCATTAAGCTAGACCACCATCAAAAATCTGGAAGCACTGACGGCTGTTTCGTCCTATCACGGCAGCCCAGTGGTCTAGAGGTTAAGCTTTCGTGTATGGGGTTGTGGATGCACACTGCTGAGGAGACCCATACTAGGACGAAGTGGCCGTCTAGTGCTTCCAGGTTTTCAATGGTGGTCTAATATCAATTGATTCATGATCTCAATCAAAAACTTGACAATCTCTACAACCCCATACTGGTAATAATTATAAACTCATCAACAAAGGACCTCATCAAATTCAACATTTCATTAAGAAAAATATCAATGATTAGTTTGGTTGGAAAAATTTTGGAGTCTTAAAATTTCGTAAAATATTCAACATGGTTGTATTTGAATTACTGATCTGAAAGACTAAATGAACAAATTCACTATTGGAATAATCAATTCAATGTACTTTATTAAATGATTACATAAATTATTAATTTTAACTAACAGATCATCCTTTGGAATTCGTGATAATGTAGATAGAAATCTATGAAGTATTTGACAATAATACCCATTATATTGTTAGTATTTATAAGTTACAGTCACGAATTGCTAATAGTAAGAATAAATTTATGTCAATAACAGTAAGGGTCTGAGTTATCCCGTTCTTTATGTGTAGGATTGACTTTTAACCAATGGTTGTTAGCATTTGTTCATCCTGTGCAGAATAATTCGATAAACCTATTTGTCACAAGTTTCTTTTAGGGCATGTGTTTTGTGTCTGGCATTGAAATCAAGACAACGGTTTCTTTCTATTTGGAACTTGTCATCCAAATGTACCTACATCTTAGTATCGATGTGAACACTGAGAATCGACCTCAATATATTTCACCTCAAATTCCAAAAACACAAGATGATTCAAACCCTTCCTGATCACGATACAAACATCATATACTTTGAAGAAGTCGATGGGCAACTTGACACAGCAACTCATTACGTAACGCGTTGGAATTAGATGAAAATATTGAGTTCGAGTCCCAATGTGAACATCAACAGTGGGTTTCATAAATATCCAAGGGACGCTTTGGGAATCGGTTAAAATTTGCCTATCATATTTCACAGGTAGTAATAATCCATCTATACTTCAAAAAGCTGCAGTTCGCTTGTTTGGAAGTAATTCATATAACAAACGGGTAACCACTGGAGATTAAGATAAATATATTGATGAAATAATTTCGCTCCTGCTTCATTATTTCATGATAACTTCTTTTAGATTTTTTGTGGAGCTAATGTCTGAATAGTTGAAGGGTATGCATGTTTTAACTCGACTGCTCATGAAGATTCTCATAGATCAATGATAAACATGATTTTTAATGTTTCACTTTTAATCGATTCTTTATTTGATGTTAATTTGTCATGAAAATGTATTTCAAAATTAACTTCAATCTTCACAAGAGCCCATTTTAATGAAAAAAAACTTCTGATTGGTATGATAAAGCTGATAGATTTTTTGTCACAATTATGTCCCACATATTTTTATCTTGGATATTCCTAAAAAAATTGTATTCTGTCATTTTAATTTCGTTAAGAAACTTGTTAGTCTGTAAGCCCAATATATTGAAAATGAAATTTCAGTCAGTCTATATATATAAAGTTTTTCACAATTCATCAGTAATGATTCGAAAATCAATGTGAGTTCATTATTAGGAAATATTTTTAAATTTATCCGATTAATGAAACCAATCACGGATAATTATTGACAGCAAAATGTAACGGATTCAACTAAAAATTCTAACTTGTGAAAAAAAACCCATTTACAGGCAAATTTGAGTAGTACCCAATGAGTATATATCCTAGGAGATGTAAAAAGGCACAACCAAATGGTTACGATTCTAGCATATTGACTATCAAATATTAACTTGATCGTTCAACGTGAAAGTGATTTTCACAACAATTTTAAATCGACTGCATTTATCTATACAAATTTTATTGGTACATACCACTAACAGAATGGAGGTTTGTGGAGATTGTAGTGATTTAATGGTTGAATTCATCAGTCAATTGAAGCTAGACCACCATGGAAAACCTGCAAGCACTGGACGGTTGTTACCACAATCTCCACAAAACCCCTTTTTTATAATAAGAATCTGTACTTCATTATTGAGTTGTATGATGTTATCTTAAATCCATGTATATTTATACATAAACTGTGAAATATATAGTGTATCTCAATCATTTTGATCAGATTATACATTTTGAAAATAGATCAGACAATTCGGTATATATGTATTAGAACAGTAATGTTCAATTCGAATTACTGATAGATATTGCTATTTATAATTTCGAAAAATAAATACGTCAAATTGTAAGTGAACTATATAAATTTGTAACAGTTAATGTAATACTTACTAAGCTAATGAGTGATGAGGGGGTTGTTTGTGGAGATTTTTAGTAATTTTTTTATATATAGTTGAAATCATGAGTCAATTGAAGCTAGACCACCATGGAAAACCTGGAAGCACTGGACGGCCGTTTCGTCCTATTGTGGGACTCCATGAGGTATTTCCTGTAGCTTTAGTGAGAAGCAGTAACCACTGGAGTTCAACGAGGTCTGTTGGGAGATATCAACTCACTGAAGACATTGGTGAATGGTTGCTTAACTTCGTGGATTGGTTGAAGTTAGACATTAACACCGTTGGATGCCGGCCAGCTCAGTAGTCTGTCAGTTAAGTGCTCTGGCGTGAGACTGGTAGGTCCTGGGTTAGAATCTCACGAGTGTGGGATCGTGGATGCGCACTGCTGAGGAATCCCACAATAGGACGAAACGGCCTTAATGCAGTGCTTTCAGGTTTTTCATGGTGGTCTAGTTTCAACTGAATCATGATTTTGACCATATATAAATAATGAGTGATGAATTCAAAGAAATTTTCACTGAACATTAAATTGATGAAAAGTAACATTTATAAGTGTCTTATAATGTTTTAAACTAACCTTTTTTCAAAAAATAAAGATCTAGTACTGTTAAATGAAAGCAAACTATAACGTGTACAACTGAAAAAGCAAAGTAAGTAAGAATTAACTTGTTTTGATACTATTTTTTCCACAAGAATGATATATGTTCCGTACGTTGAATTCTACTGTTAATGAATAATAATCTAAATATATAGTAAACATAATCTCTTTCTTTTTTGTAGTTGACAGAATGTAATAACTGATAAATGATGTTTGTATTTTATATATGTGAACAAGTAGTATAGCACATAATCACATACATATTGACACATTAATATTAATTTTTTTTAATTTTATCTTTTTTAGAAAATATAATGAAGTAAATTAATGAAACTGTGATGTTATTTTATAAACTACTGAATAATATAAGTGATGATAAACAAAACAAGAATAAAAGTTTTACTAAAGTAAATGAAACAAGTATCCAATGTTTAGGTAACATTTAAAATGATTATTCATGATTTCTGGATTATATGGATGGGTCTTAACTACCTTTGTCTTTGAATAGCTCATATGATACATTTGTTTTCTTATTTATTTATTTGAACACATGAATATTGGTACAAAGTGGCATCAGATATATATGCGCCTCACAAATCTCATTCGATTTGTGTGAGGGTTGTGATACTACCCAGGTGCCCAAACCGAAACAGGTGGTTCTATTAGGGGGCCACACCCGGAGACTTTGACCTAAAGGTCTGATCCACAAAGCAGTGGAGCATCGTGAGGAGATGCAGTCCCATGGTAGCCGGTGACCAACAATTGGTTCATACGCCATTTGTTCCCTCAGTATACTGGAGCCCATGTACACCATTGGTTTGGAATCACGGATTTCCAACTCCCCTAGGTGGACTTTCCATGTCCACCAACCCGGTTAGAACGCCTGACATTCGCTTTTTGTCCTCTCACTTTTGTAAACAACATCCCCACCACGAGAAGGCGGTGAGTAGGACTTCCCTGGTAGAGGCTATATACGTGTGACATTTGTTTCATATCATAAGATTATTGGTGATGCACTTGATAATACATCATTTTAAACTTTCAAAAAAAGTAGTTAAATTACACATTTGTGTTTCATCTAGTTTTATCATACTAAGCAGAAATGGATGATAGCTAGCATTGGAATCCAGGACGTAATTTCCATATTATTTGGATTCGTCAGTAGGATGTAACGGTGTCCCAGAGTTGATGTTCCATTTGGAACTCCAACCCAATACCGTTCGTTTCAACTCTGGGATGCAGGTACACCTAATTGACGAGTCCAAAATTAAACGAAACGTACATCCTGAATTTCACTGTCAGCCACCATCCATCTCTACTTGCCATGCTAGTGACTTGAAGTAATATCAAAGGAATTCGTAAAGAAGTCACATATACCAAAAAGAGACTAATAATTAGCAGTAGTAAACATCAATGGGAAGATTCAAACAACCAATACAAATGAATTAGTTGCATCAGACATATATATACTTGCATGTATTTGGTTTGAATCATTGTAATTAATTTTAGCTAAATATTAGTCAACTATTTTGTAGATAGAAACAAAAATAAATGATGTTGAAAAAAGTGATAACGTCTCAGATACTAATTAATATTTATTAAATAGTAAATATACAGATTTTTTGGAAAAAACATTGATCTACTACTAAACATTGTGATAGTTTTAGTAAATCAAATGAATACAATTTGAACTCTTATAAGTCCATGTGAATGAGGGAAGAATGTTATTCAGTATTATTGTTAGATACGATCAGCTCCAGATGTGCGTTATCTTTTAATTGACAGTCAATAGAATCAATATGAACTAGATTCATTCAAATCAAATAATTGAAGAGCATGATAAACACATACAGTGTCTAAAACATGAAGTTATAAATGACGATGAATAATTCCTTTACCCAATCAATCATCATAATGTAGACTGGGTCAAATCTGATGACAGGTGGTGATCAGTGCATAGACCAAGCCCATATATATAGCCCATATATACTTTATAGACTGTCTATCGAATAAATGAACTTATTTCAATGATGTCTTGATTTTTTGACCTTATCAACTAAACAAGTCAACTTGTTTATCAGGTCATGTTAAAAAGTGCCCAGTACCATTCAAAAATCTTTGTTTCACATCCAGTAAAGTAAAAACATATGGTGCGTGTATGTGTGTGTTAAGAGGTGGAAGGAAGAATTCGCTTGTCTGATCAAGACTGCCAAATTATAAATTCATCTGATTAAATATTTATTTCATTGATATATTAATCTATCGATGATATGACCAATAATTTTAAGCAGATTTTCATTCATACTATATCAAATTAATATCAATGTTATGATAGTGACTAAATTGGAAATCAATTTTCATTGAAAAAATCAATGAGAAAAGTGACGTTGCTGAATTAACTAATCCACTTTACTATGAAACATATTAACTGTTAATTCATGTAACTCCTTGATACCATTGAATACACAATTATCAAACTCTGTAGACTTGTTAGTCCCACTGATTTACATTTGTAATTTCAATCACATTTTTGCTATTCACGCTGACAATCCCTAATATCATATTGCATTATTATTGTTATAATTATCGATTAGCACTTAACTAAGTTTACACATCATGAATTCTCATTAACGAACTCGGTCAACATTTGATAAAACTTCGTTCTCTGAGCTGGGGGCGAGGTGGTTTATTATTCAAGCTTTTATTATCTACCCAGTTAATACTATCAGCACAAATTTCTGATAGAAGCGTAACATGTGAATTTCTTGACAAGTGATTAGTAAGTTATTCTGTAGAATATAGATTTGATTAGTTGAGGTTGACACTTGTCTTGATATCGTTGACACATTTCACTCGTCTTCCTCATTAATCTAATTCTTGACCTTCAGGTTGCTTATGATTTTCCTGATCAATTGATAATATATCACATAGTTCTGATAATCTTCGTCTTCTCATCATACTATCCAAATTGATCTATTTCAATATGATGATTGACAATTAGTTGAAATGAATGTCAAACTCCTAGGAATTCCTCGTTCTTCTTTGTATTACTTCTGTTCAAGATTTCAACGTTTTTTCTAGTCGTAAGTATATCCACAGATAGTTACATGCAATGATATCAGTGGAGATATGTCTCGGTATTTGAACGCCAATCAGTATCCATGTAGATGAAGATGAAGAGAGGGCGTCCGCTTTATTCGATGTAAAGTTTTTCCTTCATTTTAAGTTTAAACCACTCTTATCACACTATTTAATAAATTTGACATATATTTCCACGATATTAACCAATGCTACAAATCAATGAGTATGTAAAACAATTAGTCCCTTTGATAAATTTCGATAATGCAATGAGAAGACGAAGTTTATCAGAATTATGTGATATATTAGCGCAATACATTTCGAACAATCTGATCACACATATACTTGTTAAGACATTTTTTATATGAAAATTAAAAGGTCAACTAGACAGGTTAAGGTAAGAAAATAAATAAAGACGACAAAAATAATGTGATGACTACTCTGGATAATAAATAAGCATTACCAGGGTGTGATCAGATTGTTCGAAATGTATTGCGCTAATATATCACATAATTCTGATAAACTTCGTCTTCTCATTGCATCAATGAGTATGTGACGATATTTAGTTGCAAAAGTTAAACATCTCACCACTACCTCTAATATATAACTTACTTTACTTACTTTCTTACGCCTGTTACCCTCAATAGAACATAGGCCGCCGATCAGTATTCTCAAACCCACTCTGTCCTGGGCCTTCCTTTCTAGATCTATCCAACTTTTGTTCATTCTTCTCATATATGTTTTCGTTTCTCGGCGTAATGTGTTCTTTGGTCTTCCACCTCTACTTTGGCCTTCAGGATTCCATGTGAGGGCTTGTCTTGTGACGCAGTTGGGTGCTTTCTTCAAAGTGTGCCCAATCCACTTCCAGCACTTTTTCCTGATCTCTTCTTTCGCTGGAATCTGGTTTGTTCTCTCCCACAGTAACTTGTTGCTGATAGTGTCTGGCCATCGGATCCGAAGTATCTTGTGTAGACAACTTTTAATAAACACTTGTATCTTCTGGATGATGGCTTTCGTAGTTCTTCACCTCTCCGCTCCATACAGTAGAACTGCCTTGACATTTGTATTGAAAATTCTGATCTTGATGTTGGTTGACAGACAGTTGTTTTGAGTTCCAGATGTTCTTCAGTTGTAGGTATGCTGCTCTTTCTTTGCTGCTCCGTGTCTTCACATCTGCATCAGATCCAACGTGTTCATCGATGACGCTGCCCAGATATGTAAAAGTTTTCACATCCTCCAAAGCTTCTCCGTCAAGTGTAATTCGATTGGTGCATGTTGTGTTGTATCGGAGAGTCTTGTTTCCCCTTTGTTTATGTTGAGACCCACTGCTGTTGAGACTGTTGTTACACTGGTCGTCTTCTCCGGCATTTGTTGTTGCGTGTGTGATAGAAGAGCCAGCTGCATCCTGCCTGTCCACTGTATCCCATGCTTCCCTCCAGATGTTGACGTCTTCATAATCCAGTCGATCGCCAGGAGAAAGAGAAAGGGTGAGAGTAAGCAACCTTGCCTAACACCGGTCTTTACCTCGAATGAGTCGGTGAGTTGTCCTCCGTGGACGATTCGGCAGTTTAATCCATCATAGGAATTCCTTATGATATTGACTATCCTCTCAAGTACGCCGTAGTGTCGAAGAAGACTCCATAATGTTGTCCTGTCCACGCTATCAAATGCTTTCTCGTAGTCAATGAAATTGATGTAGAGTGATGAGTTCCATTCAATTGATTGTTCCACAATGATATGTAGAGTTGTGATTTGGTCTGTACACAATCTATCCTTACGAAATCCAGCTTGTTGATCTCGAAGTTGGGCGTCTACGGAATTCTTCATTCTGTTTGACAATACCCTGTTGAAGACTTTTCCTGGTATTGAGTGAAGAGTGATGCCCCTGTGGTTGTCACGCTTGCTGAGACCACCTTTCTTTGGTATTTTGATCAGAAGTCCTTCTTTTCAGTCTGTTGGTACTTGTTCTTCATTCCAAATCTTACTAAAGAGAATGGCGAGTCTCTATGCAGTTGCTGCTACATCTTTCAGTGCCTCTACTGGAACGCTATCTGGTCCCGCTGATTTGTCACTCTTGATTTGTCTGATGGCCACGCTGGCCTCTTCAATTGTTGGTGGGCCAACATCGATTGGGAAGTCTGTTTATGCTACTTTGATGTTGGGTGGGTTCAGAGGAGCTGGTCGATTCAAGAGTTCTTTGAAGTGTTCAACCCATCTTTTCCGTTGTTCTTCATTGTTGGTGGTTACCTTACCTTCCTTGCTTTTCACTGGTCGTTCTGATGTACGGTAATTTCCAGTGAGTTTCTCTGTTGTATCATAGAAATGTCTCATGTTTTCTCCTCTTGCAGCCTTTTCCGCCGTCACATATTTACTTTTGTCGATTCTGATGCTCCTCTTCACTTGCTTGTTTACTTCTGTGTATTCAGCTTGTGCCTTGGTTTTCTCTGTTCTTGTTCGGCTGGTATCGATTGCTGCCTTCTTGTTCCTCCTTTCTTGAATCTTATCCGGTGTACCAACAGTGATCCATTTAATTCAATATCAATACAAAACAACAACTAACTGGCAAAATAAATCGATTAATTTTTATTTTCTAAAGAAATAAACAACAACAATAGCATAAATTAACTAAGTTGTATAAATTCTTTTAAAAATTTGTTTATTAAATGATTTGAATTCATACAATTTAAACACTTTCTTTTTCATTGTAATCATTAGCATCATAATCAATACTAATCGATAATCAATACAAAAGTATACTTTCTTTCTATTGTTTTCTTTTTTTGTTTTTGTAAAAGAACTAATAATCACTTCCATTATTGATTTTTTATCAAAGGTCATTTATTTATTTGCTATCAGCTGATGGATGAAAGAAAAATTGAAAATTAAAATATACTTTTAAATTTATTAGCTTATTTTATTCAAAATTATTTATTTTTCATATAATGAATATCTGTAATTGTTTATTGAATAGCTTTTTTGTTTTAAAATGAGAAAGAAAAAACAGAACATACATCTTTTATTGTTTTTAATGAATTTTGCTGAATATCTGTTGTTGACGAGTCCCAAATAGGACGAAACGCGCGTCCTGGATTCCACTGTTAGCCACTATCCGTCTCTGCTTACCATGCTTGTGAATTTAGGCTATATCGAGGTAATACGCACAGTATGCACATATTTCAATAAGAGACTGACCAGTTGCAGTCCTAACACATCGATGGGAAGATTCAAACAAACAATACTAAATCAGTTTATCTGTTGTTATTGTTTTTTTCTTATTGAATAGTTGTTTTATTGAAAAGTTTGCCTTAGGAATAGTCAACAAAGTTTTATAGGTAACAAAAAAAAACAATTTCTTGAAAAAAAGTATTCATCATAGATTGGTTGAAGTTAGACATTAACATCGTTGGATGCCGGCTCAGTGGTTCTAGATGTTAAGTGCCCGCGCGCGAGACTGATAGGTCCTGCGTTGGAATCTCGCGAGGCGGGAATCGTGGATACGCACTGCTAAGGAGTCCTACAATAGGACGAAACGGCCGTCCAGTGCCTCCAGGTTTTTCCATGGTGGTCTAGCTTCAATTGACTCATGATCTCAACTATATAAAACATTCATCATAGAGTTATGTTTGGTGATCTACTATTCATATGAAATTAAATTATATTCTTTTTAATGAAGTTGGGTTCTTTGGACTAAATAGTTTAATTGTAAAGTTATTCATTGTCTTCTTTGACAACATTACCGACAGTTGTATAGATTAAAAAAAAAGCAAAACAGAAATGACCTATTCGAATTTCACTTTTGTACAGAATTCAATTTTATTGTTAAATATCTGTTTGAGCTCCAAGTTAATGGCACTATTGTAAATGATATTATTTACTAAGACGTTATTTTTATTATGAATTGTCATCAACTGGAGAAGTATTGAACAGTAGTAAGCAGTAGCCTAATGTTTAGTTTTGATTTGGAACTATTGAGATTTAAAAATGAACACTTTCTTTCTAGAAATCAAAAATTGAAGAATATCATGTTTTAATTACGACTATTGTGATATGAACATGTAGGAATGGTGATGACCTAATAGCTTATGAGACAACATGCTGAGAATTGCATTAATAAGTGCTTAGTTTTGAGCTTATTGGAGAACGCCAACCTGCATGAGGGGGAGGACAACATTATATTGATAAATTTCACTGTCTACAGAACACTGTGACATATGTCTGTTTCAGTTTGCATTATCATGTATTATTCGATTATTAAAGTATCGCCTTTCAGAATAAATCTCTAAACAAATCGGAAAATAATAGGAGTCCATTTCGCTAAAATTGTTTTACGGTGGAAATCAATAAGTCAATGGGAGTTAAGGAGACACCCATCAGTTGGATGTACTAATAAGAAGAGGCTTAGTGATAATCACTCACAATCACCGAAAATGAAAGGAAGACTTGCCATTAAGACGTGTTATAAACAGAACACTTTCCTTTTTTCAGTTATACCGTTGGGGGAAATATAAATATTCTAGTAAATGAATTGATCAAGATATCGATCCATGTTTTTAACATACTATATGGGTTGTGAACTTACGATTCGATGAACGAGTTAACGAATTTTCAAGTGTATGAATAAAATCTTGAGTGATAGACACGATGAATGACACGATGTATCTGCGTGACTGCTTTTATGAGTTTGAACTACTGACCTAAAATCCTGAATAGCTTGGTATCAAAGAAAATATCACTAGTCAAACAAATAAGTTTATGTTTTCGAATAAAATAATGTACTGGTTATATCTCATTTTGTATTGTTCACTTAAACCTTCCCATTGATGTTTGGGACAGCAATTGATTAGTCTTTTATTGGCGTATGTGCATCCTGTACGAACTGACTCGATATTGCCTTAAATCACAAGCTTTTTGGATTTCATAATTCACTCAAATTCAAATGAAATTTAGAACAGATTATTAGAATTGGTTTTTACTTGACACATCATTTGTATATTCAATACAAACTATATGGTGATGAAGTTTGATTGTCCTAAAGTTCAATAGATTCTATGAATTAGTATTCGAGGTGGTAGAGGAGATATGTAGATCAGGTGGATGATTTTGATGGAGTTTTCTTCTCTCAACTGGATAGTTTCATTATGAAGCTTTCTGTGTCCTTCTGGGCGATATCATCAGAACAAACTTCAGATAAAAGGGAGCTATCTCCGTAATTTGTTCTGTCGACTTTGATCTTGAATCATTCGAGATAAATTGTTTATTATTATTATTATTATTATTATTATTATTAGTGACAGTACTAATAATGTTGGTCTATTCTCACAGACAAATAAAACAATTATAATCGAGTTTAAACTCAGTTAACAAAGAATATTTTGTGATCCATATGATTTCATAAAGAAATTTCTCCTAGTATAGTCTAGAACTTTTTTATTACAAAGACTAAATTCATATTCTCAAGTAATCAATATAGAGTTGTGTTTGATAAAATGCATTTTTAGTTGAAGAATATAGTGAAAAATCAGATCATATACGTTAGTAACAAATTTGGCAAAAAAGAGAGTATAATAAATATTATGCGTAGGTGGATTGTAAGCCTACGCAAGTTGGCCGGATAGCGGTTAGAGCATATTTTATCTCTCTCGTAAGTTTGTGTGTATGTTTATATGTGTAAGTAATCATAGAAGGAAGCAACCAGTAGGTGTAACAAAATAAAGAAATTACTTTATTATGTCATAAATGATTATCAATTTGTATGTGTTTTATGTATCAACATTATTGTGGCAGATGAATACTTAAATTACTGTTGTAATAATCAGTCGGTCATTTAAATTTACGAGAACGTTGTACATGAATTGAAATTCAATACAGACAACCATATGAATATATCTTCAATGACGTATAAAGTGTAATGGTCTAGAGATTCCTAATAAGTAAATTTTCTTAGATAACGTTTCGATAGTTAAGCAGAGATGTGCCGTTTTAATTTCTATGAATAATGGGCGAATCAGTATTTTGATGACAAATGATAGACATATACTTTCATCCCAACGTTTATTTTCAATAAGTTTTCTCAGAAGAGAAATTGTCTGATAAACTTAACAACTTACAAGTAAATAGATAGTCAAGTAAACTGAAAGAAACTCATTCTGGTACTAATTAGTAGGTTTGAAGTGTTTCACATTATGTACACGGCAAGTCGGAAGTCAGTATTTTAGACTTAACTAAACGTGTATTTGTACCCTAGTGACTGTCACCAACAGTACAAAAGCCTATTTCGAAAGTCAACATGACTTCTGGAAGTTAGTAAACTTTTAGAGTTGGATGTTTCTGCCCCAAATGATGAAGGTGTCTTCAGTATGTATTGTATATTACAGGAATTCATCACTTACTGATCTAAGAATCATACTCTCTAGACTGATTAATAAACCATCAATTAAGGGGGAATCCAGTAGTTCTCCCATAAAGAATGATCACTAAATCTTAATAAAATATCGAAATTTCACTACAGAAATTATTTCTTGAAATACCTACGATTGTCAGCATAGTCACAAAAAGAAGCAACTGATATCTCTTAAGAAAATATTTCTTAAAAGTGTAGCATAGTATAGTATCATAGTTTTTACTCATATACTGGTGCTGGTTACGAAATCAATGAAACGAAATCACAGAAAAGCGTTGTAACCATTAACCTGATTTTCAAACTGACAGATGAATCACAGTTAGTCATTGTATAACGATATGATACAAAAACTCAGGATATCCAGTACAGATCAGTTTGAAATATTTTTCTGAAGTATTTTAGGAAATAGTACAACTATAGAAAGGAAGAGATATCTAATCCTTTACTATTTTGAAGTTTTTTTTTGAAACTTTTGCTCATTTCTCGTCATTCTATCTTTTGAGATGATTTCTTTGGAATACTCTTCTGTATCCTATAGTAAGAAAGATCACTATACCCATTCAGTCAATATGATCTACGAAGGTGACACTGAGATCCATATCTCGAGCAAGCAGTGTTAATTCTTTATTTCATAAAGACCATTTAACTGTGTTCTGTTTACAGTAGCTATTTAGTAGTTAATTATTTAGTAATCCAGTGTTGACAGTAATTAACAATCATTTATACTTAGTGTTTAAAATTCGTGTCTCATATCATAGTCAAGTAAATCCGCCTGGAGCCTCTCTGGAGCTACTGCTGGTCCTAAGCCCGGATGAAGTAGGAGGGTCGGGCATGGGGTTAGCGACCCCATCCTACAAAAAACTAACTCGCTAAAAATCGCTAACCAGAAAAAAATAATTCAAACTTTTTAGGTAAGCACAGTCAAGTCAAATATGTTAATGATTAGACTTTTGAACTGAAATTATACATTGAGTTTATTAATTATTCTTGAATTTTATATAGTTGAGATCATGAGTCAATTGAAGCTAGACCACCATGGGAAACCAAGAAGCACTGGACGGCCGTTTCGTCCTATTGTGAGACCCCTCAGAAGTGCGCATCCACGATCCCGCCTCGCGAATTGTAATAGAATGTGGATATAGTGACAATGTTTACGTTTACAATTTAAGTGAATGGTTCAATAAGCATATAATTTACAATAGGTATATATATATATATACGTAATGAATAACCATGGAAAAAAATTTAGTAAATAACATAGATGGGGAGATTATTTTTCTCTTTGTCAAATTATTGTTCTCTCAATTTCTCAATAAGTTTCTTTATTTATTCAAATTGTACTATCTATAAAAGTCACTTTACTTGGATAATAATTTTTCAGAGATACAGTATTTGTCTTTCTTTTGAAAGATTCTAACTTGTATATATTCATGATATTTATCAGTCAGAAAGTTTACTTGATAGCAATATTACAAGGAAGCTGTGTACAATTGAAAATTGACTCATTTTGAATATATATATATATATATATATATATATATATATATTCATCAGAGCATGAAGTCACTAACCTCTAGTCTGAGCCATGCTGGCAGATGCAGACTACTTGGTTGGGGTCCGCGTGACTCTCGTAATCAATGGTTGGAGACTCTAGGTGACATGGCTCAGAATCGATCACAATGGCGTCGGTGTATATACTCTTTATCTTCCCTTAAACCTTGAGATTAAAATTGCTTGATAACTTTCTTCCTTCGTATACTATATCCTTATATACAACCTATCTTTTATATACTACCGCCACTAAATTAACTACTTCTATGAATCCAGTATTCATCTTGTTGTGCTAACGAGGTATGGCAACTTGGATCGATGCATAAATGTGCCTGGTCCTACGTTGTAGCTGACTGACTGATATATATTCACGTGGTGTTATTTACTCATATCTTCCCATTAATCAGTCTCTCGTTAGCATATATGCATCCTGTGCGGACTGCCTCGATATTGCCTAAATCAGAATAATGATAATCTAGTTGTTAAGTAGGAATGAATATTCATTAAATGATCAACTGTTTCTAAGTCTGGTAAGCAGAGATGGATAGTGGCTAGCAATGGAATCCAGGACGCGCGTTTCGTCCTATTTGAGACTCGTCAGCTGGATGTACCCGCATCTCAGAGTTGATGTTCACTCTGGGACTCGAACCCAGTACCTTTCGCTTCAAACGCCATCGCGTTATCCACTCGGCCACTGAGTCCTGATAGCCACTTGCTTGTGCAATGGGGTGAATTTTAAATTCATTTAGTATTGTTTGTTTGGATCTTCCCATTGATGTTTTTAGGACTGCAACTGGTCAGTCTCTAATTGACATCAATGGGAAGATCTAAACAAACAATACTAAGTAAATTTGTTTCTAAGTCTACTTTTATAGTGAATTATGACTGTAAATCAATATAACATTTTATACTAAAAGAATATAATAAAATCAAAAAAAACTATCTTATTAATATTAAATTTTTAAATAATAAACATAATAATTTATAACTAAAACATATTCGTTTAATGTTTATATTTAATCTTAATAATCATAGATTGTTCATTTGAATAATCTAAAGAAGATCACATGAATTCAATGTATAGATCTAATAAGATCACGACCTGAAAATCACTTTTTCTATGAATGATAGCAGATTAATAAACTTGTCTGGATTTATTCTGTTTATCTGTCCTTCTGTCTATCTGTATTATTATTATTATTATTAGTAGTAGTAGTAGTAGCAGTAGTAGTACTTAAAATTAAACAACCTTGAACTTAAAATCTACCTGATAGATACTACTTCTATCACACTATTTACAAAATAAATTGACTTACTGTCTTGTAAATTTTAAGGTTACAAAAAGTAGAATAATTATAGCTCCTTTATTGTTTAATTGAAGGTATATTCAAATTAAATTAAACTAGACTAATTATAGTTAGATTATAGACTCTTTTACTGAAGTATCGTAACATTCAATAGGTTTTTATGGAAAAGGGGGAAACTGAAATGTTGTAAGTGATGATAACTTTGTACATAAAAAAATTTATTTATTAGAGTGTGCACTATACACGACTATAGAATTTGACAGTTTAATACATAGCAGATATTCCAAATAATCAGTAATGTTCAAATTGTTGATATGATTGATGGGATATAGGTGTTCTTATGTTAGAAGACTAAATTCACTGAGTTTTATGAAAAATTGAATTTTGAATAAGTTCACAGTGCCAGTTGTCCTAACATTCCATATCATATGCATCCATGGGCGCTACAATTATATTTTATGTATAATAAAAACACCCTTGTACTGGTGTGTGTGTTGACAGGCTATGTCTAAATTCTTAACGAATATTTCTAGGATTTGATAGCTGACTATTATAATATAAACTGAGTTTAGTAAGATATCCATTGAAAACCAGGTGCAGCTGGACATACTTTACGTCCTTCATAGCTTTTTTAGTTTTAGGCGAGTAATCTCCATACATCCATAATGATGATGATGATAATAATAATAATAGTAAAATATACTTCCTCAACTTAACAATGTCCTGGCTGTGTTCCAATTAATAATTCTCTCACCAGTATAACTATATTTTTATAACTACCCTATGACTTCCGTCTCCGTTTTTTTACAACATTATTATTTCGGCTTTATACCTCATTTGTAGTTATAAATACACAATAATAAAATAATAAAGAAAGTAATTCTTTGTTTCTAAAAATTAAAGAAAGAAACAAGAAATATTCAGAAATATGACAAGTGTTTACTTTTCAGTGGGTTGTGTTATGATTAGTTTAAATAGTTACAATTAAATTGTTTTGATGACCGCTTTTTTCTGGCTGGTAACTAATATTCATTAATGTAGATAATTTACAATTACCAACATTTGTCAGTACTACAGTATCTGTTAAACTATAATAATTTTTATACGTCTATATACGTGGTTGGATAAATATGGATCAATTAATATATATTCAGATATACAGAATTCTGTTCTATAATGCAGTTTGAAATTTTTTCTTGTTGCGAAGGCATAATCAAGACAAAACATAATAAGGTATAATTCTTTCTATATTATAGATAATGGTCAGTAGCAGTTATAAATTATTAACCGGATGCCATTGTTACTGTCAATAATGACAAAGAAAGAACCTCATAGAGGGCGGATGTTTGGTTTGTGTAAGATCTAAACTGACTAGCGACCAACGACATAAATCTATGTTTCGAATTCTTTTACTTAAAATTTATTTATTAAAATTGATTTTACAAATTTTAATGAGATTTATGGGGGAAGTTAAAATCAAGAAAATATAATATAAAATGTATTTAGTTATTAATTTTCAAGATACCTTTTTATGATGTGTTTTTAATTTATTACTGAACAGACCAAATAAAAATGACGAGCCTTAAAATATGTTTTCAAACTGTACAAATTTATTCGAAAAATAGTTATATTCTTTGTACAAATTAGAAAGAACATTAAATTTTCGAAATTCTGATTGGATGGTTTGAAATGTGAAATCAATTAAGAAAGAACTGAGTTCATGAAGGTACTAAGGTGAAAAATGTAGAACATCAAATTCTGATACAGTATTTAGATGGCAGTATGGTTGCTTCGAACCCTAAATTTCTTTGGGTTCTTAAATGCATAGTATTATACAATGAATGATATTCTGGTCAAGTATTAATGTTATTTATTTTTCAACTATGAATATCTTCAAAAAAACCTTTCTACTTCGAATTTATTTTAAATAAATAATTTTGGATATCAAACAAATGTATTCAAATGTTTTTATAAAAAGGTTACAAACTTTCAAAATGTTAAATATTAGAAAAATCAAACAGAAACATTACATTCACTTCTTGTCAATGTAATTGAAACAAACGATTGGCCAGTTTTTGTGAAATTTATATGTACATAGTTGAAAGCGTGAGTCAATTGAAACTAGACCACCAGGGAAAACCTGGAAGCACTGGACGGTTGTTTTGTCCTAGTGCGGGACTCCTCAGCAGTGCGCATCCACGATCCTGTCTCGCGAGATTCGAACCCAGGACCTATCAGTCTCACGCACGAGCACTTAAACTCTAGACCACTGAGCCGGCATCCGATAGTGTTTCAACTATGAAAATACCAAATCTCCACAAAAACCCCTTCTGACAATAAAATTCATATGTATCTAATATATGACAAATGAAAAAGAATAACCATAGTAGCTAAATTGATGAAAAACTTTCTAAGATATTAACTATTGAGAAATATTTATCAAAAATATTTTCTTTAATAGTTACAAAATAGAAATCTAATTAAAATCAATGGATGATGTTAACTATGAAAAAGAAATTTGACTAAATACTTCAATAACTGGCATAGAGAATTCTTTATTGTCATAAAATGTGTAAGATTGAATAGAACAAATATTGTGGCTATTATTACTACTACGGTAATTAGTGTGAATTTTCTCTAGTTTCGATTAGATTTCAATCGATTTCTAAGTATTTTATTTGTTTTCTAAATTATACCATAAGAAGGATAATTATAGTAATAATGATAATAATAGTAATGATGACAATAATAATTATAATAGAATTAAATTTATATCAAGGAAATAAGTGAGTAGTGTCTTACTTGTACAAATTCATAAACATTCATTTGAAAATATATATATATATAATCAATATGAGATAAACCTTTGGTGAGTTTACTTACTTACTTACCCCTGTTGCCATCGTGGAGGAGCATAGGTCGCTCACCAGCATTCTCCATCCAACTCTGTCCTGGGCAATCCTTTCCAGTTCTTTCCAGTTGTTATTCATCCTTTTCATATCTGCTTCTATTTCTCGGCGTAATTTGTTCTTTGGCCTTCTTCTTTTCCGCTTCCTTTCCAGATTCCGAGTTAGGGCTTGCCTTGTAAGGCAGTTTGGTGATTTCCCTAATGTATGTCCTATCCACTTCCAACGTCTCTTCCTAATTTCCTCTTCATCTGGAACCAGCTGGTTTGTCCTCTCCCATAAAACGCTGTTGTTGATAGTATCCGGACAGTGTTTGGTGAATTTAGTTACTAATATATCTTCATAGGAATATCAGTTTTTCATATTAACCACCTAAATTCTGTTCATTTTATCTTGTTAGTTAATCTTTTTCCTAATTTTAATTATATGATCTCTAATAGTGAGTTTCTATTCCTAGAAAACTATTTTGCCTTCATGTATTCCTCAGCTTTTGATGAAGTTTCGCTCTCTAAGCTGGATGGTTTAATCATGAAGTTTCCATTGGTTCTCTGAACAATACCATCAGAAAAACGTCAGGTAGAACACTTCTGTGCTATAGATTTTCTGTTTTATTTCCCAGATTGTTTGTTATTTTGGAATATTTACGTACTGATATTTTAAACAATCAATCGTATGAATAAAATCTATCTAAACAATAACTCCACCTCCAAACAGTAAATTTATTTGATTTTTTTACGTAATTATTACTAGTATTTCAGGTTGTAAGTTATAAAGTAGAACCGATGAAATAAATGAATTCAATTTTTTCTCTTTCATGATTCTTGTGAAATGCTTGGTTGAAATTATTCTTTTTTCTTTTGCGTCAAACAAATTCTTGAATATGATGGATGGACCATTGATTATGTTTTGTCTGGATATTATCATCAAGATTTCTTTTACATTCATTAACTATCGATTTTAATCATTTTGATAATGAGAAATTATTGATTTGTAGTGAATTAAAATATTACTTGAATAATGTTTTCTGGTTAGCGTTTTTTTAGCGAGTTGGTTTTCTACGGGATAGGTTCGCTAACCCCATGCCCAACCCTCCTCCTTTACCCGGGCTTGGGACCGGCAGTAGCCCCCGGAGGAGCTACAGGCGGAGTTGAATTAAAATATGCTTTAAAGTATTAATTAACACAAATCAACTCAATAATGTTTTATCTTATTCTATCGAATCGGTTACTTAAAGTAATCGGTTGAAAGAATAATAATTGAACTAATTAGTTCATTTAGTAAATTTGGATAATACGATCAGAAAACGAATATTATCAGAATTATAATAGTATATTTTGTGCTATACAATTGAAACAATCTGATTATATATACTTGTTAAGAAACTATACACAAAATAATAAAGGGTTAACTGGACAAATTAGGAGGTAAGGAGAGACGGAGATAATAGCAATTAGGTTAATTGTACAATTGAATGATGTAACTCAAGGCCTAAGATAGGTACTTAGAGCTACGAATCAAATATATAACGGTATATATATATATATATAGTCGTTTGAATAACTTTCTAATTCTGCTAAAATTATTATCTATCAGTTTATGTCTACATTTAAAATTAAACTGCAATGTAGACTTTTCGTACATTAAGTATGCATACCTGTTTTCTCGTCAGTCGTTTATATTATTGTTTCTGGGTTAAAAGTGTTTTATCTCGATATTTTGGTTCACATTACTTAGTGAATTAGGAACTATTGAGCTATTCTAATACGATCGACCCTATTATGTAAATGGATAACGGCGACAAACGCACAATACATCAAAACATGACCGATAAGGTAGGAAAATGATGGAATATGGGAAGATTTGGTATTGGAAGTAGAACAAGTAAAATAAAACAAATTTGTACAACTCCGTCTATTTAGTAACGAAAATATGATCCATAAACATACAGAGATTTAGTGAACAGAAAGCGATGGGAACCAATCAGGAAGGGTAAAGACAGTGAGGAAAATTGAGTTAGAAAAACAGATATTCGCGGTTAAGATTAGGGTTTTGAGTAAGAGTTTAGCATTATTAACCAAATCTGAGTAATTTTGTGTTCACCTTAGCAGTAAACATTTGGAAAGAATCCACGAAATAAATAAAATCATCTTATTCGACTGCCACCTTTGTTCTTACTTCATTCAAGTTCAGAAGTGATGGAAGACTGATATGTTCCATTCTTGTTTAAAAGTATCAGTTGTATCACATTGAGAAAAAAACCTACTTACCAGGTCTTAATTCACTGATTACACATTTGATGACAGGTGTGAAAGAATTATATTAGTTTCTGCAAATAACCACTTAGCTGAATTGCTACTACTGCCACTAAATACATACATGTATTTCTGCGAATTTTATTAAGCTGTCTTCAAATAACATCAGTATCATATTCAATCAGTTATATGTATTGTATTGTTTATGAAGATATTGACAATTGAACTGAATCATGTAGATAGGTGCAGACTACCTGGTTAGGGTCAACTCTTTCATCCCAATCAGTTGTAGGAGACCCTGGGTGACATTACCCATAAATCTTCAGAATAGTTTAATAGGAGTCACTCTTTTTTTGTCTCTTAGATCCTAACCTCTAAAATTTCTCCATACCTAATGTTCTCTACTACTACTGATATTGCTATTAATTCCACTACTCTGGGATTTGATTTGAAACAATCTAGCTTTGCTAGTATGGTATGGGAACTTGAACCGATCTATGCATATCAGGTTCTACCTTTCACATGATGGATTGAGCGACTGTGTATTTTTGCTGTTTAAATAACTGGTATTATCATCCTCATACATTTCGAACTTGGGATTCTCTTATCTGATCCTATGAAATAACATAAAGTCACGGGACCGAAAAAATGTGACTCTTAATTTAGTTTGTGATGGTTTAAAATACTCTACTGTTAATATTTTTACTGCAACTTGATGTCTTATTTAATAAATGGGCATCCTATATAGATTGCCTTGATGCAGCCATTATGTCACAAGGTTATATATAAAGCAAATAGAAAGTGGCTAGTAGTGGGATCCAAGTCGTGAGTTTCGTTCACACTCCATTTATTCTGTAGAAAAAGTTGACTGTTAAATTTTCTCTAATTTTATTGGTCATATTGTTTGCCCATGTTGAATTTCTATAATTAGTACTCGAAAATTTTCGATCATTTTATTGACATACTTTTGGCTATCATTAATCAAAAACGGTTACAGATTTGTTATTATTAAATCTTGGAATGCAATTGCATGCCAGTAAACTAGATAAAATGCATGAATGCTATACATCCAAATTATTCTGTAATATCTATTTATAGAAGGAAATTATAATAAGAAGCTTTTGTACATTTCGCCTGAGTGGGTATAACACAAACACGGAGTATAATTAGGGGATTAACGACAATTCGTTGGAAATATTGTCCGATAAGAAGAATGGGAATAGTAACAAAAAATGTAATGACTTGAACCAGATCAATAAAACAGATTACTTACTGTATATACTTGTGTGTGTATGTGTATGTGGGTAGGTCGACATTTATGTTCCACAATATAAAATAACATTTTTTTTCTGCTTAAAAATAATTCATTATGAAATTTCGAAATTGTAATCAATTTCTAAAAATAATTTTTCTGTACTAGTTTTAATCAATCAATCAATCAACCAATCGATTGACTGATTAATCAATAAGAATAGATTTGAACTAGTCTAATCTAGTGTTTGTAGATATCTAATTTAAGAAAATAATTCGTCAAGAAAAGAACTAGTTTAGATTTGGAATCATACATATTGAACTTGAACCAAACACTGGGATCATATATATAAATCATTTTAATGTTTAATACATGCAGGTTATATTTATTCTCGATTTTAAACATTGAATATGAAAAAGATATGTGAAATTAAATAATGCACTTTAGAAAGATACTTAAATTGTAGTTCTTACTAAATATAAAAAAGAAAATAATAAACAAAATTTAAAATTCACCAATGTTGAAACTACAAAACTTAAATTAAGCTTCATTTTTCCTTCTGGTAGGATTTAAAAATTAGGTCAATCATCACATAAAGTAAACTTCAATCATTGAATACTGGCTTGTCTGCATTTCTTTTGAGGATAAATGATACCGATCACACTAAAAGATGTGATATTATTTCGATGCTTTTAATGGAAAATATTCAAAATGTCTCAAATTAACGTAATATTTGTTTTGTTTTGCAGATACAAGTTACTAACACGTGAAAAATAACATGAAACCTACGTTAAGGATTTCCTGTCAATTAACTCCAACCACCACCTTATATCTCGAGTTGCTTAGACTAATGAACACATTACAACTCGATCGACAGCATTTGATCAGAACTGAAAGGACTGGATAAGTGTTACGCTGATTACAAATAGGTGATTAATCAGCTGTAAGTATATCAATCCTACAAGAAGTCAGTCACAACTTGAATAGCACAGTGACAACATCTCATACTGTGAACTTTGAGTATACGAAATGGAATTCGTCAGAGAGCACTAATTTTCTCAAGATTACAAGTATATCTTTCTGACAAGCGGAAAATAGAACGAAACCTAGATCTTTGGTTTTCTATCGATTATATCCAACCATCTAGAATGAATCAGTGAATATTTAATTGAGCCCTATAAAACATTGGAATGTTATATCGTCCTCATTGAGTACGTATTACCCATGAAATCTTTATTCAATGATATAACACTGAAGGTCAATTCACGTTGATCTTGTATATGATCACATTGTTGAGGGATCTGACATTAGTATGACAGGGTTGTGTGATGCATCTTACTTTACAATGTTCATGATGAAAATGCCAATCAAAAAAATAAAAGAATATCCAATTAAATTATTCGTTGAAATAATTTAATAGTGTTTACAGATTTCAGTCACTTTCTTAAAGTCATCAGTCGTGAATGTTTTTGTAAAAAAATACCGATCATACCATTTGCTGGTCAAATAACGTACTATTAACAATTAGGAGAAGTACATATTTGAAAAAAACTGTTGAAGGAAGGTCAGCTGATTTAAAGACCAAAATTAATAATTCGATTATTTCAGGGAAAAAAGGAAGAGAATCTGTATAGCAGTTGTAAGTTGTTTCAAACAAATTATTATCGTAATATATTTTGTGTATTAAATAAGATAGTAACAAAACGATTAAAGTTTTCGTCGGTATTCCCCTGTAATCGTCTCTCCGATGATGATATCTTTACTATTTCAACAACCGACTATTCATATTAACAAAAAGGGGTTTTGTGTAGATTATAGTAATTTAATAGTTGAATTCATATTACATTGATTTCATATATAAAATGTTTAAAAAGAAATACAATTACGTAATCAGCTTAATATTATTTGGTTATAAGATCACTTTCATTTATCTACTTCCTATTCAACATTCGTTACATTTTACATGATTGGTAATGAAATTAGCTTTTCTACCAAGTAATACAATTACCAATACTCCTACCACTATTATTATACGTAATTATATCTAATTTAAAATATGTTAATAATAATTATATGTGAAGAAAGAAAGTCTAATCAATACATTATTATAAAACGTATATTAATAGATTCACTCTGGTTGATTTATTTTTCTTTCAGAAATCGAATTGAAAAAAAGCCAGAACAACAATGTTTGCCAATAATATAGTGAATGTCACTAATTAAACCGATTGTTTTCACCTCTGATCTCAATGAATATAAAAAAGTTTATTTAAACCTCTATCTTCACTTTGATCTTAAGTTTCAGTATTTCATTGAAACTGCATTCACATTCTGTTTTCTCGAACCATATTCTCATTAATTAGACTAATATTATTACCGTTATTATTTAGACTTTTTAGCTACCCAGTTTGTGAGTATCATTTTGTCATGCTCATATGATATGGCGATATGAACTAACGTATATTTGTCAACATCGCTGCTTCGATTATGATCTTAATTAATTGTAAATATCATTATATTTGAAAATGAAACCAATAAATAGCTTATTAGTCAATTCGTAAACTGTTAGAAAAACAATGGTATAACGTAGAGTTTGAAAACTGAAAAAGTTTTTGAGATGCATAATTTATTCAGAGTGACTGAAGTAACAATAGTAAAATAATTATGTAACTATCAATTTTTATCACATAAATAATCGACAATCTGAAGAACTATCGTTTTAATTACTGAAATTTCGACTGAACATACATTTTAATTTCAATACAGAATCTGACATTTCAAACAATTTATAGTACATGTAACGACCGAAATACCAATATTTCCGTTTGAATGGAGACCTAACGAACCAAAGTTTATTCGATTAGATCAGACTATGGTCTTCTGTACAGCGTATGAAGCGTTTTTGAGTGACTCGTATTAAATTATATCAAAACACAAACTTTGTGTTTAATTTAAACGGTTCCAAATTAATACACATAACAAATTATATCAAAAGTACAATATACCTCAAACGGTACAGCCTGTGTACACAGTCAGGGGTTTTTCTAACAAAACTAACACACTGAACAAAAAGAAGGTATGGTTAATAAACAAGAGTTCGATACTTGAGAATAAATGAAGAGCATTCTCAACAAGATGAGCTCAGATATCATACCACGCCATGACCTTGAATTTAGTTAAACACAACCTTATTGTTAATAGCGCCGCAACATGCAACAGTAAGATTAATCAACAAAAGACAAGTCTTTAACCAAGGCCACATAATAAAGTTCAGACAAGAAAGACTGAAGAACATAAAGTGCGGTTAACAGAGACCTAATTAAAGGTCAAAATACAAGACAGGGAGAAGAAACAAATAAATGACAATAATGTTTAATAAAATGCTCGGGAGGGATTTTCAGCGTGTTCTTTCCATTACAGTTCATTTCTGTAAACTGGTATGTATTTTGTAATTATTCACAGAATATATATATATATATATATATATATATATATATATATATATATATATATATAGTTCCCCGTTCTACAATATATTTTTCAGATTTTCATGCTCGTTAACAGTTTGAAGGAATTAATGCCACACAGTCACATACTGGAAAGCCACAGGCCTCGAGTACTTTCCGGTTATTTTGTTTGTCTAATCAAGATCAGTCCTCAATAAAAACTAGAAAATTTGACAATTTCATTTCATTTTCTTGATGTCCTGTTGAAAAAGAAGATCAGATAGCTTCTTACAAAAGCATTCATCATAAAAAAGTGGTGTCACTTGTAGTAATAATCTCCAAATTTCATAAGTAGTATTTTGTAACAAACTGACTGAAGATAATGTTTTTCCATTAAATTCGAACACAGTGATTGTACATGCATATCACTAATATGTTTTAAGCATCGTCTAATATCACATTGTGATGATCTTCAGTTTATTTAATCTTAAATAAGAAGAAAACATCAGTGTCTGGTATTTCGCTATTTTAATCATTTTTTTTAACTGAAATCATTTCATAATGAAAAAAAATCCCTGTTAAATGTAGAATTTATTTTGACACATGATCAGTTTCATTGGTTATTATCGTTAAATTCGTTTAACATAATCATTATAACGGTAGGGAATACACATATATACATTTATTAAATATGTATTCAATATAACAGATCACAATGTAATAAATTTTTTGCACAGTAACTACATAACCTAATTTGTCATTCTGTAACTAGTTGGCGTACAATAAATGAAATGAAAGAATATTATACCATTGTATGAGTCACTGATGTACATTTGGTTTTATTCTTCTTCATCAAATAATTATATATTCCGATGATCATTAATATTATTATTATTACTTTAATCTTGTTTTTTTTTTAAGATTTATTCTTTTATTATAACAACAGATAACTTAATTATTGGTTTAAAAAAAGATACACACACTTAGACATGCATATTATTCATTTTCCTAGACATCATCGTCGTCATGATGATGATGATGATCATTATCGTCCTCACTGATAAAACTAGTGGTAGTGGTACTACTACTACTACTACTACTACTACCCTATTTAACGAATTTGCTAATGTTTATCACTTAACTAGGTTCTATTCCAACATGGGCTGTGAAATAACTATTCAACCATTCAGTTAACCAATAAGTCATTCAGCCAACTAGCCACTAAGTCAACCAGACAATTAAGCCATGACTAATAAATTGAAAATCTTGACATTATTGTCTTGATTTAAAAAAAATTTGACCCAATGAAAAATGAAGGATAAGTAATGTATGTGTCTGGTTCAAGAAAATAATTATTAAGAGGAAAAAAGTGCTTATTCATTTAGCCTTGGGGTTAAGTTGGTCCGTCAGTTAGTCAGGCAGTTAATCACTTAGTTTGTCGGTTGGTTAAATAGTAGATTAGTTGGCTCATAGTTAGGTTGATTGATTCATCATTCGTTTTTTTACAAACTAACTGCAATGATAAGAAAGTTCCAAGTAAACACTTAGGTAACAACCAATATATTATTACATATTCAGCCATGTTTATTTATTAGTTGTTATATTGTTTTAGAACTCCACTTGTAGCTCTTCTAGAGTTACTACCGGTCCCAAGCCCGGGCAAAGGAGGAGGGTTGGGCATGGGGTTAGCGACCCCATCCCGTAGAAAAACTAACTCGCTAAAAAAACGCTAACCAGAAAAAATAATTCAAACAATTTAAACTCTGCCCTGGGAGTTAAAGGAATAATTATGACGCCTCATGATGAAAGCCGAAATTTTTCGGAAGTCACGAGGCCGATGCACCTTCTAACAGCCAGAGCAACACTCTCTCTCCCTTGTTTTAGACATGAAAAAAAGTCGTAATTCTTTATTTCCAGAGATTATATTCAGATTTATTTTATTAATATTATTTATTTCTGAAGTGTTAACACGAAGTGATTTCAGATAATATTATTAGTGGTAGTAAAAGTAGTCGCAGAGACATTATTAATATTATTATTAGTAGTAGTGGTAGTAGTGGCATGATTGTGTATTCATATTCCTGACCGAAAGTTTATCATCTTCTGTTTGAACCTTCCCATTGATGTTTAGGACTGCAATTGATCAGTCTCTTATTGGCACACGTTCATTCTGTTCGGATTACATCGACATTGCCTTAAGTCACAAGCATTATAGACAAAGGTGGATGGTGACTAGCGGTGGAATCCAAGACACGTGTCTCGCCCCACTTGGGACTTGTCAGCTGGATGTACCTGCATCCCAGAATTGATGTCCACTCTGCGACTCGAACCCAGTGCCGTTCGCTTCAAACTCCATCACGTTATCCACTTATCTTCTAAGTCCTGATAGCCAGTAGCTTGTACATTGGGGTAAAGTCCCAGAGTGAACATCAACTCTGAGATTCAGGTACACCCAGCTGACGAGTCTCAAATAGGACGAAACGTGCATCCTGGATTCCATCGCTAGCTATCAATCATCTTTGCTTATAATGTTTATCAGTTTCTATTGAAATATGAACCAAGTGAGCGAATGCTTTGATGGTGCTCATGGTTACTAGTTTCCCTTTTTTTTAAATTGTGACTGACAGTGGAACCCAACACATGATCTTCGTCCTATTACGTATTATTTTCATTCATCACCTATTTCATTAATTAGGGGGAGTAAATGAATGAAATAAAACATATTATTGAAACAGTTTGTTAGATATGAGGAGTTCTATATCTAACGACCAAGAGAGAAAGATAGGGAATGTATTTTAGTGAAATCTCTTTCATACTCAATTTAGTTGTGATGAACTCACAAGTATATGAACAAAGAATATTATTTTCGAAAATTCTCGTGTAAACACATGAAGAGCTGGATTGTGATTCCCTTCATTTTACTAGCTCACACGAAGTTTATATAATTTTATAAAATACATAGTCTTTGAGTAAACATTTAATTCGACTTGCAATAATATAACCATTTGTTTGTCAGTATCAAAACAATGAATAGCATTTGAGAAAAACTAGGAAGGTTTTTCAGGACAGAGTTGATTGGAGAATCGTGGTGGGAAGCCTATGTTCCACCACTAGGGATAACATGCATAAGTAAGTAGAAAGTTGTTTGTCATTGAAATAACGCTTGTATTTCTTCTCTGCACTTATAGGACACTAAATTGTTTAGGGCAAACAATCAACGTTTAATCTGCGTATATAGTTTTCTAGCTTTATACTAATCACCCTATATTACCTACATTTATTTTTTATTAATAACAATCTATCCAAAGCTCAATTTATTTGAAATTGTCAGGTCAAACTTTAGTAATGATATCTAAATTTATTTTTACTATTAATCTCATAATTTCAACCGATGTAGAAGCTCATTCAAGTTAACATAGTGTACTAGGCATTACAACTTGGATAATTTCGATTATATTGCATTAACATTCCTAAGTTCGTATGCTACTATTATAAACGATCTACTTGCCTTAAACTAGATGAATCTCTTTGTAACACTAACTTACACTGATCACAGTAGAATCTGATGAGAATTTACTATAAAAGAAATACTTCATTCATATATCTCTGTTTTTATATGATGGGAATTTTCTTTAACTGAGATATTTTCTTTCAGCAATCGTCAAAGAGTATCAAATTAGGATGAAATATTCCTTGTCTAATTTTCGTAAATTTGAATAGCGTGGCAATAATGATCTTGAGAAAAATCACCAATGGAATATAATTGATTGTTACTATCCTTATATATAAATCATAATTTTCATTTACATTCTCTTCATTTTGTTTTAAAAGATAGTTCATATCACAAACTGTTATCTGTTGATGGAAGTCCATAATTAGAGAGTACTAGGTAATTGTTTGATTATAACTTGTGATCAGTGACAAATACACATCCACAACTTTTAGATAACATGATAAACATGGAATTATAAAGTCACCTAAAGACAGAATTCACTAGTCTACATTATCAAATTGGTAATGTTGTATAATTAATCTTCATCCAATGTTATGTATGTGAGTAACTATTTTCATTTACGATTTACCTGATTTCGGAGCTTAGTGAAACCCACTTTGAAACTAGTTATTAGTGAGTACAAAATTCAGTATTAAAGTGAATATCTTCGCAAGTATATAGTATCAGAACTCAAACGATTGCTAATCATGTGTATGAATGATGTTTAGTTTCAATTCGATAACATTATATACCACCAAACAGATCGTATAGCAACGGGAAGTGCCCTTGGTCCTGTCTTACCATATATATTTATGGCTAATGTTGAAAAGACTAAGTTTAAAGGAGTGTTAGATGAAATGGTGCATTATGCAGGGTGTATTGACAACCCCTTTATTGAACGTAGTGATCGACAACAAGCAAAACACTTACTAAACCTTTTCAACAACGCTCATAAAAATATCTGGTTTGCCATGGTACATAAAAAGGATGATAAGTGCCACTTTTTGGATATCTTCGTACAACGGAGGGAGGATGGCACAGTTCAACGTCCAGTTTATTGAGAAGATACGTGGAATGATGTTAGTCTCGATTTCAATAACTTTTGTCTAATTAGTTACAAAAAGGCTCTAATCAAAACGATGTTTCACATAACGCATAGCATATATAATACCATTACACTAGAAGCATAATCAATGAAAACTTATTCAGGGAAAGCTTTGAGAAATATGGTAGAAGAAAAGACAAAACGGTTAAAAAACTACAGTAGGCAAGAAACTTATTTTCATTCAATTTAGATTCAAAGGTGACGATGTTACGGCGACAATAAACGGAATACTAAAAACCACACTGACCAGAATGTGTCCTGCACCAAGTTGATAATCTTGGATAAAACAATATATTGTTTACGCTAATAAAACATGTTGACACCAACTGCATATACAATTTACATGTATCTGCCAATGCAGTTACACTGGTAGGACAGAAAAAAGGCTTACGTTATATTTCAAAAACATATTTCGAAAATTCTCAGGCTTTTAGCAGTGGTATTTCTAACCATCTCTGTGACGCAGGGCATCAAATTAATAGATTGACATCTTTCAGTATCATCAATGAACAGTCAAATTTCATTCTCCTCAAACTCTCAGAAGCCATAGTTATCAAACAACTAAATTCGGACTAATGTATCCAAAAGGAAACAGTTGAGAATTTTTCCTTACCATGATCACTTTATCGTCAGTTTATTCCATCATTCTTGCAATTTGTTGTCCCTCTCTTACTTTGATTGCATCAATTCTTTCAAATTTATTACTTTATTTTTAACTGACTGATCTCAACTTCCATTATTTGTTGTTGTTATTAATTTATTTTCAACTACTTCACTATGTATTTAATTAATCATTTTATTTAGTTGAGATCATGAACCAATCAATGTTAGACCATCATTTAAAACTTGGAAACACTAGACAGCCGTTTCATTACAGTATGGGACTATTCAGTAGTGCGCATCCATGATCCTGTATGCGGGATTCAAACCCAATACCCTCAGTCTCGCGTGCGAACGCTTAACCTCTAGACCACTGAGCCAGCATCCAACGCTGTTGGTGTCTAACATCAACCCATCCACTATGTCGTGCGAATATCTTCCATTATCTT
>NC_031495.1:47470142-47492719 GCF_000237925.1 Schistosoma mansoni | reverse complement strand
CACGGTTTGTTAAGATGAATAATCACAGTTTAATAGAAAACTCATTATACGTGTGATACATATGATTATTTGTGACTGTATGTTGAATTAGTTATACAATGGAACTCAATATAACTGAATAGATGAAAATGTTACAATGCTGGAAAAGCCATTTTATTGACTGTGAAATAATTTTTGTTAGTTACGACTACCTATTCTGAAGTAAATTGACTCAAAACACTGTTATTTGAAACATATAGAGATATAAGGATGTGAAAATAAAATGCACCTAACAAAATAGAGTGTAAAAGTAAAGATGGTGGTCGGAGGTGGTAAACAGGAAACCCTGGACCCAGGTTTCGTGCTACTTGGCACTTGACAGCAAGGTGTACCTGTTTATTGATTATTTGTGTTCTTGTAAAATGTCATTACAATAAGTTCATCGCGTCGGGGTTAAACTGATTTATTATATAGGTTAAAAAAATCGCTGGAGATAACCGGATAATGATATAATATCTATAACATCAAATAGGGTGAAACGTGCGTCCTGGATTCCACTGCTAGCCACTGTCCATCTCTGCTCAAAATCCTTGTGACTTAATGGAACTATCTAGGGAGGTGTGTAAATTTTGCGCATTACTTATAAACCACAGAACTAGGGAGTTCTGGTGGTATAATTCAAAGAAAACCATATTCGTGCATACGTGTTCAACTTATTCTATTTTAAACCTTGAGCTTGGCATTAACTCATCGACTTCTATTCCCATTAGTTCGTTAAAACTACGCCATATGATGTATTTAGCTTTTGACAATTACTTAGATTTTTCCATTGTTAACTTATATATGATTATTAGTATAGGGGATTTATAGAGATTGTAGGATATTCATCCTGATAAATGACTCCTCAGCAGTGCATATCGACGACCCCGCATCCGGGAATCAAGCCCAGGACTCTGGATTCGCGTATGAACGCTCTAGACTATTGAACCAGTAACCAATGATATCAATGTCTAGCTTCAGTCATTTCAAGATTTTGCGCGAGCACCATTTACTGTCTAAGGTGGATAACTGTTTCGTGCCCGAAACGGATTGAACTCAACTGATTACGTTTTCTCACCAGAATTCCAGAAGTTACGTTTTGAAGCTCGCCACTAATGAGCACATGATTATTGTAAGTATAGGGAATTTGTGGAGATTGTAGAATCATCATTATATAATGTGAATATAACACTCATATAGCTCCAGATTTAGAACAATGGGTTTATGTATCCTTAGTACTCAAGTGATATCATGTCTTTGTTTATGTGTAAAATTAAAACAGAGAAGCTGTTAAGCAGAGATGGATAGTGGCTGGCAGTGGAATCCAGGACGCGCGTTTCGTCCTATTTGGGACTCGTCAGCTGGATGTACCCGCATCTCAGAGTTGATGTTCACTCTGGGACTCGAACCCAGTACCTTTCGCTTCAAACGCCATCGCGTTATCCACTCGGTCACTGAGTCCTGATAGCCACTTGCTTGTGCGATGGGGTGAAGTTGAAATTTACTTAGTATTGTTCGTTTGGATCTTCCCATTGATGTTTTTAGGACTGCAACTGGTCAGTCTGTAATTGGCATATGTGCATACTGTGCGTATTACCTCGATATAGCCTTAATTCCCAACATGGTAAGCAGAGATGGCACATATGCCAATTAGAGACTGACCAGTTGCAGTCCTAACACATCGATGAGAAGATTCAAACAGACAACACTAAATGAATTTAGAGAAGCTGTTGTTCTATTGCCTGCTCATTGAACTATTAAAATTCAGGTCATGTATTAAAGTCTTACTGTATTGAGTCAGGTCTGTTTCGCAGTTAGTTATTGCTTTAAATAGAGAGCATAACACTTTGATCATTCTGTTGGAATTTTTTTACTCAAGTATTTTCACACTTCAGAGTTGTTTTTCTGTGGTTAATAACATTTCTTCGTTGTATGACGTTTTCAAATCAAATTTGTGAATATACGTTTTTTTCTCGATATATGTTGAAAGTAAAGAGCTTTTTAGGGCGTCATCACTTAGTGTTACTTTATGTAACTCTGATTAATTTTGTAAAGTTGAGAAAATATAAACAAAATTCGTCTGTTCATTTTGAAGTTAATTGGCGTGCTTTGGAATCCACACCCACTATTATGTTATCCCTTCTAATTGAGTGTGTTTTGTATGTATGTTTGTGATGATCATATTTTCTAGTGGGATGATTGTCGATGTCACAACTTAAATTGGGCAAATATAATCGGTGAACAGCTGACCTCTTACAATGACCTTGAACTTGTTTATCTAGTTGTCCATCATATCACGTGCATTTCTGCCTGTCTGTTAACACAGATTGACAGCTAAGTAGGCAGAATTTCATATGAACAATTGAGATTGGTTGCTTCAATTGAACCTTGTCCTTAAATATTATAAACCATAGGAAGAATGCGTAATCCAATTTATTCCCAAATGAATAGCTAACTTTTTTGTCCAATGGTAGCGAAACTATCTAAACTTGCAGTAAACGTTTCTCTAGCTGGAAAAAAACAGTAACTATTCAAGGAGGAACTTGACTGGTTCTTATGATTTATTTTAATAAGAATAATGATGTAGTAAATCAGTAGCTTCTATTCCTATGCCTACCGGATATTAACCTATTATAATTATACACATAATCTGTCCTCATGATCAGCCTTAACTCTGACCTTATCACAGAGGAATTGTTGATTCAGGTCATCATATTAGTAAAGTAAATATTTTTGAGGTCACTACTGACATTCCTCTCTTTCGTTGCCTTTCGGTTACTTTGAAAATACATATACACATACAAATTGCAGCATGCTAATAATAAGTAAACTGAAAAAATCATTACTGTACTTCACTAATCTGAAGTCAGGATTTATTTTCTACTCGTAACTATTATTGTTAGTATTAAGCTTTCAAAGATAACACTTCTTCTAAACATTAAGTAAACTTAAACTGTGAATGATGAAACAAATTATGAGAGCATAAGTAGGCACTAACAGGTATCAGATAAACGAAGTGGTCGTTTCCTGTTCATGGCCTTCATTATTGAACACTGTACAGGTTAATCGAAATGTTTTCTGTTTAATAAATGTGTTATATGCAGGAATTTTGATTAATTTTTCATTCATTTAGAGGGTAGCTGATACCGTCACCAAAGATTTCATTTGAAATTTCTGGAATTACCTTCAACCGTCTGCTATAAACATATCATTGTAGCGCAGCTCAACATGCTGGACGGAAAACACAAATAGCTTAAAAGTTGGAACTTTAAATCAGTCAGTTATTATTTATTGACTAAATGAATTAAAAAATCCGGCTGAAAGTATTCGGCACGATATATTTCCTGATCATCAAAAACGTTGAGAATAACCTCAAACACCGAACAATTCTTATATTAGGTAATTATTTGAAGTAATTAGAGTTACATGACTAATTTGAAAAATTCTAGAATTATTTATATAATTTATTTTAGAGTATTTTGAAGTGCACATTAATTAATGAAATTACAATTAAGTTCAACGAATATACTTACAGACTTACTCACTTGCGGTGTATGTTACTTACGCTGACAGACATAAGTGGTATGTAACACCAATTAGAAGTGGAATGCCTGGAAGCAGAAGGTTGAGAACATCGAATTGGAGGAAACATGAATGCAAACAGAAAGTAATTGTAATAACAACAGGAATGGAGGAACGATCAACTTTGTCAGAGACAATTGATGGAAGATGTGCAAATGAAGTATTTAAAGCATGGTTTTCGAAAATGTTATGAAGACGATCTGTAATTTTGCATTAAACAATAAATTGGTTATCGCCACCAAGTATTCCTTTACAAAACAATTACTAACTGAATTACACCTGTTACTCCTCGTGGAGGAGCAAAGGCTGCCGACTACAATTCTCCAACCAACTCTTTCCTGAGCAATTCTTTCTAGTTTTTCTCAAACGCTATTCATTCTTTTGATGTCTGCCTCCAATTCCCGACGCAATGTGTCCATTGGTCTAACACTTTTCCTTTCCCCTTCAGGATTCTGTGATAGCGCTTGCCACATTATGTAGTTTGGTGATTTCTTCAATATATGTCCTATCCACTTCCAGCGTCTTCCTTAATTTCCTCTTCAGTTGAAAGCTGACTCTTTCTCTCTCACAGTAGGTTGTTGCTGATGGTATCAGCCCAACTGACATTGAGTATCTTCAGTAGACAATTGTTTATAAATATTCGTACATTTTGATAGTGGTTGTGGTAGTTCTCCACGTTACAGCACCGTATAGTAGAATTGTTTTGACGTTCGTATTGAGGATTCTGACTTTAGTGTCGGCTTGCAGACAGTTGTTTTGATTTCCATATATTTTTCAAATGTAGGATTGCTGTCTAGATATGTGGAAGTCCCCACCTCTTCTATATATTATATTATTATCATCGATTAGTGTAGATTGCAGAATTTCCATAGTTTAATCTATGGACCGATGTTAGCTAGACCGCCAATAAAAATCTGCAATCCCTGGATGAATAACTCGTCCTAGTCAGGGACTCTACAGGAACGCGGATTCATGACTGAGCATCAGTGAATCGAACTCAGGACCTAAAGTTACATCTTGAGGTTATTAACTATAGAGGACTGCTAAAAAGTACCACGCCTGTAAGAAACGGGCATCTAGTCATTCACTGTTTCCAGTGATTGTCTGACGAGGATCAGTTCGTTATATAAAACTGTGGCTTAAATCTCTTCTAGAGTTACTGTCTGTCCAAGCTTGGGTAAAGAAGGACCATATAAAGATCAATTCAAACTCTGCCCTGTGAAATGAATGACATTCATTTAGAAGAATAAAGCTCTTTATGATGGAAGCCGAATTTCCTTAGAAATCATAAAATCGATGCCCCTTCCGATAACCAGACCAAGGAAAATAATATCAATCCATGGAACGTCTGGTTAGTGTCAAATAGCTGAGGAAATGAGAAGATACATTTATTATTCACATTTATTATTCTGGATGAATGTGAGAGATTCGTTTAAAACAAGTCATAAAGTGAACTAATTACATATACGTAGTGAAATGTCTTAAGGTTAGTAATTATTTTACATCAAAGCATAGTGTTTGTCGAAGATGCTGAGGATTATTCAACGGAATATTCACGTAAGGCTTACTTCCATTTTACAAACACTATAATTTTCCTGACCTGTTTAAAATACCATAGTGTCCAAAAATAAACACCAATGTTTGTCATCTGCTTCAGACACACATGTACAAAAAACACGTGAAGCAAATATCAAGTGATCGAAGGGTTGCTTAAATGGATGACCTGAAGAACAGATGAATTGAGGACAGGGTATGTACAAACAAGAGTGGTGGGAGGTACAGTTAGTCACTAGAATATCTAGAATAGATAGTCCAATGAGAGCTGTTCTGTAAATTGATTGGTTCATTCTACAACTAGGCAGGGACAGGTCAAGGCTAGAGATAGATGAACCAATGAAATATTAAACAAGAATTCATTGCTGTTTTATTGGCCATTGGATGTTGTTAATCTGAAGTTAACGGCGGATAGGTGATATTTCATACTGCGCCATATCTTACTAAGATTGCGCTTACGCGAGTTTAAGTTATACGGTTCCTGTTTTCGATTAGTTCTTACTAACTTCACAATTGTGTGGGAAATCTTAGAACTATAATAGCTTAGTCAAATTTGACTTTGCATTAATTTTTATATGGACTGTCTACGTACTTGTTGCCTAACAGGACCTAATTAATATTTGGATTACCTATGCAATGGCGCACACAGCTCTGCAGAACCCAAATAACCCTTATGCAAGTGGAAGGCTCGTAAGACGAAGCTCACAAGACCTTGGTTTGCGTAAGTGTTTAGTTTATAACTCCATGTTTATTGATATTTTGTTTAATGTACGGTATCTGAATACAAGACTAAGGTTTTTTGGACTAAAACTGTGTTCACAACTAAACATGAAGGGGAGATTTTATTTTACTTCACCTGGTTTAAGCAATGCTGTAATACTACTAGCTATAAGTGAATACTGAATCCCAGTAAAATAATTCGAACTGAGTTGAATTCGATTGGATCTTTAATGCTTTCTTCGCCCCACATCAACTTGTATGTTACAAAAGTCTACAAAATGTATGTCACTAAGGCACTTTCAAAAATTTTTTATTGTACATGGAGAATACACTGAAGCTCGATGTCTTATCGTTCAGTTTGCTAGATTGGGGTCTGTTGTCGGTTGCTGGTCATTTGTGTATGTGGTGGTCTTCCGAAAGTGAATGAGCACTGCCTGTCATAAATTTGTCCGAATATGTTGCATACGTTTAAGTTAATTTTGAATTTCAGTCAGTAGACTGTTTTCATTCTTATCAGCTAAGTAGATTCTTTTGACCGATGTACAGCGCTTTTTTCGTAGCGAACGTTGGTTTATAGATTCCCACAAGTGATACTTTTATTTGTATTCTTGTTATTGACATAACGTAAGACGTATTCCTATTCTTAATCACCCTTTAAAAATACGATAGTGATTCCACGTGAAGAAACGTCGTTGGTACCTAACTGTCTGGTTGCATTACTTTAGTCCAACCTCGTAAGTCAAATTAAGTTGTGGGTGTTTGTACCGTAGCTAATAATCGTAATTCAAGTTAGTCTTGCAAAATTAGTTTGTTGGCATTGTTAGTAATAACTTTCGATCTCTGGTTTCTTATTATGTACAGAAGTTGAGGTTTACGAAGGTTATTACGAATTTCTCCGACGTTATACACTTGGTGAACGTTTTGGATCGGGCGGATTTGGTCATGTTCACCATGCTAGGCGTACATCTGACAATAAAGAAGTTGTAGTAAAAGAAGTTCGATCAGATAAAGTTCCATGCTGGTGTTTGGTAAGTAAATATGTTTAATAAAGTAAATGGGTCCTGCTTCATCATCATTATTTAATAATCTGATCGAAAAGTCTTACTACATTTTTTTCGCTCTCCTTAACCGCCTGTTTTTAAGTTGCTTGAGTTAGCGGTAGTTTCGTTTAAATCCTTTTATACTAATGTTCGCACCGATCCATCCTTACCTTGATGTGCTACTTAGTGCTGTATCATTTATAATGACAATAGACACATTTATGGTTGACATATATGGAGCCAACCGCCAATGCAATCATGATAATTATATAATCCTTATGAAAGAACCAGTACGTAATGGGTTTATTTACTGGCTCTCAAACAAATAGTATAGCTCAAAGTCAGTATTTAAAAAACTGGACTTGATTCATTATTTATCGGTATACTTTTGGTTTACTTATTCCACCTGTATTATCGAATACTGATTCGTGTATTTGGTCTGTGTGCTAATTTCTGCACTTGGGATAATGCTATCCTTCTGCCTATAACTAAGAAGCCTTAGCAAGGTGCAAACTCTGTTCACTGGTTAAAATTTGTTTACTTTCTACACTAAGTTGCCACCAAGTCGTAATTCAAAATATACCGCTCACTAAATATCTCCCTGAGTTGTTTGATTTTCGCTCTACAATCGTAATATATCTTCGCATATTTTTAAATTCTAGGTTCGATTATTCTTTGGGAAGTCAGCACTTGTCAGAATATCTAGTTTGTTTGGACCTGCTGTGTGTTACTCATTAAATTTGTATACATTTACCAGTCATGAATTAAGATTAATTGTGTTAGTTCCAAATTGTTATTCCATCATGATAGACATACCCCAATTGATTTACATTCGACAGTTCAGTCAGAGTCGTGAGTGTACGGAACTAGAGGGATTTTGTAACTTTTAATATGTTAACTAACGCCATCATATAATATCCTCGTACATTTTGTAGGTTATCAGTATTTTGTTTAGGATATCAAAGCACGTGTAATTCAGCCCCTAAGAGTTCTAAAATTATCTCCAGCGCGTTGTACATAAAAGCATTTGACTTTATTCTTTTCAGCACATAAATTCAATTTAAATCTTTTCAGAAAAGTATTTATCTATGTTTTTTAAATAAATCGTATTTTGCTGTCCATGGAAATTATTTCGAGAAGCCATTTATATTTTTTATATGATCAGAGTTTGATCTAAGTGATCATGTAAGAAGTGATACAAAAACATTAAATTAGGTTAAACAGTGGTCCGTCGGTGAAATTTGTTTGGCGCCAAGGTAATGTGATGAAAGAAAATAAAAAATTGTAGTCTTGAAATAGACACGTGAACTGGTGGCAAATTTGGAATCCAAATGCTTAGAGTCATAAGATCCGACGCCGTTCTATTCACTTCCGTTTGAGAAGACATGTATTACCACTGTTTTCTTACAGTGTAACTCAGAACCATATAAACGTGGATGTGCTATTGAAATATCGAGTGTCCAGATCGGAATAAAATCGACATGTTTGCTCCTGGGATCCATTAACTGAGCATCAAGTACGTCAACTAGATTGCTAGCACCCTACAAACCGTTTGGGCACTTAACACATAACATGCTCTGGTCACTTTAGTCCCTACAGCTTCACAACTTGATTAACAATCTTTCCTAGATAGTATTTATCGTGTTAGGACATGATTTTAATTGTCAAAGGAAATGCGCTAGGGGCTTGTAATCGTTAATGATGTATAGGATTCTACTTGAATTGTCAGTTTACACTTCATTTTAGCACCCTATTTCAAGAGGTTTTACTTGAAACCAGTTTTTATTAGATTTTCTCCATATGTTAATGAAGACAATTAAATAAACAATAATCATTTCCAAACTTAAGTAACTACCTATCATTAGTTGATTACACTTACCTTTTTTGTCCTCTAATGAGTAGTAGTAAACCACTCGATATATTTAACTTCACCTATTTTAGACAATCGAATTCACTGACCAGTTTGGTCTATTGACTATATTTCAAAAATGATTGTAGCTGTTAGAGTTTTGATCCCCTATGCTATAACCCAACTAATGTACTTTATGATTTTTAGACTTGTTAAGATAGGAGTTGAATTATTTTTTAAATGATATTAGTTTGTTTTTAGAAGGACTAAATCGTAAAGAATCTAGCAATCTTTATTTAAAAATATTTCGACACGTTGATATTCTAAATTTTTCATATTCATTACTTTCTAATTTTACTCAGTATATAAGTAGGTTTATTATTTATCTAATTTACAAGTACCGTAGGTAGTGCTGGAATTACAAAAATACTATTTTATCCCTATTCCCATAATTCTCAATGAATAATTTACTATAGTTGTTCTGTATAAGCTTTGTCTGATTCGAAGTAGTATGACCAAAATCTAGACTGCTCAGAGTTGTAGTTGTAGTGTTGTTCTGTCTCAATCTCTGAATATCTAAATTCTTTGTTGTCTTGTCCGCATACACATACATATGTAATATTAACTACTTGGTTAGTTGGTAAACTTTTGCTGTTCTCCCACCATAATTAGTCGTTAACCATCATTGATAGTTAACCGTTATGTCTGTTCATGTATGTGAACTGCTCGTGTCCATGTGCTGGGTCAAAAGACCATATGTCTAATAATGAAGTTGTATGTATCTCAATTATGACTATAGTCAAAAAATCAGTTACTCTGTTATTATTATAATTATCTTGCTAATTCACTTACTTTCTTTTTGTCATAATATTTGTTTAGTTGGACAATCAATTAATGCCAATTGAAGTTGTACTTCTAGTTATGTGTCAAGGTTTACCTGGAATAGTTAATTTATTAGATGCCTTTAATTTTGGTCAATCTTGGGCAATTGTTATGGATCAAGTCTCTAGTACAACTTGTGATATGTTTGATTACATTGGTGAACGTGGAATGTTGTCAGAAAGTGAAGCTGCTTTTTATTTTCACCAATTAACTGGTATATTATTATCATGTCATAAAGTTGGTGTATTACACCGAGATATTAAAGATGAAAATATTCTGATTAATCGTACAACAAATGAATTGGTACTTATTGATTTCGGTTCTGGCGCATTCTTGGAATCACGTTTGTATACAGATTTTGATGGTAAGTTTAAATGGGAGTAAAAACAAAAAAGTCTTTAAAAGTCAACTTTATTTCACTTTTTTGTTGGGAGAAGGAATCTACCTTTTTTTAGTGGATGAAGGTTTTTCAACTTTTGTATTACAAATCAGCAGATGTTGATGAGAAAGTCAGGTTGCTCGATTCATTTACCATTTTAATAGTATATTTAAATGAGTCTAATGTCTTGTAACTAGAAAACCTATATGTACCGCGTTTTTTAATAGTTTGTGTTTGAATTCTTGTTGACGATGATGTTTTATGAGCAAACTTCAAGGATGCTGCACTAGTTAGTCTAACAAGTCATGTTATTTTACTTATCTTTCTTTTGATCATATCAGTTTTCGTCCTTTGAAGATGATTTACTTGGTTGATCTTATGGTCAACCAACTTGATATAGAACTTGTACACTAGTTATAGTCAACCAAATTTTTGATTCCTGATAACTTTCTTTAGACATGGAAAGTTACTTCAATTTCCAGTAAAGTGAGAAAGAATATTTTACTGTTACTTATTGCCTTTAACATGTGTTATGAAGTACAGTTGATTGAAAAAAGAAAGAACTAAGGTTAATCAGATTTAAATACAATACTAGTTTATAAAGTTATTAATTGTTAGTGTGAATTGTTTAGGAAGTTATACATTTCGTTTTTATTGTGCGACCTGTAAAATAACCGTAAAATATATAGTAATAGACTAGATCATGTTTTAAGCAAGTCTCAACCGTGCAAGTACTTTTATTCCTAAGTCGTTAATACACTATTCTTTTCATTGTACAGTTTCCTCTCATTTATATTTTGGTTTGGTACTACTGTTACTTTCTATGTCTTCACTATTTGGCTTCTCTTTTGTTAATTTCATTTCGATGTGTTAATATGATGTACAGCAGCCTATACTGATACACATTTATCCAAGATCATACGCTTGTTTTATTTGGCTTTTTATCTCTTACATGTTCAACTTTATTTTGTAAGCATGAAGGTGATTGGCTAGTTGTCTAAATGTTTGTTTTTCAACAATTCAATCTCAAATTGGGAATCCCTTTCATCTATTTCGGGATGCAGAGTTTGATAGTTAAAACTCACTGTGAATGTGATTATAAGCTACATGTACAAACCAGTACTTGGTAAACAAGTGGTCATCTATAATATTCATAATATAAACATTAAGGTAGTCTTTATAAGCATAGATGTGTGGTGGCTAGCAGTACAAACCAGGACGTGCATTTCGTCCTGTTTGAGACTGATTCATTGCAATCATAAACGTCTATGGCAAAATTCAAACAACCAATACAATATGAATTAAATTTCACCTTATTATTAATGGTTATCTTGACTCAGTAGCTAAGTGGATAATGAGATGACGTTTGGAGCGAAAGGCATTGGGTTCGAGCCATGGAGTGAACGTCAACTCTACGATGCAGTTACATCCAGCTGACGAGTCCCAAAAAGGATGGAACTTGTGTCCTGGGTTTCACTGCTAGCCATCAGCCATCTCTGTTTATAATGCATGTGACTTGGTGCAATATCGAGGCAATACTCACAGTATGCACATATGCCAACAAGAGACTAACAAATAACAGCCCTAAACGTCAATAGGAAGATTAAAACTATACAACATGAGTTAAAGTAGATTTAGAGATTTTGCGTTATATGAATACTGTTTCCCATGTACTTAATATTCTCATCTTTCGTTGCATTCCATGTTTTTATATTAGGCACCCGTGTTTATAGTCCGCCTGAATGGATTTTAAATAATAGATATCATGGCAAACAAGCTGAAGTATGGTCTTTAGGTGTACTACTCTATGATATGTTATGTGGTGATATCCCTTTTGTCAATGATAAAAGTATTATCGGAGGGAAATTGCGATATCGTAGAGACAATATAAGTGAAGCAGCAAAACATCTTATTGCGTAAGTTAAATTTTAATTTTTGTTTGTTCTCATTTTACTCTTTTTTACCTGAATCATATCTTAGATGCATAATCTTTCCTATTACCACTGATGCTGTTACTGCCTCTACTATTCTGGGATCCGGTCTGACAATTTCATCTTTCTATGATAATGGAGTATGACAACTTGAATTGATGTACCTACCACGTTCTACGTTGTAACTGACTAGCTTTTTTAAAAATAATTTTCTCAAATGGTAGAAAATTAATTCGAATCTTTTGACTAGTTATTCAAAAAGTTTACTTGACTAATCTAAATATTTGATGAAAAGTTTTACAAAAATTACCAGCTATGACATTTGCACGAGAGATTTATACGTGACTGGTGTACATATTTGTAGTTACCTGTTTTTGTTATTTGTAATAGTCAGTATTGTGTAGTCTAAATCTATCATAAATATTGTCCTTGTAGTTTTATAACTAATGATAAAAAACGTAAAATAACCGTCGCTAGTCAAAAAAGTACAGATAAATGGATCTTAGTTGTTGGGAGGCTGTAATCAGTCGGTTACATCTACTGAAAGTTAATTACATCATTTTTGAACCAGCATTTAATAATAACCATTTCTGTCGCAAGAAACTCGTTAAAACTACATACTGGATAAAGTGTACGAAATCAAATTTCTCAGAGTCAGATTAAATGCCTAACTTTCGGGCTTTGTATTTGCATATACATTTCCACTCACATATGCCAGTAACAAATTTGCCTTGAACTTTCTAATTTATCCCCCAATATGTAGTAGCATGATTCCAAATGGTATCTAATGTTATAATTAGACTGTTGTACTATGTAACACCATAAATACATCATTGCTTTTTCAATGGTGTTAATGAACTTTAAATTACACTTAAAGAAATGTATCTATACAGTCTAATCTTATGCGCGTAGGTTGGATAATTTTTTGTAAGACCATTAACCTGATTATTTAAAATATTTTAACATAATCTATAGTTTTCAAGCTTTCTTAAATTATCCCCCATTAATGATTTTTTTAGTGTTGTGACCCTATAATTAGATCTTTAACTTTCTATTATGGATCACAGATTATTCGGCTCACTCACTGTATGGATATAGTTGTGTTACAAACCAGTGTTTACTATTATAACGAATTATAGTAATATGTTTCTAAAAAATCTTAATGTTACTTTTATTTTCTTCATTGATACTTATTATTCATTTATTATAAATAGATTCGATGATTATGCTTATATATACTTATTAAAATTTTTAGGAGTTGTTTAAACATGGATCCATCTAAACGTCCATCTTTATTAGAAATCCTTCAACATCCATGGATGCAAGCCCATCGACCTCAAACTGGTGCTAAAATTCCACTAGCTATTCAAATAGCTTTGGATGCCTTAGAGAAGGGATCAAACTCGGACGCTACTCCAAATATTTCAAATTTATCTGATTTACAACATTCTATAGAAGTGCAAAGTTCAAGTCTATCAAATCAAACAATATCTGGTTTTCCACATTCTTGTTCCTTTACAAATCCTTCCATAGGTATTGATGATAAGCATAAAAATAAACAAACTAATAGTATTGACCATTCACAAACAATTTTAGATTCAAATTCTTGTTCTTCCGGTATGGATAGTCGCTCAAGCCTTCATTTTCATATCCCTTCAGGTACCACTGAATTAGTAGGATCAAGTATTGGTTATGCTTTCCATGACTTTCTTAGAGATGAGGTTTCGATTGGTGAACTTTCTCAATCTCCTGTATCTGGTATATCTCCTCAAGTCGAAACAGCATGGTCTATTCCAAATAGAAAAATTAATGAACGAGTAAATTTAAACATTCAGACATTTCCTCCGGATAGTAGATTATCATGTCAACAAACATCATGCCCTGAAATTATACCACGTCTTCATTCCAATGAGTCTGATTCTAGCTCTGGCTATTATTCACGCTCTGACTCTTTATCATCGAACGACGGGAAACAGCTCATTTCAGCTGTAAATGTTAGTAACTTACGTACTTGTTCAACTGCAAGTCATATAGCATCCGTCATGTCCGTTACTAAACCTGTTACAACAGCTGTTAATGATAAATCTCCTTGTTCAACTGCAGTATCTTCTTCGTATTCCCGACTTCAAAATATGGATCTTCCTGTTCATTTGCATTATTGGCGTTCAGGCAGTTCCAGTAAAACATCTTCTGATTCATCTTCATCTTATTCATCTACAAAATCTAATTGTCTTGATAAACAGCTCCGGCAAATTAGTGAAAATACACCAACCATTCCCTACTCATCTTCATATCTTAATCCTTCTTGGTCCGTAATTTTAAATTCATCTAAACCTACATCCCAAATCTATTCGTCTAATACAACTCATTCCAGTGTACCATGTTCAGGTGTGACTGCATATTCCTCAACTACAAATGCTGTAACCAGCTCAAATACAGATATGGTAGACACATTAAGTAGTCTATTATCATCTTCAACTTCAAAATTAAATTCTTCTCTATCAAATCACGATTGGTTTTTAAGTGGTAATAATGTTGATATGGATCATGTATGATTAAACTTTTATTTTTAATGTACACAATCATTATAGAAAAAAAAATTTTAAGAGAAATAGTTAAAAGTTAATACATTTTAATCTGTAATGTACTCTTTCGATAGGAAATAATCAATACATTGATTTGATGATTATTTTAATATCCACAAGTACATCAATAGATTTAAATGTTCCATGCTTTAATTATTGTTCTCGTTTGTTTTTTTAAATACCATAATTATGTACATTTATGTGTATAATGTACTATGTGGTTAGTAACTTGTTATCTTTATATCATTATATAATCAAAACAATATTTACAGAGTAATGATCATTATTATTATTATTATTATTACTATTATTATTATGTTAAAATGGAAAAATGGTATTCGAAGTTCCCAATCTTTATTATTATTATTATTATTATTATCATTATTGTTTTCAATCAATTTCGTGCTGTAGAAATTTTTCTAAAACTGTGTTGTTTTCCTTTTGTTTAATATTATTATTGTTATTATTATCACCCCATTATTATTATTATTACTAATAATTTAATTGTTCAATATTCTTTAAAAATGTATTTGTTTGGTTTTTGGTTCATGTCTTTGAGAATTTTAAATGCTTTGACAAGTTTCATTATGATGATTATTTTTTTCAATCAAAAAAAAACGACTAACAAAATGTTTCTGATTTTATTTCTGATACTTTTTTTTTCTTGTTCTTCTCATCTCCTATGTACTTGTGTGTGTGTGCGTGTGTATGTTTTTTTAATGGCTTTATGTACTCATGAAAATTGCTCACACTACTTAATGGCCTTTACAAATTTATATGCATATATATACATATATATATATATATATGCTGTAGTTTCAAATCATTTTCGTTTCAACTCACTTTGCAGTGTACTCTTGATTTTCAGTTACTTGTTTGATATATTGTGAAGTGTACACCAAAAGTTCTGTACATATTAGATCTGTTTTTTTTCTTGTACATACTTTGAGTATTTTGATTTTTTCATACGCGTAATTAAGTAAGGGTTGAAAGTCAGTGTATAATTGTAATGATACATCACTTAATTAGTATGGTGAAATGCGCTAAGTTAAAAAGGAATCAATATATTGTGACCGTAAGTCGCATTGGGCATAATCTACGATCAGATTTTTCACACCAATTATTTCATTAGTACGTTAGGTTGAGTATGGCATAGATTTGTTAAGTACAAGATAAAAGATTATGACAAACTATGGCTAATTTAACTCTGAACAAAACGTATTGTTTTAGGCACGTTCGACCTACAAATAGGTAAATACTTGAGTGTAACACAGATTGGTTCTACTTAATAGTCGGTCTGTCATGTAATAATCGATCTGTATTTTAGCAGTTTTACCTTCAATATTGAGTTACTTTTCATTTCGAAGGCACAACATATCTATGTCTGCCACGAGTGGATTTCGCCTTTTCAATGATTCACTTCCCATAAATAGACGAAGTGGATGAATAACATGAAATAGGTATGGTAATCATCTTTTGTGTGAGATTTACTAATGAGGTTTCAATGGATAAAATTTTTATGGTATAAATGTCGCTGCATCATTGGATATTTCTCAAGCTTTGATACATTACATAGAGATAACTTTATAGTGTTCTAAATCCTGGTAACTGCCTGATTTTTATATTATTTTTGGGCTTTTAGCTGTTAAACGATTGATAAGCAGAGGTTTAAATATTCCCTAGGACATCTGGTTTATGTATGTATTGACATCTGTATTTGTTTCTTTTAAATACTATAGACGCACTTTTATCTTAAGTTTTACTTACTCCTGTTACCCCTCGTTAAAGAGTATAGGCCAACCACCAGTATTCTCCATTCAACCCTGTCCTGGGCAATCCTTTCCAGTTTTTATTCATCTTTTTCATATCTGCTTCTATTTCCCGACGTAATGTGTCCTTTGGCCTTCCTCTTTTCCGCTTCCCTTCCGGATTCCAAGTTAGGGCTTGCATCGTGATGCAGTTTGGTGGTTTCCTCAATGTATATCCGATCCACTTTCAACGTCTTTTCCTAATTCCCTCTTCAGCTGGAAGTTGATTTGTCCTCTCCCACAGAAGGCTGTTGCTGATGGTATCCAGTCAAAGGACATTGAGTATATTGTGTAGACAAATGTTTAAAAATACTTGCACTGTCTTGGTGATGGCTATAGTTGCTCTCCACGTTTCAGTTCTGTACAGCAGAACTGTCTTGACGTTTGTGTTGAGGATTGTGACTTTGATATTGGTTGGTGGTTGTTTTGATTTCCATATATTCTTCAATCGCAGGAATGCTGTCCTTTGTAAATCCTCGCTTTTACGTCTGCATCAGATCCTCCTTGTTCATCGATGATATTGACCATGTCATGTACGCGAAAGTTTCCACCTCTTCTCGAGTTTTGCCATCAAGTTGGGTTGGTGTTCTCCGTGTTGTATTTGAGAATCTTGCTTTTTCTTTTGTGTATGTTGAGGCCTATCGTTGCAAAGGCTGCTGCTAGATTTGCTGTCTTCGTGTGTATGAGATAGGAGGGCTAGGTCATCTGCGAAGTCCAAATCGTCTAATTGGTTTTGAGATATCCATTATATTCCGTGCTTCCCCTCAGATTTCGAAGTCTTCATAGTCCAGTCAATCACCAGAAGAAAGAGGAAGGGGGAGTGTTAACAACCTTGTCTGACTTCAGTCCTTACTGGAAGTGCATCTGTCAGCTGTCCTTCATGCACGACTTTGCACTATAGTCCGTCGTATGAGTTCCGGATAATGTTGACAATCTTCTGAGGAACTCCATTGTGTCAAAGAAGTTTCCATAATGTTCTCCGGTTCACCATGTCAAACGCTTTCTTATAGTCAATGAAGTTGACGTATAGTGATGAGTTCCACTCAACTGATTGTTCAACGATGATCCGTAGTGTCGCAATCTGGTCTGTGCACGACCTATCCTTACGGAATCCAGCCACTTGATCTGGAAGTTGGACGTCTACTGCGTCTTTCATCCGATTCGGCAACATTCTGCCTCCGTAATTCTCACATTTGCTCAGATCTCCTCTCTTCGGTATCTTGATGAGATAGTTTTCCACCGTTTCTTATGTCACATTAGTTTCTTAATCCTTATCATATTTCTTTAAGATCATCATCAAGTCCCTTAATTAACTAATCAATCATTTATATGCCCTCAAATGCCCTGGTATGGCCGAGAGCGAGGAGGGCCCGCCCTCGCTCTCGAAATACTCACACACGGCCACGCGTATACAGCCTCTGCCACGAAAGTCCTACTCACTGCCTCCTCACAGCGGGGGTGTTGTTTACGAAATTGAGAGCACGAAAAGCGAATGTCCAGAGCTTTAACCGGGTTGGTGGACACGGCGAGTCCACCGAGGGGAGTTGGAAAACCCTGATTCCAAACCGATGGTGTACATGGACTCCAGTATCCTGAGGGAAGAGATGGCGTTTGAATCAGTCGTTGGTCACCGGCTACCATGGGACTGTATCTCCTTATGTTGCTCCACTGCCTTGTGGATCAGACCTTTAGGTCAAAGGCTATGGATGTGGCCCCCTAAGGAAATCACCTGCTTCGGTCTGGGGACTCGGGCAGTATCATAGCCCTCACACAATTAAATGAAATGAAAATTTTTCGTGTGGTGCATATATATCTGTTGCCCCTTTGTACCAATATTTATGTGTTCAAATAAATAATATGTTACAAAGCTCCTAACATTTATCTGATTACTCGTTTGTATGTTTAAAAATTACTTCTTATGCAACGAAAACTACCGTGAAGAAAATCCATATTCATCTTATATATAGTTCAGAAGCGATTACATTTTCAGTAGATTGCTAAACATCCTACACGGTTGGTCCCTATTTTCAAAATGCATCTTTATAGATTTAAAAACAACAGGACGTATAGTTGTATTTAAGAAAAAAACTTACAGAATGGTAAATAAAATCTGTAGGACTATTTACCGATGACCACAACTTATTCATCGTAGAAAAAGAATTGTAAATTAGCTGCAGAAAATTTCTCGGAATATGTATTCGAGATTTTAAGCGAGTTGACGATTATCTTCATTATACAGTTTGATCGATCCCGAAAAAATATGTAGCCTTTAAGTGTATAGTTCAAGTTTACACTTGAAAATGAATTTTGTTATTTGCATTTTCTTCTCTGGACTGATATCACTGATTAGCATAGAGAATGAAAGTGATTAGTAAAGAATAATCGTTCAAGGGATGAATCCTCACTTAGAATTATTTCCTACATAATTCGTCCTAAAATTAAATTTTTCTGAACCGGCTGTTTAGCTTTTATTTTTAATTCTCGAATTATAAGAGCTATTTGAGGGAAAGCCTAGTGAACCAGTTAGTGTCTAGACTGAAGTTAAGATTGAACTATATTTTTTTAATCTAAGAAGAAATTCAATATTGAAAGAAAAACTAAATAGCTTGTCATTTGTGCGTGTATGAATGAGAGGTAGAAACAGATAATTATGTCCATACTTCGCTCTCTACTCCAGATGAGATTAAGTTAGTACCAACTTTTATTTCATTTATGTTTACCTAAGCAACAAATCTGAATTCGTTATCCTGTCGGGATTTCTTAAAGGGGGAAATATTCAAAATGAACATTATTCACAAATAAATAAACAGTTCACATGAGATAAATGTCTAATTTTGTTTTATTTTTAAATATTAACTTAAGAAATAATAAATATATTTATATTTACTCTAACTGTCAATAATATGACCTTGAATCTGAAAATAAGTCAAAGATATTGTCACATGTGGGTCAATACACAAATGTATGTTTACAACTAAACACTAATCATCACATGTGTATATATATAAACATCTTAGAAAGCACATATTGAATACTAACATAGTATAATGAGATAAGTTAATTTTGCATATTATTATCATTAGTATCAGCATTCCAACATGAGTTTTGGCTCATCTCCAAGTCAAATCCGACCCAGCTTATGACTCATCTAGCATTGTATCATATATACTACTCTCAAAGAGCATATATATATGTATATGTAAAAATACCGATGCATATATTAGTCATATCAGATGGTTAGAAACAATCTGTATAATGAAATGTAGAGCCTCATGTTGATGAATTTATATGAAACTTAACAATCATTGATACATGACAAAAATAATGGTCAAACTTTTAAAATGATTCTTTATTGAGAATTAATTTTCCGATTAACTTCACATATTGTTCTCGAATACAGTTATACAGTTGTTTATTCATAAACTATTCGATACTTGTTTCCTTTTAATCTGTTCAATACATGATCAGTTATCCATAGTTTAGGAACCATTGAAATAAAAGTCGAACATTTTCATATTTTTTTACTCACATGATATTTTGGTTAAACTACTAAACAATTGAGCAGTAAAATTTTATTACAATTGGATAGATTATTTAAGCAACAAATATTTAGATGAATCTAATTACTGAATTTATCGACAGAAGTAATCGTAACCATTAAAGTAGGAAATATCTTCAATATTGTTTTACATCCCATTAACATGATATCGATTAGTGTAATTAATAGAGATAACTTATCACTAACTACTCTATGGTCTTAAAACTTTAGCAGTGGTAACAAAACACGTACAGAAATTCACTGAACAATTGTATGTTTTTACTTTTATAATAGTTTTTAGTTAAAACCATGTTACTGAAATAAAGACAACATTACAAATATATTATTTATTTATAACAATCTACCCAATGCTCAATTTATTCAAAACTATCAAATCAAAACTTGGTAATGATACCGACAAACTCATTCAAGACAACATTAGTTTCTTATCTCAGCCCCAATATGAATGGGGAGTTCTGTTTTTTATTGTCTCTTTAGAGGGATTTCAAATGTATGTAATTTTGAAATAATACACGTTCTATCAATATCCCAATTCAATGAATATATGTTGATGAAATGGAAAAGGATTTTATTGCTATAAGAATGAATTTTCGATTTTTAAAATGAAGTAAATAGAATACTGAGAGGTATATTATATGCACTGAGGTCGAGTGTTAGCTACTCACGAGACCAACTTATTGTTGACAGCCTCCGAGTGATCTGAGATCGAAGATAAGACCACTAGCTAGAATAATAAGTATCTTTTCCCAATACATGGTTTTATTCAAAATATCAACAAAAAGTAAACATGGATAAATGTCATAGATAGTTGGAAAAAATCAGTTTATAGGTTACCACAGTCAATAAAGACCTTGCTCGACTTTATTAACTATGATGGATTTTGGGTCCAGATTTAAAATTGATAATGAAATGATTTATCAAGGAGTCACCAATTGACTTGGAGATTTTATCTATGAGATGGGTTTTGACTGTTTTATACAAAGCTAATTAGGGAAGGTTTAATGCTCTTCCAATACTGTTGTTGTGCTTTTAATTCCCAACAAGTTTTATTTTGGATGGTTTTGTTCGTCATGTGGTTTTCTATAAATCAACTTGCAAAGATTTATATACTACCTGTTATCTTAAAAAGTATGTACATTTCCGTTTTACTAGTCGATTGTACAGTTTTTGTTAAGTATCATCTATAAGCACTTATTATTCGAGAACACTTTGTGGAAGTTTAGTTCCATTAATTTTGTTATTTCACCTATGGCAGATTTTCATCATAAAAATACCCATGAAGAATCCGACTAAAGTTATTCACACCGTTCCCACCATTCAATATGTGTTGTATTCAGAACATTCAGTGACTTTTCATTACATTTAGCAGGTAAGTATTGTACATTTGGATATTATTTTCTTTTTAAACCTTAAGTTTCATTACATCCATGTATTTCATCCAGTATGTTGGGTTGCGCTACATTAAGAAGTCCACAACAGATAATCGAGAATAATTCAAGACGCTTGAAATAAAATATCTGGTGAAAATTACACATCAATATATAACACTTACCTATTAAATAAACGTTTTTTTAGCGAGTTGGTTTTCTACGGGATGGGGTCGCTAACCCCATGCCAAACCCTCCTCCTTTACCCGGGCTTGGGACCGGCAGTAGCCCCCGGAGGAGCTACAGGCGGAGTTATTAAACAAACAGATAGTCGGAAATGCTAGATACAACAAGCTTATCGAATATTAAGAACGTAATGAATAATCTCAGTCAAAAGTTCCCTAATGTATCATTTCATCTATTTCAAAATCCAATCCAAATTTCAATACTATTGTGTGTACATCGATTAGCTGTGTATAAATAGATTTATGAAAGTCTAGTAATTAAATTATAATTATAGTAAATTATGTTTACAATGTTATTCTCATATCTAAATATAAATTAAACATTTAATACAGAAATATTTTTTATCATTTTATTTGTATTTTGTAAAATGATCATCTTGTAGCAACTACAATGTATGTATAATAATTATGAATGATTGTACTGATATAAGTAATTAGTTTATAAGAACAAATAAGGAATTTCATAGTTAACCATGATATATTTATAAATGAATTTGAGTTCAGGTTGTGATCTTAACATCTCAGAATATCAAACCATTAAATTTTATAAGTACTTTATCTAGAAGAAGGAAATCTATTGTAGTACCAAGAAAAAAAAAGATGGTTTTATCAGTAACGTATACGTAGGAGAGGATTTAGCCAACCATCTATTTCAATCTGTATTCAAAAGTAAAAAATCTTACCTCTTATTCATTTATATTTCTAAAACTCCATTTGAATGTTTTATATTACGTTATAATTAATTGGTATGATAGTTTGTATTTTGCCTCAACCGTCTTTAGTTTTGTGGTGTAAAGTATTCACTTGCATTTTTTTCATGTACAAATGATTTTAACGTTATTATTTTCATCAAAACGGGTTTTGTGGAGATTTAGTATTTGCATAATTGAAAGCGTGAGTCAATTGAAGCTGGACCACCATGGAAAGTCTGGAAGCATTGGACGGCCGTTTCGTCCTATTGTTGGAGTTAGACATAAACATCATTGGATGCCGACTCAGTGGTCTAGAGGTTAAGTGCTCTGACGCGAGAATGGTAGGTCCTGGGTTCGTATCTCGCG
>NC_031495.1:47461394-47469942 GCF_000237925.1 Schistosoma mansoni | reverse complement strand
CATGGAGAAAAAGTAAACTCTCTCCATTAATTGATTTGAGACTCAGCGCATGCTACAGAAGAAATCCTACTAACACATCAGAAACCATCTTTCGAACGGTTCACATTAATTCTAGTTGGACACGAGAAACCGTTGAGCGTAAGTGATGTCACTAGCAGATCAATAAGCAACCAAGAACCAACCAGTATGGTGGTCCACGTCATTCAACTCAGAAAGGTGTAATAGTATGTAGTTGGCGTCGAGTCGCGATTGACTATGGTCACCACTACAGGAAAATTACCTGTCAGGTATTAGGTTGTATCCCTCCGTAGGCCAAAAACCAAAAGGCAGTTGAAGGTTGAAATAAGACATATTTGTTGACGATCTCGTGGTATCTAAAAAATACTGAGATCGTGCCAAAGTGTACAAGTGGAACTACCGAGCATATGCGAGTTCGTGCAAGGTCACAGGCAACGGAATAATGTGTGTGTGTTTTGTGCACTTGAACAAACAGGTACAGTAAAACAATCACTCGCACAATTGGTTATGATAATAATTGTTTCCATTATACCAATCTCGTTCTCGTCATAAAAGTAGGTCACTACAAGTAAAATTGAAACATCAGAAGGGGGTTTTGTGGAGATTTTAGTAATTTTATATAGCTGAGATCACGAGTCGATTGAGTCGTGGATGCGCACTGCTGAGGAGTCCCACAATAGGACGAAACGGCCGTCCAGTGTTCCAGGTTTTCCCTGGTGGTCTAGCATCAGTTATTATTTTCATTAGTTTTATATTATTATTATTGAAAGAATTATCTCACATTTGTAATTTTTATACACCTTATTATTAATCTAGTAACAATTGAATTTTTACACTTTAAATTATGGAATAAAACAATGAGATAGTTTACAATTATTACAATAGTAACTACTGGTCAAATAACTGAGATCATTTATCTCCTAAAATTTGCATAGATAATCCTTTTGCTTAAGATATACTCTCATCAAAAATGTACCGATTTCATCTTGTGATTACTTATTTAAAGTACAAAAAACAAATACGTGAAACTGTGATAAATATAAATATTAATTAATTTGTAATTTCAATGAAGTAATCAAATCTATTGAAGTACACACTATATAATATATGATACTCATGTATCGTGTGATATACATATATATATATATATATATATATTCGTTAAGGAGATATGTATATACTACTAGTTACCGATGTCACATGTATACAATGTTGTTTATAAAATATTCCTTGGAAAATAACTTCACAATTGAGAATAATAATCCAAGTTAATTGTTAAATCTTGAGAAAAATCCTTATTTCAAAAAATCAAACAAACTCCATAACATTTGTAGCTGGTTGATAAACTTTCTAAAGTCAAAATTTTGGTCAAAATAAATATTTTCATAGTTGAAATCATGAGTCAATTGAACCTAGACCACTATGAAAAACCTGTAAGCACTGGACAGCCGTTTCGTCCTATTATACTAACTGTATATTATACAAACTTATGCATTGTATAAAAGTTAAATTGACTAATTAGAATAGAAATTCTCATACAATATTATACCTTGTAATGCTGAATCATTAAATTTCTATGATAAGTACTTTTGGTAATAAGTAAGTACTTGTCTAGAGAAAAATTATGTCACAGAATTATTATTATTATTTAATTAAGAAATATGATAAAAAACATTAGTGTCTAATTAATATCTTCTAGTATAATGTTTCTTTATGTTTTTTCACATTCAGGTATCCTTTTCTGTACACACACACATACATACACATACTCATACACAAGTAATGAAGTACTTTAATGTTAACGCATTATGTGATAGAATGAAATCTGTTAAATTATTTACATTCACAACAAAAATTCTGTCAATGGGAATTTTATATTGGAAATAACTTTGTGAGTTGGTGTAAGGATGAGGATTGGCAAAGCAAGGGCAGAATTTCTACAACTGAAGAACATATGGAACTCAAAATAACTGTCAACTAACTTCAAAGTGAGAATCTTCAATACGAACGTCAACACAGTCAGTCCTACTGTACGGAGCTGAAACGTGGGGAACTACTACATCCATCGTCAAGAAGGTACAAGTATTTATAAACGGTTGTCTACGCGAAATACTCAACATTCACTGGCCGGATACTATCAGCAACGGTGTTTTATGGGAGAAGACAAACCAGCTTCCAGCTGAAGAGAAAATTAGGAGAAGACGTTGCAAGTGGACCGGACATACATTAAGGAAATCACCAAACTGCCTTACAAGGCAAGCCCTAATTCGGAATCCGGGAGGGAAGCGGAAAAGAAGGCCATAGAACACATTACTCCGGGAAATAGAAGCAGATATGAAAAGGATGAATAGAAACTGGAAAGAACTGGAAAGGATTGCCCAGGACAGGTTTGAATGGAGAATACTGGTGGGTGGCCTATACTCCTCCACGAGGGGTAATAGGCGCAAGTAAGTAAGTAACTTTATAAGTTAAACATTTGTAAGGGAATCTAAATAAGAAAAAAGTGGATTAACATCAGATTTGCATTTGTATTAAAACAAGAACTACTGACAATATTCCACATTCAAATTGGTTTCATTTCATGTATACTTTATCAACAGTGTAACTAAATAAGATGAAAAGGAAGTATGTTTAATTGTATGAAATTTTCTTTTTTTTATTTACACACAATCTGTTGATTTTGTTTATTCCGGTGTCTAGGTATATTTTGAAACTAAGTAGTATTTCCTTGAAAAAGCTTGAACCAGTTTGCCATGTGAAACATTGGATTTACTTCATATTCATTCACTGAGACTTTACAAATACATTGTTCCTCCTTAAGTAGTATTTCATTGAAATTTAATTACTTACGTAGCTTTTGTTCAGATTGAAATTCGTTGACTTGGAAACGATTATATATTATGGGTTATTTTCCTAATCATTGAATATAAAAAAATCTTAAACATTTTATTTATATTTTTATAGGAAGTTTCCTAATTTTCCATTGAAAACGATCTTATTCTTACAACCATGTATAGTTATTATACAGAAACTGAATTTTAATGCGATGTTTAGCATACATTGTCGGCTATAATTATAGTATTATTAATTACCTGCTTCAAACTCTTTCGTCTCTTTATCTTACAACTTCTTTCGTTAGTATCATAGATGTAAATAACTGATAGATTAGTTTAAAAGTCAATGAATGCTAGAGGAATAATTGCGGTATTAGGTTTATAGTACAAAATAGATTCAATGTCAATGTTTTTATCGACTTAGCTACCTGGTGACACACGGTCATCCATCCGTAACTTTTTTTAAATTCAGCTTTACAATAAGGCTCTCCTCTCATCTTATCGATAGACTACTAAGTAGTCTCAAACTAATTCATATCCTCTCAATTAGTCGCCTGCTAAAATAACAGATACCATTTGAAAACAATATTCCAAGGAGCTTGGTACTGTTTTCTTCCACTTGTTCCATATCAAGGATATTGTATTAGTGAAACCAATGAAAACTAAAAATTTTTTGGCATCTTCGATTTATTTTAATAATGTGTATTATTTCTAAAAATATATCATATTGATTATACTAATTGAACAAGATTAATTTCTACAGGTTACCTTGTTCTCATATAAATCACCATTAAAACTTATAAATAATGTGACTTAATATTTATGAGAACTTCAATTCAGATCCAATAATGAATGAACTAGTGTTATATAGCCAAAAAAATTTTATTTAACAGAGTAGTTCAATTTGCCGACACTTCCTCACTTTTTTTGTGTGTGATTCTGTTTAATTTACAAACAACAATAATCACATGTAAAAGTTTGGATTTCAATTGTCAATTCATTAACAACTTAAATGTTACAATTAAGAAATTAAAACGAATAGGTAGTAAATAATAAATTTAGTTCAATGACAGAAAAACATTTAATTTTTACTAATTATAAAGGTTTAATCTGTGGTAATACATATATAAATAGCTTATAAAGATATACATTTAGAAAACCCCCTCAATATTTCTAACATCCATTCTTATATGTTTGTTGTTTGATGATCAACATAAAAGATAGCAGGAAAAATGAAATTATCCAGTGGTAAGGAAGATTTACAGTTAATACAGAGTGTAACATGTGTGTAATACAGAGCCCCTGTTAACTAGGTTGAAAATCCGACTGGCTTATCGGGAGAAAAACTGACGCCGACTAAGCAAAATACCTTTGCGCAGATGTTACTTTAGAACACAAAAATAATCGGTAAATAAATTAGAACCATAACCTTAAAACATTGTGTCAATTGTGGGAGAATGTAATGTTTCGCAACTTGATATTCAACTTAAACCCTTCCATCTTCCTAACATGACAGAGTGTCGTCTGTTGACGATATAGTATCTTGACACTCATATCACAACAAGTTAATGGTGAACTGCGTCCCCCGAATTATGGAGTACTGTTTATTACCATCTCTTTAGCGGCACACTGGATCTAATGGGCTTTGCAGATTTAGACACACAGATATATATAAGCTATCATTAGCCATACCTTGGAAACAGAGGGTTTTTAGAGTTTAGCAAAGATATGAGTCATTCATAACTCCTCAGCAAGTGTACATTACATATAGATATTAAATATACAAGTCAAAGACCTATGTATTCCATAGTTCTTACATAAGCACAGATAACACCTCCATTGTTAGCGTCCTAGAATGAACTCTCGAAACTGTAGCATTATTACGCTATCAGGTGAGTTTAGGGTAATCCAAGTTTACGACAGATTAGATTACTTCAGTCTTTGTCGTCCCTCCATGTTAGTTTATGAAACACAACTACACTATTCTCCAGGGCACCACATGAAGGCATGAGTCAAATTTTCACCTAAGAATATATATATTTAAGCATTTCTTACACTTTCATCTTGTTTTCCGTTGTGAACATTTCTTCACCAAAACTAATACTTTCATCAGAACTGATTTATTTTATATGAATGAAATTAATAATGTTGAATACTTGATAATTATGATCCATTATAAGTTTGATAGATTTCGAAGTTCAGTTAAAACTTCTGATCTTCACCCGATCGAGTGAACAAGAGTAATAATGGGGAGTATTTCTTTATATCAATCAGAATAGTAGAGGGATTATTAAATAACACCTCTGCGATAACCAATACGACACGTGGGCCAAGACTTAGGCGGTCTTCTTCCAGTTTCACCTCTTTACGATTTGCCACGACTTTGTCACTTAAGTTTTTCAATAAAGTGGTGATTGTTATATCGATTGCTTGCGTTCTTGCCCAGTTGATACATGAGTGATAAGACCGCCTATCAGAGAGCAGTGATTTTATTGATCGCCCAATGATACGCAAAACCCGTATGAGCAGTCTTGAGTACTTATCAGTCCTGCTTTCTGCTTAGCACAGCCAGTTAAGTCCAGAACACCAATAACAGCCTCTGCAATATGAATCATTATTCTCAAACATACTGGGATTATATACCAAACAAACTGACCACATCGTACCACAAAATAGAAAATAACATTTGTACAAGATTTGGCCAAATGTGGCTGTGAATAGGGGGAACAGTAATTAATGGACTACGGGTAACTCAAGAATAGTAAATCGTATAATAATAGTTCATAGGTCAAAATAAAGCTTATAATAAAAGGAACATGAATATGAATAGTTAAGTTACTTAGCAATTATACAATAGGAAATATACATATCATATTGGTCCATAAATAGTTCTCAACAGTTACCATTCACAATTCTCTTCAAGATACAACAGTGATAATTTTATTCAAAATGAGAATAGAAGTTTCATAATTAAGAAAATGTAAAATTATCACAAGTATTCACCTTAGCAACAAAAATTTTTTTTACTTAGAAATAGGTATCTATTATTTTCATGTGTTTAATGAAATTTAATTAAACAGTTCTTGTACTTTTTATTTGAGAAATTTATCCATTAATTTTATTGAATAAAAGTATATTTGTTCATGTGATTAGTTTTTTATTCAAAAGATGAACACATAGGTAAGGCGAACATTTTGTTTTATATATATAAATGAACTATTTAGTTTTAAATTTATACTATCAATGTGTAAAATAGGTAAATTGAGACGAATTAAGTAGTTAACTGAATGTAATTAATTTATTGTCATTCCGTTATTTTGTTAATTACTAATTCTTCCGATAAAACTGATCGTTTTAGGAATTGAATACTTACTTACTTACTTACGCCTGTTACTCCCAATGGAGCATAGGCCGCCGACCAGCATTCACCAACCCACTCTGTCCTGGGCCTTCTTTTCTAGTTGTATCCAGTTCTTGTTCATTCTTCTCATGTCTGTCTCTATTTCTCAGCGTAATGTGTTCTTTGGTCTTCCTCTTCTCCTTTGACCTTCAGGATTCCATGCGAGGGCTTGTCTTGTGACACAATTGGGTGATTTCCTCAAAGTGTGCCCAATCCACTTCCAGCGCTTCTTCCTGATTTCTTCCTCCGCTGGAATCTGGTTTGTTGTCTCCCACAGTAACTTGTTGCTGATAGTGTCTGGCCATCGGATCCGAAGTATCTTGCGTAGACAGCTGTTAATAAACACTTGTATCTTCTGGATAATGGCTTTCGTAGTTCTCCACGTCTCTGCCCCATACAGAAGAACTGTCTTGACATTTGTATTGAAAATTCTAACCTTGGTGTTGGTTGACAATTGTTTTGAGCTCCAGATGTTTTTCAGCTGTAGGTATGCTGCTCTTGCTTTGCCGATCCTCGCCCTCATATCTGCATCAGATCCACCATGTTCATCAATGATGCTGCCCAGATATGTGAAGGTTTCCACATCCTCCAAAGCTTCTCCGTCAAGTGTAATTTGATTGGTGCATATTGTGTTGTATCGGAGAGTCTTGCTTTTCCCTTTGTTTATATTGAGACCTACTGCTGCTGAGGCTGCTGCTACACTGGTCGTTTTCTCCTGCATTTGTTGTTGCGTTTGTGATAGAAGAGCCAGATCATCCGCGAAGTCTAAATCGTCAAGCTGCATCCTTCCTGTCCACTGTATCCCGTGCATTCCTCCAGATGTTGACGTCTTCATAATCCAGTCGATCACCAGGAGAAAGAGAAAGGGTGAGAGTAGGCAACCTTGCCTAACACCGGTCTTTACCTCGAACGAGTCGGTGAGTTGTCCTCCGTGGACGATTTGGCAGTTTAGTCCATCATAGGAGTTCCGTATGATGTTGACTATCTTCTCAGGCACGCCGTAGTGTCGAAGAAGCTTCCATAGTGTCGTCCTGTCCACGCTATCAAATGCCTTCTCGTAGTCGATGAAGTTGATGTACAGTGATGAATTCCATTCGATTGATTGTTCCACAATGATACGTAGAGTTGCGATTTGATCTGTACGCCATCTATCCTTACGGAATCCAGCTTGTTGATCTCGAAGTTGAGCGTCCACGGAATCCTTCATCCTGTTTAACAATACTCTGTTGAAGACTTTTCCTGGTATTGAGAGGAGAGTGATGCCCCTGTAGTTGTCGCACTTGCTCAGATCACCTTTCTTTGGTATCTTGATGAGAAGTCCTTCTTTCCAGTCTTTTGGTACATGTTCTTCGTCCCAAATCTTACTGAAGAGGATGTAGAGTATCTTGGCAGTTGCTGTTACATTTGCTTTCAGTGCCTCTGCCGGGATGTTGTCTGGTCCCGCTGCTTTGTCACTCTTGATTTGTCTAATGGCCATGCTGATCTCTTTAATTGTTGGTGGGCCAATATCGATTGGGAGGTCTGTGGGTGCTGCTTCGATGTTGGGTGGGTTCAGTGGGGCTGGTCGATTCAAGAGTTCCTTGAAGTGTTCTACCCACCTGTTTCGTTGTTCTTCAATATCGTTGATTACTTTGCCTTCCTTGTTTTTCACTGGTCTTTCTGGTTGACGGTAATTTCCAGCAAGTTTCTTTGTTGTATCATACAGTTGTCTCATGTTTCCCTCTCGTGCAGCCCTTTCCTCCACTATTGATAAATCTTCTACATATTTACGTTTGTCAGTTCTGATGCTCCTCTTCACTTGCTTGTTTACTTCTGTGTATCCAGCTTGTGTCTTGGTTTCCTCTGTTCTTCTTCGGCTGGTATTGATTGCTACCTTCTTGTTCCTCCTTCCTTCAATTTTATCCAGTGTACCAACAGTGATCCATTCCTTGTGATGGTGCTTCTTTTGGCCCAGAACCTCCTGACATGTTGAGACGATTGCCTCCTTGATACCTTTCCAGCTGCTCTCCATGGTAGTTCCCTCTCCATTGAGTAGGTCATGAAAGGCCTGGAACCTGTTGCTGAGGGCTATGTTGAATTTGTTGAGTTTGTCAGCATCTCGAAGAAAGGCCGTGTTAAACTTTTGTGATGTTGTCCGCGCCATTGTCCAGTGCTTCTTGAGTTTTAGTTTCATCTTGGCGACCAGCAAATGGTGATCGGATGCTATATCAGCTCCTCTTCTGGTTCTCACATCCTCCATCGTCCTCCTGAACTTTTTGTTGATGCAGACATGGTCGATTTGATTTTGTGTAGTGTG
>NC_031495.1:47449699-47461194 GCF_000237925.1 Schistosoma mansoni | reverse complement strand
ATGCCCAACCCTCCTCCTTTACCCGGGCTTGGGACTGGCAGTAGCCCCTGGAGGAGCTACAGGCGGAGTTAGAAATTGAATAACTAGTTAGTTAATCATTTAGCTGTTGTGACTACTCACTGATACAGATTTAATCATTGTAAGGAGAGGTGGATGGTAGTTAGCAGTGGAATTTATGACGCGCCATCTGTCAGATTTGGGAATAATCAGCTGGATGTACCAGTATGCTAGAGTTGATATTCACTTCAGTACCTTGGTATGCCCGGCTGAAGAGTCCCAAATAGGACGAAGTGCGTGTCCTGGATTCCACTGCTAGCCATAATCTATCTCTGTTTATAACGCTTGTGACATAGGGTAATATCGAGACAATCGTCTCAGGATACACATAAGCCAACAAAGATGGATCAATTGTAGTCATAAACATCAATGGGAAAATTCAAACAACCAATACTGATGTGTTCAATCACTGTTCTACAGAATTATGAAGAGCTAATTTTTTTAGATAACTTAGTTTCATCAACTAGGAAGTATTTATAACGTCAGAAACGTGTTAAACTCATGTTCAGTGACAAAATTATATTACTGATAGGACTGATCGTCGCTAATATTGATGACTGCGTAGCCAATTTGTTATGTCGGGGTCGCTTATAACTTATACTTACAAAACAAGGTACTGCTGCAATTCACACGACAGAAAGTAAGAACACTAAGACTGGTACAAGTGAAGATTTATTAACCACGAAACCCTAGTCAAAAATACACTCATTTATACATTGATTGTACACCCATTTTGATTAATGATTAGGATGAAATCACGTATATGAAAGATATCCAGAGTTATAACAGATCACAAACTGAGTGTTATGCTGATCACAGTTCATGTTAATTTAATGCAAGAATATCATATCTTGAACAAACATCACATTCAAACAAACTAATATTATACCGAATAAAATATCACACTGGAAAACAAAACACATATTGCTTTGAATAATTATCGAATTGAATTAAAACAGAAGTAATGTTGAACAAAAGTCACAATGAGCAGGAGAAAACAATTTTGCATTTTAATCCCGTCATATCAACCTCCCTTCTTTTTTTAATGGAATACTTGGAATAAGTTTCTCGTGTAGAGTCTATTCGAAAAGTTGTTGTTCTTTTTTGTACTCGCTGGGATCTCGGACGGTAGTGCGGTCGAGTTCCAGTTGGTTCTTTTCAGCTTCATTTGAAAAAATGTCTATCTAACATTCTTAATTCTATGATCTATTCCTTCGTCCAATGCATATATGATTCTTTCCCCCCCCCCGACAGAACAATGTTGGATATTCATGCACCCACTTTACAAGTAATGTGACTTTGTTGATGTGAAATGTCTCAGTACTACTCGCACATTCGTTACGTGAGAGTATTGGAGCGTGTGGATATATTTAATGGTTGAAGGATCCTTTTATATGATCTTGACCTGTATGAGTAATATTATACATGGTGTTTCCACCTTTTCATATGAAAAAATGCGATGCCATTATTCCATTCGCAATACGAATAAACACATTTTACATCTCGATTTGTCGGTAACAATGCATGTGATTAATGTAGGCTTTATTCGTCTCTAAAGCATTTGAACAGTACATTTATTATATACTTCATACTCATTAGGATCAGTAGGTGGCTGCATTCTATATACAGGGATATTGCAATTGGACTGACTTTGAATAATTGAAACAAGGTTTACCTTTTTGTATGTGACATTCAATTTGTTCGAATAAATAAGATAGATACTTTGGGTATTTGTGGGTAACGATAACGAATACTGAAATTTGATGACTTCTGATCAAACAATTTTCCAAAAGCACTGTGTGCTTTGTACAATTTGATCTTATTTAATATTTTTGGCGAGATGAAATTTGCACCCTTTTTATTTTCATTTGACCTCAGGTTCCTGAAGTGAGCATGAACTTTTTAGCCAGTGTCTGGTTCAACCACTTTCATCTTAAATAAATCTTCATTTCTATCATCGCAGGCATTGAGCTTTATCCCGAATTTCGAACTGTCATTCTTGGGGACTAAATGTAAATTTTTTCATGGTGTGAACAACATCACTCCTAAGCATCATAGTTTCAGGACGGCTTCGCAAATAGTTATTATATAAATTGATTTATCATAGCATTCAGTAGGGATTGTATGTGACATATATAAGTTATGGGAGCATCCAACAACTGCTACAGTAACATTCGAAATGTGATCAGGCTGTGACTCATTTAAAACATATTTCTCACACTAAGTAGGAGTGAATGAATTGTGCGGATAACCAACAAGTGATATAGGTCCATCAGAACTATAATTAGATTTGAAACAATTGAGAATTTGTGTTTCGTATTGACTAAGGTTTTCACTAGAAACAAAGACATCGTGAGGACAAGCAACACTTGTTACGATAACGCCAGAATTTGCTTCATTTGGAGTGTTTTTCTCAAATTCATTAAGGACCTCATTATAAAGTAATGAATCATTAAGATAATCAGCATCTGATATGACATCGCTAGGAATTTGACCGGAAATTGATTCATTTGAAACATTTTTCTCACAATGATTTTGAATTTCACTCGACGTGACTAGATAATTAGAATGAGAGGGATCTGATGAAAAAATAATGGGACATTTCCCAGAGTCAACCTTATTAAAGAATTTATTGACCTTTTCCTCAATCACAGAACTGTTCCTTATTGCATCGGGAAATGTATCAGCTACCTCGTTAAATATGTCTAGAATTTTTGAGTGAGATTCTGGATTTGATTGTTTAAGAATGTGTTCCTTCAGTGCAACAATGAGCACCAAACGAGATCTAATGAGCACATCTTCGTTAAACTGAAGTATTGATTTTACTTCTGAGACTGAAATCGACATGTTCTTACACCAGTAACTGTGTCGTTTATTGTAACAGCGCCTTCATAAATAGGAGCAGAAGTATATTTCTAAGGAAACAGGAATTCGGGTTAGTTGAACTGACTACTGAGTTATAACCCGTAAGCGATTGGAATGTTTTTCTTTTTTCCAAAATTGCCGTCGCCAATTGTTATATCTCGCTGTCAATTTGTTATGATTGATCGACGCCAATTTATTATGTCGGAATCGCTTATTACCTATACTTTTAAAACGAGGATCCATTGCAATTACCTAATTTTATTCATAATCCAATGATATTTCATACAAACAATCATATCCATATTTTGTTCATTTAATATTTAATTTCTATTGAAAGAATTTAAAATTAAACAAAATCAATGCTTTTTTCTTAAATTTATTGATCAAATGCACCATCCCACTCTCAAATAACTATACTGATTCCAAAAGTTTGTAATTAAAAGAAATATCAATCAATAGTTGATAACCAATCAATTAACTTTAACCCATTTTCATCAGTTCTACTGATTAGACAAACATTAGACCTATCAGTTATATATAATAATTTAATAAATTATCATAATTATCAGTAAACTGAAAAATGTAATGACAATTTTATCGCATATTGTTTGGGGATAAAACAAGAGAAGAGAACGTAAAGTTAGTGAATTAATCAAAACTACCGCCTATTCTTTGCTATAATTATTCATACTGAAAAAAATTATATTTCTAGCTTGCAACGAAAAGAAGAATATTTTCTATGGTAGAAAAAATTATAATCCGTCAATATGAATGATGATCATAGTGAACGTTATATATATTATGGGATATTTTCAAAAGTTCTGAACAAATGCCGTAAAAATCCAAATCAAGTCATTTCATCTACACGATCTGAAAGGATAAATCATAATTTGATGTTTGCTAACCAACTCCTTCTGAAACCCATCCAAGGCTATTATCGATTCCATAGACTGTTAGAGCACCAATATTAGACAGAATGTTAACAGGTCTACCTCATATAAACCCACTATCAAATCATCAACCACAAAAGAAAACAAGGAGTAGTTGAGGAAAGAGGTGAAGACTGAACACAATCAGGGACAACAAGACTAACTCCAACACATCCACTATTGTATTCTAGTCGTGAGGATGATAGTGCTTCCCACACACGACAAGTTGCACTGATGCTCTCTGAAGGAACACGAGAATTGCTTATGAGATTGGAATCTGATGATTCCAGAATCATCAGAGCATCCTTCAGAAGAAAGAGGTGATTGACTCCAATCAATCTTATTCAGTGTTGTGTGTCGACAAACGACAACAGTGGAAATGATGATGATTAGCTTCATGAAATGCTACAGTCCACTGTGGAGAACTGTTCATGAAAACACCTGACCATCCTGATGAACGACGTGAACGTCTCGGTTGATATGGATAACAGTGTATGTGAAGGTATCATGAGGCAACGTGGAGTATCAGAGATGATGGAGGATGTATGAGACTGGTTGATCTATGCGTTTTTAAGGACATGGATACAGACAGTACCATCTGTCCCACAAAGCCATACATAAGGCTGGTTGGATTTCAGCATACGAGAGTATTTATAATCAGATCGATCTCATGTGCATCGAAAGAGGCGTTGAGGAGATCGTGGAATACATGAGAATAATGAGAGTAGGTGATTAACCTCATATCTCCACCTGATGACAAGGGAAAATCTGAAAGTAAAGCTAATCAAGAGTTAAACAGTCGGACAAGCACGGTATAATTGTCTGCTACACTCTAACTTCTAGTTGTTAGCAGTCTCAGATAATTCGAGACAGCTCACATTAGTAGTTTTACTGTCTTACAACATTTTCTAGAAGAAGAGGAATTCAGCATGCAGAATATTTGGAAGGGGATTAAACAAGCAATAACTAAGTAATTTAGTAAACGAGTTTCTGACTATCTGATAAGTTGAATTTATTTTAACTGGGTATTTAAAACGTGAATGATAAATTCATGTCTTTCTTTAGAGCCTGTATGAGAAGTAAATGATAATAATTAGAAAAATGATTTAAAATGAAACTATGTTTCCTTGTTGGATAACTAAGGAAATATTGAGAAAATAGCTGGAACGATTTTAGATGTCTGTTACTATTAAAACACACATGCGAAATTCTAACTGCGTTGTGATCTAATTTTCACCTTAAATAGGGATAAATTAACTTAAATGAATACATTCTGATGGGTGGTCAAAGGTATATGATACCCGGGAATAAAGAAATCATGCCTAACCACAAAAACTGATTGAAGTTTAAACTTCGAAGCTTTGAACATCAATTCAATATACTACTGACATCATTCTTGTGACTTAACTGAAACGTTATGAGCTCAATTCCATGCGAAATTGCTGAAGAGTCCCACTATTAAATGAACAGGTTATCCAGTGTTTTCCATTTTTTAATGACTTAATAGCACTTGTTAATTTATAATGAAAATCATCTTCACAATGCAGTGATTGCACGTATTCCCTATTCATCACATAACGTAGTCGATCAGTAACAAAATCTGAACACATTGAGGATAACGGATAAGATTTTATGTCATTACCTTTCATTACGTAACTGTATAGACAAGATAAATGAAACCATGATAATGATAATCATAAGTTTGTGTTCAGTCTACCCATCATTTTCAATTTAATGATTTAAAGGGGTCGAAAATTTAAATTTACATAAAAATCTTGTGCAACTTGGTACAGCAAAAGATAAAGACATACATTATTCAAGCAGATATTTCGAAGAATAGCAAGTTCAGCCGTTATTTTGTTTCAGTTAAAAGTAAATAAATTCATGAAATTGATATTCCATTAAATAGTTTTCCTAGTTTATATATAATTAAAAGCTATTTGTAAAGATGTAAATTATCTGGTTTCTACGGTGGAGAAAGAGTGGAAAAAACTCGTTTTTTTAAGAGCCGTAGATTTCTTTGGTTGATAGCTATCGATAATTTATCTGTTGAAAAGTCTCTGTTGATTGTCTAAGATCAATTACTCAAATCATTAAGTATATTAAACTGATTTATTACATCAAATAAGCTTTGAAAAAATGAGCGACAGACAAATGATTCATTGTTAAACAGCCGATCAATATCAAGTTAGTCTTTCGAGATGATGGAGAGGGTTTCTAGCTCAGGTGGATGATCTTTTCAGTTTCGTTTCTGAGCTGGATAGTTAATTCTTGCATCAGGTCGAAAGAGATGATAGTTGAAATAAATATGCATAAAACGACAGGATAAAGGTTGACAATCAAGATCAATGTTGATAGGACATGCTATCTCTTGTATGTAAAGAAATTCTAATACCCCACTTCTGCTTGAGGTTTGTGCTAATGATGTTGTTCAGAAGAACAATGAAGGCTTCATGATGAAGCAACTCATATCAGAGAAGGAAGCTACACCAAAGTTGATCCATTGGACCCTCTCTTATCAATACTACTAGATGTGTTTAAAGCTGAAGTATACAAAACAATATTTTTCAAATTTATCATTCTTTTTGTGATAATTGTATCGTAATAACAATATTCATTACATTTTAATACTGTTACAGTTACATTTTCATGGTGTTGGCTATTCATTTCAATTATTTAGATGATTTTTTTCCGGTTAGCGCCTTTTTAAAAAAGTTATTTTCTATAAGATGGGATTACTACCCCCCTATCCAACCTTCTTTTTTTATCCGGGCTTAGGACCGGTAGTAACCCTAGAATTGCTACAGGCCGAGTTTGTAGTTCGGAATTCTTCAACATTATTGATACACTTAATCTAATTACAATAAACTGAAGACTCTCCAAAGAATACTGTATTTAGATACAGCCATTATTATTCAGTTGATTTGACAATAAGAACATCTGATTTTGTATTGAAATTTCATCATAACAATGAAATAGCTGATGAGACGTAGATGACTATGATGAGCAACTCTGTTTTCCTCATTTCGCTAATATTTGGCATTTAAAATATGATTTATCGTCTTGTTATTCTAGCCGGTATTACGACAGCATTAGGTGACTATTAAAATGATCCTGAAAAATATTTCATTTCTTCTAGCTAATCAGAGAATAAGTGTTGTGAATGAATAATTCGTAGTTTGAACAAAATAAAAGGAATCACCAAGTATATATGATTTTTACTTGTTCGATTTATTTTTTCTGTGCTATCTATTAGTTCTTTTGTTTTGAAATCAGAAAACATCATTCAATAAAAAAATTCCTCCAGATGACTCTAGAGCATTTTTGTTTAAGGGTTTTTCCAATCTCCAGTAACTTCCCAAACAGCCTAACCTGATTTCTACGTCTTAGGTGTATATTCCATAGTGAGTTTGTCAAAAGTTCAGGAAAGATTATTCACTAACACTTGAATTGCTACACTGAAGATCGTTCAAATCACCTGCAATATTACTTCAGTTCATGATTAGTAATACACTACAAGTAGCAGTATTTGTTCATGGTTGAGAATTAAACTACAGAAAAAGAAATCACTTTTGATCAATCTCTTTCGATAATTTACATTATAACAAAATATCATTTTATCTTGTATTTCTTCCTATTCTTAAAAATAGTTTTTTCAGGTTTCCTTCAGTAAAATTATTCATGAGACATTCAATAATGAACTTCATCGTTCAATATGTGATCCATGATTTTGAAGTCACTTCTCGTTTATGAATACTTCGTCTGTATCCTGCACTGTCACTTTGGACTTTGGTTATGAACCTTTTGATTAAGATCATGAATCGATCAGTGTTAGAACACCATTGAAAATCTGGAAGTAATGGAAGAATGTTTCATCCTAGTATGGGATTACTCAGCAGTGCATATCTGTGATCCCGTACGCGTGATTCAAACCCAAGATCCTCGGTCTTGTGTGTGAACACTTAACCTCTAGACCACTGAGCCAGTAATCAACGCTGTTAATATCTAACTTCAACCAATTCACGATACCGCGCAACCGTCCAACATTGTCTTCAGTGATAAACTGCTTCACAATAGACATGGTTGAACTCCACTGGTCAAGAGCGCAAAATCGAAGGTCCTAGGTTCGAGTCCCACCTGCGGGATCGCGGACGCACATTGCTGAGGGATCCAGTACCAGGACGAAACTGTTTTCAATGGTGTTAGAACTTTGCTCCATACACGATGTCAATCTATTATATATTTATTTAACTTATGAAAACATTTGAAAATATGAAAAATTGTATTACATAACAATATAATTGGTAATTTTAAAAAATTTCAAATCAATGTACGAACTAACTACGAACTCAGTGGTTAATGACCTATCGTATATCTATGTATCTCACAGTTCATCAGTTGCTATTTAACAAATTATATAACAAACTATATATCAGATAAATACATGGAAAAAAACAAATAGAACAATCACCAAATTAGCTTTCAAAAGTTAATTAAATTTTCAATAACAAACTCATTATGCAATCATTCAAAATAATCACTAAATAAAAACATGATACTGAATGTGATATTACAGTAATAATGTGTACTAAGTGCCCTAACAACAACAAAAATCTATACTAATTCAATATTGTTCATGTGTATTTGATAAAATAGAAGAAATATCGCACCGTTTATTAGACCCATTCACACACACACACATAAAAACATAAAAACTGATGTTCTCAGAATAATTATCAATGATTTGTATTTAGACGTCATCTTATTTAAAACTAGGAATAGCGGGAAATTATATACATATTAGACATTAATAGTCTGATTTATTTAATAGTAAAAAGAAATATGTCAGGTTTGTAATAGTTTAGTATTTGTCAATATTAATCATTAGGTCACAAAGTTGAAATCGAATAAAATAACTATAGGCTGATTAGTAAACTGATTGGTGTTTTGTTTATTGGCACAATATAACAGTATTCAGTGTTTTTATCTTTATACTGATTGTATACGAACAATTCATTTTGAATTTCCTCGAAAAGAAAATTTTAATGAAAGACTAATGAGATCATTCCATTAAATTTTCCTAGTCTCAGTTGGATCCACATATTTATGTGTAAGTATACTTGTCACAAATTAGGTAAGGAAGGTGTCTGGAAATTCTTCATTTTCAACTCTTTTTTGTGATAAAATTTCCTCTAAGGGTAACAAAATTATTGAAAGGACTGATTTTAGCTGAGAAATGAAGATGAAAACGAAATATTTCACAGACTGGTTGACCTCTTTGTATGAGACTGCGCTTGTTGAGTTAGTCAAAATTTAAAAAGTTTCTACAACTTTGTCTCTTACCTTGTAGTGTTGGTTGTTATGTTAAGCCCATATACTTTATTCTAGCTTCTAGCCAAGCCAATTCGCCTGTTCATATTGAGTCATATTTTGATCGTGTTAATTATTCGCTTATTAACCTTGACTATATTTTTATATGAGCGTATATGTGTACCCTTCGTATCCTATTCATCATATGTCTGTCATTCATTTTTGCCTGACTATAAATGTTGATTAATGCTTGCTCATAGCGAGTTGGCTTCCCAGCCACCTCCAATACGCATTATTTTTGCTTCACTCTCGAGTTGGCTTCCCAGCCATCTCCACTATGCATCATCTTTGCTTCGCTCGCTTACACTTGCTCATGTGCCCACAGCTTTCTGGTCTGCATCACTCATCAATAAAAATGTAGTTACCGCTTCCTTTTGCTTTCTGATTTTATACACCGTTAAGATTGGTGTAACAACGGTTATCGAAGTGAACTATTATTGAAGCACGGCACTACAACCTCATGTGTACATGCTAAAATAAAATAAAAACTAAAACTGCTACACCTAATAAAATGTAACCGCATGTCTCCTATTCAATGTTAGGTAGCTGAAAGTAGTCATCTTGAAATCCTAGACCTAGGTTTCATAAAAGTTTTGCTCATAAGAAGAGTATATCTGAAGTCTCGAGGGAACCGATGCTTACACTCAGGATTTTGTGTGGTGAATATAGGTTTAATATCCTACAGTCATTCAAAGTAATCAATCAACAAAGAAACTAGATATTACTATGCTTTGGGGAGGAAATCGCTATCAAAATCGTCAAGCTTACCTTCACATTCACTAGGATACTATTTTCAACCACTTACTACTTTAATAGACCTCACTTTTCAGTAATCAACTGCACAATAGTTTATTTCGTTCATTTCATTTTTCAGATTCATTTGACATTCTAATTACTCATTCTTCGTTTATTGAGCTATACTCACTTTATTACTCTGCAATAATATTTCGAATTACATGACAATATGACATTAATTTTCACTTTGGCATTTTAAGGTTTCTCTCCTTACTCAAAAATATTTGCCTAACTTAGAGAAAAATTAATTTTCATGATGATACTTGTATATCACTTTACAACTTCTGCTTCTCACTAATGTATGTGGATGTCATCCCATTAACTTGCTCAATAATTTTTGTCAGTATAATAATAATAATTAATAAAAAAATTGTTAGCAGATAATGAGGTTCCGTGTGATAAATAAACCAATATAGTATCTCCAATTGATTGTTATTAACTTGTTAGATATCTCACCAACTAATTATAGTTATAAGGTGCTTGGATAAATAGTTATATAAGCACATAAATGAGTGAAATGTACAAAATGATTATTTATGTAAACTGTCTATAAAAAACCTGATCTTCTGAATACAATCACAAATAATTAAATTAGGTCGTCGAATGATCACTACAATGTCTAGTAGAAATGTTTGTTTGAAGTCTGATATTTTCATTTATAACTCATGGTAACTTTAAGAATCTGTTACACATGATCAGTTTTCGACATCTAGACAAGAAGTGTGTTCATAAGAGCTATTATCGTTGTCATTAGCTAAAAAAATAGGCGAATAGTTATGATTTATAATGTCACCTGTCAAATAATTTAATGAATTCTAGAGAAAAGTTACTCGAAAATAAATAACCATAAGATTCTTTGTGTACATAAAATTTACACTATAACAGAAAATTGTCTCGCGTTACTCGTTGCTATTGATACTTTGACACATAGATGTGACGAAAATATGCGGTGTAAGAGAGTAAAACAAAGAATCAAAAATGTCAAAATGTTAAAAACACTATAAGGAAAGAACTCTAAAGTCTTCAATTAAGTATTGACAACCCTTTGACAACAAATGATTATCATAAAATGTGATATGACACTACACTAAATACAATGACGTTATCTCAACCCACGAAGACACTACACTAAATACAATGACGTTATCTCAACCCACGAAGCTATTTGTGTTTCCAGTTTGAGTCATTCGCTTAATCATCTGACAAGACAATGAATTGACTTCTGGTCACATAAGTGTATCGAGACTCAACACTCTTATTCTGTTCATCATTTTTCATTCATTCTTTATTGAAAAGATTTGAAATTACCTGTTCATCAAAATAAGTTAGCTAATTCACTGTATATAAGGGATTCATTCAAAATATTGCACTAAGCTCTCAAGACTTTTATACTTTATTTTGTAATTTTCACTATTCATTATTATGATACGATGCAAATTTTCATAGTTGAAATCATGAGTCAATTGAAGCCAGACCAAC
>NC_031495.1:47436236-47449499 GCF_000237925.1 Schistosoma mansoni | reverse complement strand
CCAATTGTCTTCAGTGAGTTGATATCTCTACAACAGACTTGGCTGAACTCCACTGGTCACTGCTTCCCACTAGAACTCAAGGAAATATCTCTTGAAGTCAGTCACTAGTGAGCATATGATTGGTGAACGGTTGCTCAAAATCGTGGATTGGTTGAAGTGAGACATTAACAACATCGGATGTCGGCCGGCTCAGTGGTCTATCGGTTAAGTGCTCTGGCGCGATACTGGTAGGTCCTGGGTCCGAATCTCGCGAGTGCGGGATCGTGGATGCGCACTGCTGAGGAGTCCCATAATAGGACGAAACGGCCGTCCATTGCTTCCAGGTTTCCCATGTTGGTCTGGCTTCAATTGACTCATGATTTTAACTATGAAAATACTAAATTCTCCATAAAACCCTTTCCGATCAACAATGAAAATTCTCCATCTTTACTATTTCTCATCTAATAACTATTTCAATATAAATCTAATATTGACAATCACTAAGTTATGGAACACGATTTAATTTTTTTTTATAAACAATAAATGAAAAAAAAGAACTTCAAAGAGATAACTTTACATTTCACTTTAGACAATGAACTTAAATCAATCTCATTAAAATGAATATTGTCTTGTTCATAAAAAAAATTGGAGATAATCTTTCTCTGGTGTCCTATTTATTAATATATAAAGATTTCTTCTTTTCAGTTTCTTAGTTCGTCTAAAATAGAACAGACTTTCGTTGTAAAAAAAACACAATAGAATCATTTTACTAGTAATTGCGTATAAGAGGGGTGGAGAGGGTAGGAGGTTGTGAATTCTTTTTGTGTCTAACAAAAATAAAAACAACCCTTAAAAATACCATTTCTATTGAATATCTCTGACGGATTTTTATTTAATCATAATCAGTTTTGGCTTACATGTCATCAATTAATTTGTTAGACTGATAAATTAGGTGATGAAAAGTTTACGAAGAAATACATGTGATATATATTTTGGAACACAGTTTATTACTTTGAATTGACTTTCATTGAACAACCACTGGAGTAACGAAGATCACTGAACAGATTTTTTGCCCTAGTAAAAGAGTTGTCAGCATAACTTGAAGGGTTTGGTTTCCATTCCTATATTGATCATGTGAGCAAACAGACTGAGTGTCCAATACGTTAATAAAATAAATGTTTAGTTCCTCCTGGTTTCTAACAGTACTTTAAATGTAATCGACAGGTAATGAACGCCATCTATAAACTATTTGACTAATCAGATCTTATTCAAAGAAATGACCATTCTTACTAATGGTAAATATTTATGGAGTGGCCTGTACGGATTCACCGCATTCCTTATTATTATTATTATCATTACTATTATTGTTATTGTTATTATTACCATCATTATTACCATTGCAAAATAATTTACAGGTATTTCAGTCTATGAATAACTGTGAGTTAAATATTATTGTTTCATTGAAATATCGGCCAATAGCTAATGACATTCTCTTTTTCCGTCTCTTTTTCGGGATAATAAACGAGGAGCAACGCAAAACAAATCAAAGTACAGCGATGTTAAACGAAAGTAAGAAAAAATAACAATAAGTACTAGTAGTAGTAGTAATAATAATAATAAAAGAATTGGTAAGTACAATACAGAAATTGATAAAAAATGTTTCAGTTCCCCCCCTTCCTCATAAATATCTGAAAATCTGATCCTTTATCTGCTGGTAAAGTTTTCTGCATATCTGAGTACAAATGCTTCTGGTTACTGATATTTAATAAAGAAGGGAATTAATTAGATGTAAAAGATCATGGTTAATAGTTCTATAATAATAGTTCATGTGATTAACGCAAACGTAAATGAAGAGTATCCGGGTTGTTCTCTACACATGCAAACAAGATTATAAATAGAGTAATTTATATAATTGTAAAGGCTTCTATACAATTGATCAGTATGTAAACAACTATTCATACCAGTATACCATCTTTACAAAGATGTAGTTGTCACATGAGTATGGGTCAGGGGTATCATAAACAAATGTCTGAGTAATTAATACAAATGTACATAATAATCAGTATGGGTTCGCGGAAAAACGGCTGAACTCCACTGATCATGGCTTCTCACTAGAACTCCGAGAACGGCCATTCAGTGTTTCCAGGTTTCTAATGGCGGCCTAAAGTTGATTGATTCATGATTTCAATGAATTTCAGCAACCTTCATAAATCCGTACTGGAAATCATCTTGTGACCAGTGGTGACTAGCTTTGAGAAATAATCCTCAGAGTTTCAGAGAGAAGCCATACCCAGTGCAGTTCAACCCCATAGGCTTCCATCCAACTGTATCTTGTGCAATCTTTTCCAGCTGTTTCCAGTTACTATTAATCCTTTTCATGTCTACTTCCAATTTCCAATGCAGTGTGTTCTTTAGTCTTCCTCTTTTCCGTTTCCCCTCAGGATTCTGAGATAGCGCTTGTTTCGTGACACAGTTTGATGATTTCCGTAATGCATGTCCTATCCTTTTCGAGCGTCTTTTCCTAATTTTCTCTTCATTTGAAAGCTGACTCGGTCTCTCTCACAGTAGGATGTTACTGACGGTATCCGGTCGACAGACATTGAATATCTTATGTAGACGATTGTTTAAAAATATTTGTACTTTTTTGATGATAGTTACGGTATTTCTCGAAGCTTCATTTCCGTACAGTAGAACTGTGTTGACGTTCGTAATGAAGATTGTGACTTTGATGTTGGCTTTTAGACAGTTGATTTGAGTTTCATGTATTCTTCAAATGTATCCTCCATTTTAAGGAAACAAAATTTTGTTTGTATTAACAAATACAGAAAGAAAATATAGAAAACTTAAGACTATTATCTTAAAAAGTATCCATTAACTAACGTTTGGATTCATTTATATATGTGTACCGTCAAATATCTAATTCAGGAGACTGAATCATTATAGTTTCTAGACCGAATTATATTTTGAATCATTCACCAACATTCATTAAATGAAATATTTGATTCATCAACTGATAACATTTAACGATCATATATGTATATTGATGAAACACCGCATAGATAGACGGAACAATTGGTCTTCAATGGTACTCCAATTTGTTGTAATCTACGTACTAAAATTAACTTAAAATACTTTTGCGATTGTTTTCATCATGGATTTACATCAGCTAGATATCATAACTTGGAAAACAGCTTGGAACCGGAGGAAACTATTGTTTTACGACTCAATGAAAGCGAAAAAAAACACTAGGTTTCATCTTCCATGAGGTAGTGGATATACACTGTTAAAGAGTTTCATATTTCGACGAAATAGCTGCTCAATGCTTTCTGACTTTCATCTGTTTTCTTACCAAAATAAATCGACGGCCTTAATTGTAAAAGATTGACAGTCTCCACAAACATCCGATTACTTGATGAAGTGTCTCAAAAACCTACTGATAATGACATATTTACAAAATATTTGTTCCTTATATGAAATTAATTAATTGATAATATCTTTGATTATTCTATGAATGACTCTACATACTGAAATACCCTTAAAAGTGAATTAAATATTTGTCTAGCTTAATAATTTACAATACTAAATGAATCTATACACATAAGAAATAACATAGTTAAAAAGGATTTACAACAGACATAATAATGGAATAAGTTTCTATATTAAAGTGTTATTGTGTGTATATTCGTATATTTATCATATTTAAGATTAAATTTGTGTTGTAGGTAGTATTCATAGCATATTAATCTCATTTGGGATAGGGGTACGAAACTCTGTAAAATCTCTTCAAATATAGTTATTTGTATTTATTCATCAGTTCCATATTGTCAAGCAACTTATGAGTTTATAATTCTATTGACTATATCTAACTTTACCTAGCTGCTATGGTAATTTATTATTGGTATTTGACTATTATGTGAATAATTTTTTAGTATTGCTAAATTTTTATGGATCTATTGGACGGAGATATAGATTTTAATGCAAATTTGACTCAATCTTACTTTTTATAATAAGACTGATATAAGGATGTTTATCAGTAAATTCATTTAGTTAAGTATCTGAGACCCAATGTTAATGTACTGCTTTTTAAAGACATATAGTGTATATAATGCTGATGTGAATATTATTACTGAGAAATTTTTCTTGTTACAAACCATCTTAGTGATTATTTGGAATATGAGATAATGAACTCTTTACTAGTTGAAAAATACATTCGAACTAATCACATAGCATCAATGTTTCGTTTCAATTATAGGGATCCTTTAAGAAATAGTTCATGACAGCTATTACTCAAATTGAAGAAACCATTTGGGTACTATGTTTTTTCTTCTCATAAAAAAATTTCGAAGCCAAATAGACATTCTTGTAATTTCGAAGATTAATGCTGTCCCTATATTTGTTTAAAGAAGTTAAAATGATATCTTTAATGTAAACCAGTTTCTATCTTATATCCTGAACACTACCAAAGAATTTCGAGCTGTCGCTATTATGTACGCAATAATGTAATTATGTCTTTCATAAGGAGGTCAGAAAAGGGTACAAACATACCAGTTACCTTTAGTTTGATGGAGAAAGAAAATACGCATACTAAGACAAGATGAAAGCAATTACAATATGATTCATTTTGTCTAATATTTTCATGAACAAAGAGCACTGTAGTAAAAAGAATAACAATAGAAAGTTCGTTTCAAACGGATTAGAAATGGCATGATTGAATATTATAAACACGTACAAATTCTACTGCACGTATGATCCAAATCATTTCTTTTCTCGAAATTCATAAAATATGATATGCAGCGGTCTTAGAGCCTCCAGGTGAATTTGAGAAGTTGTACGTATTTTCAGGAGTGGAGGGTCATGCGACAGGATAAAAACGCAAAATAACGTTTTAACTAATTGTGATATTTGCTTAACATTACTTCCATTTTTAATTTAATACGATAATTACTCAGTGTAATATTTGTTTTATTTTCAGTGTGATATTTTTTTTAGTTTCACATTGACTTATTTCAGTGTGACGTTTATTCAAGATAATATTCTTCGCACTATGTCAGTATCAAATTCATTCAGCATAGATATGTAACTTAGGGTTTTGTAGTAGTTCAATATATTTACCCTACTTGTGATAATCTTCAACTAAGAATCAAGTGTGAGTAAAATCAATACACAAATGAGTTCTTTTACGAGTAATTTAAATTTATTTTGGGAGTTTAAATAAATCCATATTACCAGTCTATGAATTCTCACTATGCATCATCAGATTCGAAGTCCTAGTACCAAGTACAATTCAGCTGAGCATTTTGCAGAAACAAGATGGACCAATATAATGAAATATGAATCGTTAAAACGATCACATGAAATCCACATAACATTTTATTCAACAAGAGTTTCACTCATGAACCTTAATCGCTGCCATAAAAATACATAATACTATCCTCTTGAGGCAATAATATATTTTCCTTAAAAAATATAGAAATTTATCATTGCTAAATGCAATATGCTTTTCTGTTAAACTTTAGTGTTTACCAAAAACTTATAAACCATTATAAGTTACATATATTTACTTATTGTTTTCATGATGGTTTAACTTGTTTAGTGTGAATTCATCTTAAACTTGAAGAAGTCGATGATCTTCTTATCATTTTTTTTGATTCAACAGAATATTACCTTTCAATATGGGCTTGAAAATAATTTTTTAAATGAAAATGTGAATAGACCTAATGGAGTAGAGGACGATGTAAAACAGTTCACTATCAACTATTTCGTATCGTTGGTTTACGGGTTATACAACTCTGATATCTTAAAAATCTCATCAAATTTCGTTTTAATAAATTAAGTTAATAATTTCGAACACGGGATCTGAATGCGTAGGCCAGTAGACTGTTAAAACAATTTATATGAATAATGTGGTTTTTGACATGGATTGACTTCAGTTGAAATACATTGAAAACTAGGGATCTTTAAATAACATTGTCATCGTAGTATGAGGCTTCTGAGAAGTGTCCACTAACAATCTCGGCAGAAATCCGACGCAGGCCATTCAATTCTCACTGAAAGTATACAGTCATTGGACTACCATTTGCATGTATTTCTAACTTAAATCAACTTATAATACAGAGATGAAATCATCCAGAGCCTCACTGACGATATAGAAGAACATCTCTGGTCATAAATTTGTACTATAACTTCATGAAGTCGGCCTAGAGTTTATTATTAATTAGCTAATGACTATAGTTTTCATTGAGTTAAGCACTTGATGTAACTCCTGAAGAACTTAGGTCAAATCTTTGAAAACGTCGTAGGTGTGTATTGTTGAGTCCTATACCAGGATGAAGCATCCGTTCCTTGGTTCCCTGGTTTTTAATGGTACCCTAGCTGATATCAATTCATGGCAATTAAAGTTTACAAAACAAATCTGCTTCTACAAAAGCAACTAATAGAAAACCATAAAAATTCATTTATAAAAGTAACTAATCATTTTTCAGAAAATTAAATCACATTCATTTTAATAAAATGGATGATCACTACAAGACATTCATTTACTCACGGTATACTAAGCAATGGTATATAATGATAAAAATTTCACCTCGTGATCTTATTTCTCATAAAATATCACGAGTTCTTTACATTGTAAAGAATATTTCTCTCCTCTTTGTAATTCCCTCTCTTTTTATTCGATAAAAAAAAAGAAACTGATGAAGAAACAATAGGAAGAAATGAAAACTGAACTAGAATACATTTGGTTAATCACATGAAAGCCTGGAATAAAAACTATTCACTTTAAAATATGAATTACAAACTTATTTTTGTTCATGATTGTACTAAAGTACTAATATTATTGTTACTTTATATTCTTATTAAAAAGGAAAAAGTTAATAGGAACAAGTTCATCAGACATAGATGATTCAAAGCCATAAGACTTGAGAATGAGGTATAATGGACAAATTAGTTGTTATTGTTTTGTTTTATGTAAAGAAATATCAACACTGATAGTATTGCTACATTTAAGTCATTTCAATGACCTATAAATAAGGATAAATTGTAATTAATACCTTAATGGGAATATATTTTCCCATATAGTACATCTTCTTTCTTAGTTTAACTGACTTTAAACAAATTATAAAAGTTCATATTAATAATTAGGTCAATATACAGAAAATTTTAGAATTATTTTCATGAATGTTAAATTATCAGAAGGGGTTTTTTGTGATGATTTAGTATTTTCATAGTTGAAAGCGTGAGTCAATTAAAGCTAGACCACCAGGGAAAACCTGGAAGCACTGGACGGCCGTTTCGTTCTATTGTGGGACTCCTCAGCTTTCAGCTATGAAAATTAATATTAGAGTTGAATATGTTAATCATTTTAGTATATTTCATTGGTTGATAATGTACCTATGAATTATGTATTACCATTGAAAAATATTTTAAAAAGAGAAACAAATTTTAAATATGATAAGCAAAGATGGATAGTGGCTAGCAGTGGAATCCAGGACGCGCGTTTCGGCTTATTTGAGACTCGTCGGCTGGATGTACCTGCATCTCAGATTTCATGTTCACTCTGTGAATTAAGGCTATATCGAGGCGATACTCACAGTATGCGCATATGCCAATCAGAGACTGACCAGTTGCAGTCCTAAGAATCAATGGGAAGATTCAAACAAACAGTACTGAGTGAATTTAAATGTGATAGTTTATTACTAAGTTTAATCCTGTACTAAAAACAAAAAAAGGATTACAATATATGAGTTATTAGACTATAAGTTTTACATATTGAACATTATTTATTAAATAAATAAATGATATATTTGTAATATCCCAATGATGGAGTCCTGAAAGTAAAAAAAAAGAAGAGGAAGACCAAAGAACACATTACGCTGAGAAATGGAGACAGACATGAGAAGAATGAACAAAAACCGAATAAAACTAGAAGGTAAGGCCCAGGACAGAGTGGATTGGAGAATGCTGGTCGGAGGCCTATGCTCTATCGGGGGTAACAGGTGTAAGTAATTAATCGCCTAATGAGTAGAAAAATTAGATTTTCTGACGTTTCGTGACTCAGTGCAAGCCACTTCTTCAGAAAACAAATTAATTATTAAACTCATTTCTTTTGAAAATAACTTAATGAAATATACATTTACTTTTAAATCAGTTAAAAGCTTTTAACAAAGCAATTTGGTTACTTATTCTTCTTTCTTTTTTTTATCGGTATCACTACCAAGTTTTGATAATATAATTTTTCTACTCATTGGGATATTATAAATATATTAATTTATTTATAACAATCTACCCAATGCTCAATTCATTCAAAATTATCAAATCAAAACTTGGTAATGATACCTATAAAAAAAAGAAAGAAAATCAAAGTATACACAAAATGAGCTCAAAACTTGTATGAATAGGTTTAAGCATTGATATTTGATTCCTTCATTGATTCCTTAATTATTCAATATAGTTTTCAAAAGATTTTTTTCATAAAAAGTTATTAATTAGTAAATTATTTTAATTATTGAATGAAAATCAATCAATATATCAGTAGTTCCTTTTTGTGTTTTTTTTTTCTAATAGTAGATACTTTATAAGCATAAACAACTTCAAGGCATGTAATCAGTATCCTTTCTAAACTTATTTGAGATACTTCTATGTAAGCTGTGTTAAGAAATGAAATGACAAATATCATATACAAAATACGATATTTTTGTAAGTGTTAATTATTTATAACAAATATATTTTAGGAAATTAATATCTACTATTAATAATAAATAAATATTGATATAAAACATTTAGTGAAGTAACTCAGTAAGTAAGTAGATTTAAAGCAATTAGTCCCTTTGATAAATTTCGACAGTGTAATAAGAAGACGAAGATTATCAGAACTATGTGATATATTAGCGCAATACATTTCGAACAATCTGATCACAGATAATGTACTTGTTAAGAATATTTATATATAAAAATAAAAGGTCAACTAGACTGGAAATGGGGAGGGGTAAGAGAAGACAAGGATGATTATAAGTAGATTGGTAAATAGACATATTAACGTTGTTGTTGGTCACTTTTTTTGGCTGTTAATCGTATTAATAAGTACTTTTTAGTACAGATTCATGCACTCAACCAGATTACCTGTATCATTATGTTAATTTTATGAGATATTTCACAGCGATTTGTTTTATGAATAAAATATCGGAAAAAAATTGCACTTCGAATAAAAAAAAACAATTCAATGTGTGTGAGTGTGCGTACTTGAAAGCGAAATTTTTGTAGGCTATAAGTTTAACCTTATCCAGTAATCATATCCTAAACAAAAGTTTTAAAATAAATTAATAAAGAAATTGTACATAACTTAAGGTATTTTGTATGTATGTAAGTTTATGATATTGGAAAAAATGTTCATTTTATGATACAAGGTCATTTAAGTTTTAGTGAAAGAAAGGTACTATTGAATTCTAAAAGATTGATGATAATGAACAATATAGATTATGATAACATTCAAATATAAGTTTGTACATGTTAGTACTTATTGGGGCTATCATTTCGAAAATTCCCCGATATTCATGAGGATTCTGCACTGGCAGTAAGATGAACAATTATTAGTCAATTAAAAATGAAATAAAAATAAAATTATGTACCGAATATTTTTACCATGATACTTAAAGCAATAACCAGTTCGTTATTATCACAAATTGATTTTCAGATACACATAAATTACCACGACCAATTTAAGGTAATCACCAAGTGAAATAAATTATAAGTTATTTAACTTATTAATATCAAACTATTAATTTTGAATATTTGTAGAATGTCCATGAGGATTCAGTGATAGTCTGAGTCCAACTATTCATTATTGTTGGTTCCGGCAATTCCCTAGTCTCTGACCTATCTTTGTAAAAAGTACTCTCCTATGTAACAACATTTATTTACAAGTATATGACTTGTGAACATTCTTAGTTTTAAGGCTTGATTAGCAGTAGTCGTTACTTTTCAGGATTTAAGCTAACTAATAGTTTGATTGTTTTTTGATTGAAATCTGATAATCCCGTAGTTGATTTTGATTGAAAATTTCAAGAACTAAATTCAAAGACATTTTCAGTCGATAGTTATTTTCAATCAGTTTTATTATGTATTGTTTATAGTGACAAGTGTAATTTAATTTCTTCTGTCTTCATTATAGGATAATTTATTCAAATTGACAATTGAACAATAAGAAAAGTATGGAATTAGGTGATATATATGTGTATATTATACATCAAACATGTTTGTACAAAATTAACGAAAGTGAAATACTTGATCATAATGAGATTGTCAATGACAAATAATTGTAAACGTAAAATGCAACAATAACGCTATAAAGTATAGATGTATTTACAATAAATCAATAATCAGTACAATTGTTTATCATAAATTAGAAACAATAAACTGGTTTATTACCAAGCAATAAAACAAAAATCAATAAAAAACTATTGATCTTGCCTAAAAATGAAAGTAAAATAAGTAATACAATGATGATATAAGTAAACATCTATGAAAAATGACTAAAATTAGTCACACCTATTTGTTATGAATAATTTTAGTGTATTACAACCCGATATGATGGATGAAAAATACAAATATAAAAAAAAAGATTAGAGTATGGAATGAAATCTTTATTGAGAATTATATTATAATATGTAGCATTATTTGACTAAATTGAACGAGAAAATAACAGAGACTACTGGCTATGATAGGCTAAATTAACGTTATGGATGGCTGTAACTATGACAGCTTACTCATAAAACAATCTATTAAAAAATAATAAGAATTCATATGATTAGTTTATATTATGAAGTTATATCATTTAGAAAATCAGAACCAACCATTTGATCATAATTTTGAACTGTTTAACAGTGAACACTCACAATTTGACGATGAGAGTAATTTCAATAACTGTTGGATTGTTATAGAGCCAACTGTATTATTGATTTATTGGCATTTTATTCCTTTTCATCTGCTGTAGGGATGTATTGCTTATTAAAACTATAACATCATATGCTCACTAGTGACTGGCTCCATGAGGTAATTCCTATAGTTCTAGTGAGAAGCCGTGACCAGTGGAGCTAATTCATGTCAGGTAGAGACAGGTATCTACCTCAGTACAATGGAAGTTGGTCGCGCAATTTCGTGGATTGGTTGAGGTTATACATTAACACCGTTGGATGCCGACCAGCTCAGTGGTCTATCAGTTAAGTGCTCGCGCTCGAGACTGCTAAGTCCTGTGTTCGAATCTCGCAAGGCGGGATCGTGGATGCGCACTGCTGAGGAGTCCCATAATAGGACGAAACGGCCGTCCAGTGCTTCCAGGTTTTCCATGGTGGTCTGGCTTCAATTGACTCATGATCTCAAGTATATAAAATTACTAAAATCTCCACAAAATCCCCTTCTGATAAATTTTCTTGTTAGTTAGTATTAATGCTGAGAAAAATTTTATAGATTTAAACGAGTACACTTTTCCTCACTTTACTTAGTCAAAATTACTGTTCTTGGAATAAGAGTAGAAATTTTGATCGTGAAATTAAATCATGAGAAAGTCAAATTTTAGATAAGGGACTAATTATTAAATGATGAGTGATGTCTTTTTGTGTACGAAACATTGTGTGTACAGATCTTAGTAAATTATAAATCAAATAGTACTGTTTTCTTTGGAGTTTCTTTTCTGAAAGTCAGTTGTCTTATTACAGTGCCAGTAAATAGGAATTTACTATAGCCAATACTTTCAGCCACTACATTGACCATCGAGTGAAAGAAATTATTACTCTGTATTTTGATTACAATAATCTAATAATAAAACTTGTCTGTTGATGCACGATATCCAACTACTTTTTGTCGTTATAAAAGACTTCTAAATATGTTTTTTTGACTTGCAAAAGCTACTTCTTTGTTATTGTATTTTAGACGGACTTCATCACTCACTAAATCTCATCAGCCCGTATTCAGGATGCTTCCTCAGCTGAGTGACTCACTATAAAGTTATATTATACGTTTATTTAGATAAAAACGATCATTAATAAGCCTCTTCTTTCAGGTTTGCTACTGGATAACATTAACTAAATGAATAAATTATCAACTTTAGGTGACAATTTGTTTCATTCAAGATGTGATACCATGCATTTTAGGTTCGATTTTTGGAAAGGATCACTAAACTATTTGAAGATCAATAGACTATTCAGTTGAATAAAGCAAGCACTCTTGATAGAAAATGGTCATATTACTAGGTCTTCAGTACTGCCCAAATCATTTGCATGAAATTTATGGGTGAACTAATCAAACCAGGCTGGTTAATGTTTAATTATTGTACTTAATATAAGCATTTAAACGGGGTAAACACATAAAGCATCAACAAGTTTACTGTTAGGTTATAAGAAATCTCAAAACGATGTATCTATTGAAGACTTCAGTTATCCATCTATGATAAATTGGATGGAGAAATAAAACTTAATGTAACTTTTTCCCGTCAATTATCTGTCATTCAACACCAAATATAGAAAAGCAGAGACATACTGCAATAAGTCAATTATAACACTGGTCATAATGATAATAATCTATATATATATAACTTGTAGTTGGTAATTTTATTTCATCTATACCATATTTTATTTATGATTAAAGTCTCTTACAAAATCTCAATCCAGTTTTGCTTTTTATTGCAATAAGAACGGATAAGAACACATTTTTAGTTTATATTATGAAGTGTAGTAAATACTGTTGGATAATAAGTAAAAAGAGCAGTACACATGGTCAAATCATTTCAAAGTAACTTTTGAGTATCTAATTAGTTTACTGAGTTTTAGAAAAAAGAAATGGACTACTTTTATATTTAATGTGTTAAATTAAAATATGATGACATTTTACGTAATACTTTTATCCAGGTACAAAGTGAATCTATTTAACAATGAGGTAAAGTGGCTAATAATTCAAAACTACGTATTTCTAATCAATAATTAACACGAGGTACACAAAAATGATAAGACATTCAAACAATCTATGATATTCAGTGTTTACTTATTCACTAAACTTGTTAAAAGTTTTGTTAGGAAAAACATCATTTTAGTAAATTAGTACAATGAGGTAAAACCTAGAATCTCGACAATTAAATTCCAGGTTATTTCAGTGTCAGACTCTGATTAAACTTTAATTACTTTTTCAAATAATTTCCAGGAAGCAAAGATGGTTGGTGACTAGCAGTGGAGTCCAAGACACGCCTTCGGTCCAACTTAAGACTTCGTCAAACTGGATATACCTGCACCCCAGAATTTG
>NC_031495.1:47397115-47436036 GCF_000237925.1 Schistosoma mansoni | reverse complement strand
CAGGTATATCCAGTTGACGAGTCCCAAGTTGGATGAAAGGCGTGTCTTGGATTCCGCCGCTAGTCATCAACCATCTCTGACTATAATGCTTGTGACTTGGGGCAATATCGAGACAATCCGTACAAGATGTACGTGCACCAATAAGAAATTGATCAATTGCGGTCCTAAACATCAATGAGAAGATTCACACAAACAATACAAAATGAATTTAATTTTCAGGGAGGAAAACAAAGTCAGATATATGGAAAATGTTCCTTTTGGTTAGAGGGAACAGATTTCTCTATAAAATAAATATGATATTTATCTGTTTTGAATTTCCGATTCATTTATCATTTATTAAATTATGTTAGAAAATTATTTATATGGTTTAACTTTCAGGATAAAGATGAACAATACTTTACTTTTTTGTGATTAAACAGTTAATTGCCTACTTAAAACTTCAATATATTGGAATCATGAATTTTATGTATTTAAACAGCATCGAGTGAAATATTCGTATTGATTAAGAAGATTTATTGTTCCTGAAAGGAGCTGAGTTCGATAAAATGATTTGGTGAAACGTTTCAGTTTAATTTATTATGTATTTACAATACCTATACTTATTCTTGTATTCAGTCAACTTAACTTTTACATGAGTTATTTACTGGTCTATTTCTTTAATTAACATCTCGTTCAGCTATTTATAAAGCGGATTAGTCACCACCATGTCAATTTGTTTATTTCATTCCCTTAGTATATTACTCAATACTTTACTCAAGAGTCCACCAAATTAAACATCTGCTTATCTATTTTTGGTGACAGTGCTCAGCTGATTCATTAGTCTATATCCCTGCTAAAATGATTTCAGATACAGATTACTATCGTACATGTAACATTACTGTTGTCATTATTCACGTTTTTTGTGACTGATAGTCACCATATGAACTTAGTTGTTATCACTGATGTCAATGTTCAAAGTGATCGGAACTCAACATCGTCATATATGAATTATGTTTATTAATTTTAGTTAATTTTCATAAGAGTTTTATTAAATAGGGTGATTATTTTCATTATTAATACCCTCTAAGTCATCAACCCGTACTCTGACCATATAGTGAACAAATATTAAGGTGTATAACGAATTGTAGGGGCAGTGAAATGTCAATGAGCCTTAGCCAAATCATCCGGCAGTTGGGTCACTAAAAATATTAGACAGGTGGTCGATCCCTGTTCAAGTCAAGGACAAAAAACTCTCATCAGTTAATCAAACGTCATGGACTGGCCCATGCAGTGGTGGTTTCACTAACATCTATGTACTCATTCTTACTAATATATTTACGTAATTACGCCCTTTGTGTTATACAGTCTTCAAAGCAGCCATTGTACTTTAATACGTCGAAGAGGTAATCCACGTTAGATGCTGACCGCGAGGTGTGACTTCGAAGTTAGCTGGTTCGCCACACCGTTCCGGTCTAACTCGAGTAGGCCTCCAATCATTCGACATAGATCATCAACGTTGATGGTCTACAGAATAAATATAATTCACTTAAGCATTTTACCTCTTAATAAAGCCTTTTATGGATCAATGATAATAATTGTTTGCTTTTTAGAAATGAAATTAATTTCCAAGTATTTCACTGTTTTGGACAGAATTATGCAGACATTTCATTCAGTAATTTAGTTTGCACTCGAGATCAACAGTGATAGATTCCGATTATTAAAGTGATATGTAGATAATGCTTTCATCACGTGTGTAAGAGGCATACAGCTAATTCCATGATAACAGATAAAAATTCAATAAATCCTACTAGCTGAACTTAAAAATGCAAAAAGGTTACTAATTCCTATAGTTCGTTGCCACTGAATGTTAAATGAATATAGTGACGCAAATAGTGATCGATCCAGTATGTTCAGAAGAATGCTTAGCTCAAATTGCTATCCTCCCGAATTCATTGAAAGAACCTGATAACTAAATCCGACATCAAAAAGACTAACTCTGTACGAAAGATGATGTTCTTTATTGTTTATTTTAAGAGTGATAACGCAACGAAATTCTAGGGATTTATCTATTTAGCTTGAGGCGGGTTTTTAATTAGTGTGGAGCTAATTCGTAAATATGTCAAGGACCGATAACACACATTGAGCTATTTCTACCTATCAGTTTACTTGCAATTAGGAGACAGATTATATTACTCACTTACTTACGCATTTTACTCCCAATGAAGCATGGGTCGCCTACCAGCATTCTCCAATCCACTCAGTCCTGGGCCTTCCTTCCTAGTACTATGTAGTTGTTGTTCATTCTTCTCATATCTCTTCCCGTTTCTCAGAGTAATGTTTTCTTCGGTTTTCCACTTCTCCTTCAGCCTTGAGGATTCCAAGTGAAGGCTTGTATTGTGATGCAGTTGGGTGATTTCCACAATGTGTGTCCTATCCACTTCCTGCGCTCCTTCTTGATTTCTTCTTCCACTGGATGGAATCTGGTTTGTTCTCTCTCACAGTAGAATGTTGCTGATAGTGTCTGGCCAACGGATTCGAAGTATTTTGCGTAGACAACTGTTAATAAACACCTGTAACTTCTGGATGATGGCTTTCATAGCTCTCCAGGTTTCTGCCACATATGGCAGAACTGTCTTGACATTTGTATTAAAAATTCTGACTTCGGTGTCGGTTGAAAGTTGTTTTGAATTCCAAATGTTTTTCAATTGTAAATATGCTGCTCTCGCTTTGCCGATCCGCGCCCTCACATCTGCATCAGATACACCGTATTTATCAATGATGCTTCCCAGATATGTAAAGGTTTTCACATCCTCCAAAGCTTCTCCGTCAGGTGTAATTCAATTAGTGCATGTTGTGTTGTATCGGAGAGTCTTGCTTTTCCCTTTGTGTATGTTGAGACCTACTGCTGCTGAGACTGCTGCTACATTGGTCGTCTTCTCCTGCATTCGTTGTTGTGTGTGCGATAGAAGAGCCAGATCATCTGCGAAGTGTAGACCGTTCAGCTGCATCCTAGCTGTCTACTGAATCTCATGCTTCCCTCCAGATGTTGACGTCATCATAATCCAGTCGATGACGAGGCGAAAGAGAAAGGGTGAGAGTAAGCAAGCTTGTCTGACACCAGTCTTTACTTCGAACGAGTCTGCCAACTGTCCTCCATGCAGGATTTTGCAGTTCAATCCATCATAGGAATTCCGTATGATACTGACTATCCTCTCAGGCAGGCACGCCGTAGTGTCGAAGAAGCCTCCATAGTATTGTCCTGTCCACGCTATCAAATGCTTTCTCGTAGTCAATGAAGTTGATGTAGAGTGATGAATTCCATTCGATTGATTGTTCCACAATGATACGTAGAGTTGCGATTTGGTCTGTACGCCATCTATCCTTACGGAATCCAGCTTGTTGATCTCGAAGTTGGGTGTCCACGGAGTCCTTCATTCTGTTTAACAATACTCTGTTGAAGACTTTTCCTGGTATTGAGAGGAGAGTGATGCCCCTGTAGTTATCGCACTTGCTGAGATCGCCTTTCTTTGGTATCTTGATGAGAAGTCCTTCTTTCCAGTCTGTTGGTACTTGTTCCTCATCCCAAATCTTACTGGAGAGAATGTGGAGTATCTTTGCAGTTCCTGCTACATCCCTTTTCAGTGCCTCTGCTGGAATGTTGTCTGGTCCTGCTGCTTTGTCACTCTTGATTTGTCTGATGGTCATGCTGATCTCTTCAATTGTTGTGTGCCAATATCGATTGGGAGGTCCGTGTATGCTACTTTGATGTTGGGTGGGTTCAGTGGAGCTGGTCGATTCAAGAGTTCTTTGAAGTGTCCTACCCACCTGTTCCGTTGTTCTTCAATGTCGGTGATTACTTTGCCTTCCTTGCTTTTCACTGGTCTTTCTGGTTTACAGTAATTTGCAGCGAGGTTCATTGTTGTATCATACAATTGTCTCATGTTTCCGTCTCGTGCAGCCCTTTCCTCCACTATTGATAAATCTTCTACATATTTACGTTTGTCAGTTCTGATGCTCCTCTTCACTTGCTTGTTTACTTCTGTGTATCCAGCTTGTGTCTTGGTTTCCTCTGTTCTTCTTCGGCTGGTATTGATTGCTACCTTCTTGTTCCTCCTTTCTTCAATTTTATCCAGTGTATCAACAGTGATCCATTCCTTGTGATGGTGCTTCTTCTGTCCCGGAACCTCCTGACATGTTGAAACGATTGCCTCCTTGATCTCTTTCTAGTTGTTCTCCATGGTAGTTACCTCAACAGTGAGTAGATCATGGAAGGCCTGGAACCTGTTGCTGAGGGTTATCTTGAACTAGTTAAGTTTGTACGTATCCCGAAGAAAAGCCGTATGAAACTTTTGTGATGTTGTCCGCCCTCTTGTCTAGTGCTTCTTGAACTTCAGTTTCGTCTTGGCGACCAGCAAGTGATGATCTGATGCTATGTCATGTCCTCCCCTGGTTCTCACATCCTCCATCGTCCTCCTGAACTTTTTGTTGATGCAAATATGGTCAATTTTGTCCTGTGTTGTGTGATCCGGTGAAGTTCATGTGATTTTGTGAATACGGTACCGCCTATGACTAGTTTATTGAAAGCACATAGGTTTGCAAACCTCTCACCATTCTTGTTCATTTCTCCTAGTGCATGTTGTCCCATACCCACCCAGGGGCCGTAGCCAACTAACTCCGCCTGGAGTCCCCCTGGGGCTACTACTGGCCTCAAGTCCGGATAAAGGACGAGGGCTGGGTATGTTGTTAGCGGCCCCATCCCTTAGAAAACTATCTCTCTGAAAAGCGCTTACCAGATAGATAATACACGTTACAAAATGCGTGTTTTTTTCCATAAACATATCCAAATATTACGTTATATGCTTATCGAAACGAGAATGTGAATCGACCATTAGTTAAATTTTTGGACACTTTATTTTGATCACAAAGCTTTTAGAAAATTATAATTTTTAGTCAAGAGGATTAGTTTAAAGGGAGTAAACAGCATGTGTATTAACTTCTTGGCACTTCAATAACTTAAGCTTAAACTCTGTTTAAGGGTTACATCTTTAGTCTCTTGTTCTGTAAAGGACCTAACCACTATTCTAGCTTATTTATACTTCATAATTAGTTATCATAAATACCAATTTAAATATTCTTTCAACTCCAGTATGTTCTCGAGGTGGAAAATTAACCTAATTTCTCGTCAGCTTTGATGTTTTTTCATCATTTATAATTTATTACTGAAAGATGTTTCTATACTCGTAATTTTAAAATGCTAATTTCAAATACCGCCAAATCACTATTTCTTCAATTTTATATTTTTCATACACGATAATGTCGTAAGGAGTGGTTTTTACACTGAACTTTCTGTAGTTTTTTTATCGATAACGTAATGAGCATATTTTAAAAAAATCTGACAGTTCGTTTGGGGGGGTAGCAAGTATTGTTATAAGAAGTCATAGTAACTTTATAAGATTGGTGACTGTGATGCTAACTTTCATCAAGTTATTCTCAATAGATTTGGTTATAGGGTAAGTGAGTAATCTTTATGATTTGTTGATGTTCATCAAAGAATTGATATACTCAGCTAACTTTCATGTCTGTAATAAATCTTTTGCATGAGGCTTTGAGAAATGTCCCCACTTCATTACGCTGGCAGACAATGTCTACTCTATTAAGAAATGCGTGTGGATTCAGAACAAAAGTTGATCACAGCTAGATTAGAGAAAGCGTACTTGAAGGCTAAATATTTGAGACACAATCATATATTAAGTTTGTTTAAATGTAACTAAAGGAATCGATTATGAGAATAATCTGAATTTTGATTACAGGGTTCATCCGTATCATTACTTCATAAAATAATAAGCTACCAATTCTAAATTAATAGCCTTTGAAAATTTAGCTTCGCATTTATACCATGGGTTCTTGCTTTATATTAATACACACAATTGGAGAGCCATTTTTCGATGAACGAACTACAATAGCTTTACAATATGTCTTTGGTAAGTATATTTTTGAATTACCTGTTAATTTGGTCTGAGAATTTTAGTTGAGTAAATCCATGTTGATTACAGAAAAGGATCTACTGACTGTACATTTATATCATGAAAACTCACTTTAAAAAGTTAAAAATAACTAGAAATGGATGGTGGCTAGCGGTGGAACCCAAGACGCGCGTCTTTTTTTTGTATTTTGAACTCGTCAGGTGGATGTACCCGCATCCTAGAGTTGATGTTCACTTCTAAGCATCAATGAGAAGATCCGGACAATCAATATATATGAGTCAAAATTCGCCCTATTGCATAAACCAGTGGCTATCTGGGCTCATTATCTAAGTAGATAACGCAAAGTCATTTGGAGTAAATGGTTGGAATACTGGAGTAAATATCGACTTTGAGATGCAGGCATATCCTGCTGATGAGTCTTAAATCTGACGAAAGGCTCGTCCTGAATCCCACTGCTAGCCATCATCCATTTCTGCTTGCAATGCTTGTGACTTGCGGCGATATCGAGACAATCCTCACAGAATGCATGTAGGCCGATAGGGACTGATTAATTGCAGGCATGAACAATAATGGGAATATTATAACAACCCATATATCTGGGTCACAAGTAACCCTTTAAAATTTTATAAGCTTGTTCGTTCAAATTTGAATAGTTTTATAATAGCTGGGTGCCACTTGTTAGAAAGATGTTTAAAGTGAAATTGTACTTGTAATGCTTGACCTCTTTCGAAATGTTTTAATATCGCAAAGTTCTTATGCATATTTGTATTTTCCCTGCATTATATTTCTTTTAAAAACAATTAACTTCAATCATGATAGTATTTTCGATAAGACCTATCAAGAACATTCTGATGTTATGATAGGTGACGCATGTTCATTGTAGAATATAAAGCCCTATGTTAGTGATAATATTTGGGAAGTGAGTATTTAGTGGATACAGAAAAAATGAAAATATCAATAATTTTTAATTTTTGGGAATAATCAATCCAAGTTATTTAACGGAGTGTTTTATTTGATATTCAGTACAGTACAACACATGGAGTTCCCTTTTTGTATTATATAAATATTTCGAAAAGGCTAGTGATTCCCTTCTTTCATCTTTTTGTAGACAGAAAACTGTACAAACGACTGAATATGCAACTTCATATGTTATATCTCGAGGAATTTTGGGTCGTATTCTGAAGGTACAACTGCAGGTGCTTTTCAAACTCCTTAGTTTAAAAATGATATCCATCACGAAGTGACATTATCTAAGGAATCATTAAAAGTCGGAAAGACTTCGCTTATATTCTCAGTTTCTCTCTTATCTTTAATGACAGATGTAAAGCAGTATCACCTTAGTTACTTGAAATTCAACATAGATTTCTGAATTAGTCATAAAGGAGGATTGTTGAGGAATTTCAAACGAAAGTAGAATAGCTGTGTTAGTGTTGCTTACTTTATTCATCGTCATATATATATGGCAGTTTGTAAATTGAAGTGTTCTGACCATCAATTCACTTCAATTTTATTCTATTTATTCAGTTTTTTTTTAAATTTCAGCTCTTATTCCACATAGTATAATAAATTTTTATTTGATATGAATTACATGATCGTGACCTATTTCATATCAAAGCTTTTCAGTGTTTCTTAATTCATGCTATCTCATGCATGATTACATCATGTGACATGATAGTTTATTTCATCAAAACTCATTTTCTCTTATTCACTCTCATATCACAACATTCATGTAGGTGATGGCTAGGGTCAAATATAAACCTTGAACCTTATCTATTATACAGGTTAGTCTGATAAACGTGATTTGTCTTTATGGGTCATGAAAATAAACTGAATGGTGACGTAATCACTGATTATTCAAAATAGATTTTGAACCAGTGATATCTTATTCTAATTTATTCAAAGACACTTTTCTTCTATCAAAAACTAATTAGTCCATAATATTAACTATCCTTAGGACGAAATTCTTAACAATTTATCTTCTTTGCGTTGGATCAATGTTACTATTCTAAAGTTTTAAGTGAAACTGACGAAATCTGAAGTTTATTTTTAATTACCGTGAATAATTCGTGGTGAATATTTAATGTACAACTAAGAACGATGCGATCTCCATCACGTCTCAGTTAAAAAAATAGTTGAATAGAAGAAATCTTGTTGTTCTTGCTCTGTTTGAGTTAACAATGAATCTGGTTGTGTATAAAAAATATTAAGGATAATTAAGGCATAGCAGAAAGCATATAAATGACAACTAATCATAAATACCAGTTGCAGTCCTAAACACATCGATGGGAAGATCCAAACAAACAATACTAATCATAAATACATTAGTTAATTGCTCTCTCGTTCATTTAACTTCCATCATATATCTTTTAATCAATCCGAATATCTAAAGTCATGGGTTTGAGACATTTCAGTACGTAAAATGATATCTCTACGTATCCTGTTAGATATGACACTATATGACAGGGATTTGAATATCATTGAAAATATTATTTTACTGAAAATGGCAAACTTCACTGATGAGTACCAATTGGCACAATACATGGGTCAAATAGTGTTTTCTCTTGATTGCCTCTAATTACTTAACATGTTTGTAAGCACTGTAACCTTGTATGATGGTTGTTAAGCAAACTTTAAAACAGCGAATCTATCCTTCCCAAGTGAACATGGAATTATTTCTGGACAAATTTTCATATTACTTTCTAGTTATCTGTTTTTTGAAGTATTTTTAATGTTAACTGACATTTCACTTAGGACAGATTTTCTCGAATAAAATTAGATTTGAAAACATTTAAGAAGTCAACATGCTTTTTATAAAACAATTGTTACGACTGTCTATTTTTGATGGCCAAAGGAAAGCAATCATGGAGCTGCCAAATGAACAGTCTGATTATTACTTTAGGAAGTTGTAAGGAGTCGGCAGGTTCCTTTGAATTTGAGCTTCCTAATTATCAGCACTCTTTGACAAGCAATCATATTACCAGTGAATCTCGAACCCTTTTCATTCAGTGTCTTGATCAAAGACTTTACCATTAAGTCATTGATGACTCAGTCGACGCCCTATATAGCCGAGATATATTCATACTACTTGATCATTAATAGTATTCAATCCCGTACTTACTCATGTTACCCCTTGTAAAGAAGTGTAGGACGTCAACCAGTATTTTCCAATCACTTCTCTCCCAGGCAGTTCTTTCCAATAGCTATTCATTATTTTGATGTCTCCTTCGAATTCCTGACGTGTTGTGTTCTTGGTTCTTCCACTTTCACTTTTGTCCTGAGGGTTCCAATTTAGCATTTGTAGTTTGATGATTTCCTCAATGTATGTCCTGTACACATCCAACGTATTTCCCTAATTTCCTTTCCATTTGGAATCAAGTTTGTTCTTTCCAACAGTAAGATATTGCTGATGGTTTCCGGCCAACGTAAATGGGGTATATTGTAAAGACAATTGTTTGTAAGTATTTGTGAATTTTTGATGATTGTTGTGGTATTTCTCGAAGTTTCAGCTTGGTACAAGAGAAATGTCTTGATATTTGACAGTTGTTTTGAGTTTCATGTGTAGGAATGCCATCATTGCTTTGCCAGTCGTTCCATTTATATTTGCACAGATACTTCTTGTCCGTTGCTAATGCTCCCCAGATATGTGAAAGTTTCCACCTCTCACGGAGTTTTTCCATCAAGTGTGGTTGAGTTGGTGTTCTCCATGTTGTATTTCAAGATCTTGCTTATTCTAATGATGCAGAGGCTTCTGCCACACTGGCTGTCTTCATCTGGATTTCTTGTGGCATATGAGATAGAAGAGCTAGGTCATCTTCGATGTCCTAATTGTTTAGTAGCACTCAGTCTATTCATTGTCTTCTGTGCTTTTTCTGAGGTATGAGGTCCCTCCTAATCCAATCGACCACCAGAAGAAAGTGGAAGGGTAAACATAAAAGGGCTTGTCTGACACCTGTCTTCACTTGAGATTTGTCTGTGAGCTGCCCTCCGTACATAATTTGCAGTGTAGTCCGCCGTACCAGTTCCGTATGGTGGTGAAGATATTCTCAAATACTTACTCCGTAGTGTCACAGATGATTTCACAATGCTTGATGAGGTAGCCTCATTTACAGTCTGCCAGCGTTTGTTCCTCTTCCCGAATCTTCCTGAAAAGAACACGGAGCACCTTTGGATGGAAAAAAGGGGATGGAGAATGCTGGTGAGCGGCCTATGCTCCTCGACGAGGGGTAACAGGCGTAAGCAAGTAAAGCAAGTAAGTATATTTCATAATCTTCCAGCTTTTTGCACTATCTTCACTAGCTCTTCCATGTATTTGTACTTGTCAGCTCTAATGCTCCTTGTTTGTTTCTTTGTATTCAACTTGTGCCTTGACTTTCTCTGCTCTTGGTCGGCTGTTATTAATTGCCGTCTTCTCGTTCTTCCATTCTTGAATCTTATCCAGTGTTTCGATAGAGATCAATACCTTATGATGATGGTTGTTGAGGCCCAGAACTTTTGGTGCTTCTCAGATCCATTTCCAGTTGCCCACCATCGTAGTTCCTTCTTTCAGTAGATCCTGTAATGCTTGGAACCCGCTGTTGAGAGCTATCTTGAATTCGTTGAGTTTGTTAGTATCTTAAAGGAAGGTTGTATTGGACCTTTGTAATGCAGTTCCCCCAGTTGTCCAGTGCTTATTTAGCTTCACTTTCAACTTTGTCACAACCAAGTGGTGATGGTGATCTCTTTGTTCTCACATCTTCCATTGGTTGACCTTGTGAATTTGTTAGTGATGTGAATATGATCGATCTAGTTCTGTGTAATGTGATTCGGTGAGGCTCATGTAACTTTGTTTATGCGTTTGTTGGGGAATATATAGCCATCTATAAACATTTTTTTTGAACACACATACATTTGTAAATCTCTCACCATTCTCGTTCCTTTCTCCCAGTCATTGGGAAGGATTTATTTGTCTGTCAAAAATGTTTGATACAATTCCTTCTTTATTTTATATGAGCAGGTTGATAGTCGTCGGGCACATGTCATGTAGATATCTTTTTTTACCATGGAAGTTCTCATAAATAGCCATCTATTTCCCTGTCATAAATGCTTAAATCAAGTAGTGAGAGGGTTACTGTCAGACCACTGACTTGGCATTCAATTGTTCATAGTTCCAATGTCTGATTCTATACTTGTGTTAGTATATGTTGTAATTTATTGCAACTGTTTAATTCTTGGCATGATTGGATTGTACTAATTTATACCAAGTTCGTAAGAACGTTGTTGATTTTATGCCAGTTGTTTACGGTTTTTTCAGCTTTGGTTTGTAGGGGTAAGTTTGACATTATAAAATTATCTATTTGTTTGTTTTTGAATCAAAATGTTTTTATCAAATTTAGTGGTGAACGATGCTATGCTGTAAAGATTTTTCCATGAACATTCAGTCATGACAATAACAAGCACAGAGAATAAACAAATTACCAATTCATGTGTTATATTGGCATAAATCAATAATGTTGACTTAATTGTAAACAAAATGTAATGTATACTTATTATGCTTTTAATGTTTAGTTTAAAAAGTAAAAATAAGAAAAGTGTTAAACAAAGTTTATAAACCCTACATGTTCTATTCGACAAAAGAGTAAACATGAAAACATTTAATACACAATATTTCTAAGGGATATATTTTGAGATTTGTAAAGACTTAAAGTAAGTTGGAAAATATTTATATTAATGAATGACAACGTGTTAAACTTCTGATGAACAAAAAGCATCAGATAGGTGTTTTCTTTATCAAGTTCAAAGCCTCGTTAAGTTCTTATTCCCATTTATTTGCATATTTCAACCTCAAAATTTTGGGTATATTGATGAGTGCGTCGAAACCTTCCATTCGGTGCTTAAAACTCAAGTTAATTTAATATGTAGTCTTGAGTTAATCTTACATTATCAACTGATAATTAAAGTTTACTATTTAAGATCTCGAACTAATTGAAATTGTAGTTACCGTAAACTGTAGTTTTAAGAGATTATATAACTGCTTTCCATGCTTAGTACAAATCACCATTTATTTAGTCTGTTTTTTCAAAAGTTATGGAATTTTTCTTATGTCTATTTCAACATTACAAGTTTATTTACTTAACTCTTAGTAAAAATTAATTAATTAATTAATAATTTCTGGTTGCTGAAACCGAAATAAGTAGTAATTCGTTTTATATTGTTTGTTTAAATCTTCTTATTGATGTTTAGGACTGCAATTGATCAATCTCTTATTGGCATATATGCATCCTGTTCGGATTGCCTCGATATTGACTGAAGTCACAAGCATAACAAGCAGAGATGGATGGTGGTTAGCAGTGGAATCCAAGACATGCTTTTCGTCCCACTTGGGACTCGTCAGCTGGAAATATGTTGTGTTATACAATTAGAACCTAATAGTTAAATATCTAATATTTAAATCAATTAAAACATAAATCTTTAAATTAGATAGTTATCAGTTACCTTTGACATTTAACGTAAGTTTGATATTGAGTAAATGATTATTTATTATTTCTAAAATAAGCTTTAACAATGATATTTTAAAGAAAGTACATAAGATAGAATTCACTGATTAATGATATCATTTTCTGATAAAAGTAAAAACACTTTTATTATGAATAAGTTTGACGTATAAAAACAATATTCATGTGACTCAATCTCTATTTTATGTTTTCCTGTTACGTCATGTTATTATCAGTAATTGCCTCCTTAAGTTAACATATTGATTTAACTATACGTCCAAATTATTACTAATACTAGCGGGAAATCATTAATAGATATATATTTTCTGTTATGAATACATGAGAGCATTGCTGAAATGTCTATGGATTATAGATATGGTCTTAAATTAAAGAAATAGAAGCATCAGGGTTAAATCATTGGTTAGCACAATTCGTTGCACGTATTCAATATTGACAAAGTCAGTCATAGGTAGCATTTTGACTACTGCTAAGGATCCCATCATATTAACTTGCATTTGCAAGTTGATTAATATCAGTTCGTTGAAATATATTAAAAACCTGTCACTAAATTGTAACACTAAATTAAACTACTTAAGATGTACATGTATTAATAATGACTAAACAGTTGCATAGCTTAGTGTAGATAGCGAGTATTCAAGTCCTTTCAAATAATTAAGTCAAGATTCAAAATCGCAGTTGATTAGTAATTTTTTGTAAAAAAAAAGAAACTTGAAGGTGAAGTTTACGGACGACTCTTAACTAATTTTTAGCCAACTAGAAGACAGTTTTTGGTTATGAAAAGATTGGCACTAAAAAAGTAGTACAATTACAATTCATAAATAATTTTAGCATGAATAACTAACCCTCATGTACGAATTATTAGGAATTTCATCTCGAAATAATATCAGCGTGTGAAAATAATCATCATTTTTCAGTGCTCAATAAAAGTAAAATATCTATCATTATTTAGTATTTTTTGGTTCACTTAAAGAGTCAGTGCTATATAAGAGTTTAATTTTCATGAGGTATTTCATTTCAACCAGATGCTTAAAGCTAACCAAATATGTTTTCCATGAACTCATCACTAGTGTATCACATCTTGCCGAATAAAAAAAGCAAGTAAACGGGAAATTAGAGTTGAAAGTGAAATCCCGTGTGATTATGTTCTTATATGTAGCGTTCACCTAGTCGATAAATGGAATACTGCTTATTATATATATATATATTCTTTGCTTCTGATTCATTGCTCGAGCTGAAAAAATACAATATTGTTTAATATTTGTTTAGCTAAAATCATTTTATAATATATTCTAAATTTAAATCAATTATCAGTATAAGGTTATGAAGATTTTTAGATTTTTTCGAGATCATGAACCGACCTAAGTTTTACAACTATTGATCACTTCATAAATTTTATTTCTTCTCGGGACGTCAATGTATCAAATACGTGAACATCACTAAAATGCAAGTACGTCTAACTGGCAAGTACCATAGATGCATCCTGGATTCTCCATAACCTGAATATAATATGAAAAGTTTAACATAGAAATAAATTATTATTGTTTCGTAATAAAGACTGAAATGTGGTAACAAAAAAAACGATGATAGATGTTAACCTTCAAAAAAAGATTCTATTTGAATATATTTTTGATATAGCGGTTCTTGTAAGATTATGTTATTTAATTCATCTTCCATACAGATAATTGAAATGTCACCATTGTTACTGTTGTGAGTTTATAATTATTGTAATCATTGGTGTTTGATTTAATTTATAAATTTGAAGTCATACTAATATGTGGAACATTATTGTTTTTTCAGTATCATCGAATAATTAGAAGAGTTGCTTGATTATTTGAACTCTTCATATTCTCATTAATATATTTTATATTTATTATATCAGACTTTTTTTCATATTATATTGAATGTATTTTATAATCATACCTTTTTAATATGATAGTTTTGATCTGTTCCATTAGTAATCACATATTAAATGATTTTAGAAAAAAACAACCAGTTACATTCATTCAGATCATGAACAAAGGTCAGGATTATGTTCATGTCAATAAAACGTGTAATTATATTGACTTCACACTTCTTCATGATCAACTTAGAGTAATACAGAAGAATATAAATTATCATGTTCATATATTGACATTCTATCTTTTAATCACGTCATAATCATATGTTAGATAATAGAAATTAAGAAATTCTCATTTAAAAGTCATATCATTAGTCTATTGTTATTACAGTTACACGTTTTTCACTAAAACATTATCAAAAGTTATTTGAAACAAACTTAACTTTAATAATGATTGTGTAATGTTTATCAATTTCAACGTCTGTTGTCATTGAGCTTAACATGTAATTAAAGATTAAGATTTATTTTTAAAACTCAGATAATGATCATTGACTATCTTGTTATCTACAATTATAGAATTCATTTATCAAAGAAAATAGTGTTCATTAAAAACTAATTACATTGGAGAAAGATTGAAACTAAAGGAGTGCTAGACAGTTATTTCATTCCAGTTTTTGACTCCTTAGTATTATACATTCATCAAATGGTACAAGGTTGTTCTGAAGGTTGTTCTGAAGGATCATTGAGTCTTTTGATTATTCAATGAGTTGAAATTATATTGATCACACTGTTTAATGATAATGTTCTTCGTCTATTATTCATCGCCATCTCTAATTAAGTGTTTAATTCATTATTTGATTACATGTAATAATTCCTCATAATAAGAATGATCTTTAGACTGAATAAATGTATGTAAACAACCTATTTGTACATTCATCCAATGATTACCAGTGATAAACTATGAATAATTTTTCTTCAAGTTCTAGGTAAAAATTTGCAGTTTATCGATTAAGATAGTTATCCATTGATAGTATAGTAATTAGTGTAGTAATTCAACGGAGAAAATTTTCTCTTCGACAAAATCATTTACTGAAACCGTACATTCGTATTTATAGTTATATGGTAAATATATATCTATAGAAGAATAGAGAAGATTGAATCATAAATTGATTAGAGACTCTTATTATCAAATGAGGTTACTCAATAATCAAGGAATAAGAGAAGAATATCAGGCTGGAAATAATTTACGGGTTTGAATTATGAAAGATGATTGTTTAATTGATAGATATGAAGAAAAATGGTAAACATAAGGGTTATAATAATAAAAACTGAATAATACTCATGAAATATTGTTTAAGGGTAATAATAACTAATAACAGTTTAAAATTACAAAATATTGATTTAGAAAATCAATAATAATATCAAAAATAAAAAGTGAAAAAAAAATGAAAAAAATATACCACGAAAGGGAATTAGGGCCAAGGAAGGATGAGAGGTTGGACGTATCGTTTTTAAATGCAAAGTTCGGGCTTGAGTTAGTAGATTTTCAGTGCCTCAGCAGTTCATAAGATTTTGATTCGACCTCTCTTCAATAATAATTTCTAGAAGTGAACAATACAAAAATGCCGATACTGAAACTATTGCAATGCTACAAGACAAGTTTAGTTGACTGGGTTTGAACAGTAAAATATGCTTATTTTTTATATATATCATCACTCTAAAAATTAGAACTCTTAAATTTATTATTATTGATGGGAAGAAAAACAATCATGACATTGACACCTATGAATTGATTATTAAACAGCCAAGAACGATATGTAGATTTCTTGAACTTTGAACAAGTAAAACGACTGAGTCTTTTGAGCTAATATATGAGATCTTTTTTCATATGGTCTAGTTTTGCATTTCGTCTGCAAGTGAATGTATGTTTCATCCATTAAAAATTAATCAATACTAATTGTAAAACAAACATTTAAAATTCATTTTTGTATTGGTTATTTGAATCTTCCCACTGATGTTTAGGACTGCAACTGATCAGTCTCACATTAGCATACGTTCATCCTGTATGGATTGCCTCGATGTTGACTGAGATGGATGGTGGCTGCATGTATCTGCATCCCAGAATTGATGTTCACTCAGGGAAGCTAACAGTACTGGGTTTGAGTCCCAGAGTGAACATCAACTGTGAGATGCAGGTACATCCAGCTGACGAGTCCCAAATAGGATGAAAAGTGCGTCGTGGATTCTACTAATAGCCACCACTTATCTCTGCTTATAAACAATCAAAATATTCCAATGACTTAGGATTTATAAAATTAAACTGACATCACTTTTTTGAATGTATATGAAGGTGGGTAAAAATCAAATTTAAATTATTAAGGACATTTCGATGTTCATAAACTCATAGTAATGTGAAATAATTGAACTCATTAAATACCAGAAAAGAAAATGTACAAAAAATAATGAATTAAACGCTGAAAATCATTATAAATCAATTTTCAAAACATCCAAGTCCTATAAAACAGATTTATTTATCATGTGGTTAAACTGTTTTTCATACATAATCTTCTTAAATTTAGTGTTATCAACCGATGCTGCTAAATTCCAATGGGACTGGAATTAAATCAGTGCTCGGTCAGTTACAGAACAACAAATTCCAGGCTAACTAGTACTTTGACTTGATCTAGTTGTCTGTCACGTATGTATCAGACGACTTTATGACTTTATTTACTGTCTATTGTTTGATTTGTTCTATGGTATGAACAATGACACACGTAAACATTAATGACATTTTGGTTACGTAGTTAGTTGTTTTAATGAATAGAGAAATAGTGCTTGAATATAGTCATGAGCACTACTGACAAAAATAAACACTAGTTAATGTCCAGCAAATGTCTGTTGTCAAGGTATATAAAAGGAGTATTTGTTTTGTTTTCTTCATTTTCTGACATGATGACTAATGAATTAGAAGTAATGTTATTGAATATACTTAATTAATAAGTCAAAACAATTAATTCGTCAACTTTTTAATGTATAGTTGAAAGTTTACAATTGAAAGTATGAGTCTCCACTTTACAACTGATTGATCACTGGATGGTGATCAATGTCATGTATGTTAGGTCCTTATTAGTGCAGATTGAATCCTATCGAACAAGTCTTCTCTTTGTTTGAACGTCTAATTTTTTGCACGGACATTATTATTATTAGTTGGTTATTTATTCTCTGAAGAAGTGGCTTACACTGAGTCACGAAATGTCAGAAAACCTAATTTTTCTACTCATTGGGATATTACAAGTATATTATTTATTTATTATTATTATTGTTTACATCACACTTTGTTATCTAATATTGTTTCGAAGTAAGTTACACTTGTTATTAATGTGTATCTACAATAATAACTGAATTGAATCTTTCAATGAAATCTGAGCTTATGTTCTCCAGTATCATAGTTAAAGATATTATCACTTAGTTATTCAGTCCATAGCATCATGTAGTTAACTTTAAACAGCCTTACATCAAAGTATTGAGCCGACGATGTCAATTTGCTTAGATTAGAGACAGAATTGCAAAATAATCAACAGACTTTATTCAATACTGAGAAACAGACAAACAAAAATCGGGTACTACTTAATGATCAGTCATAATTCAGGATCTCACCAGGTTATTTGTAGAAATGGAACAAACGTGATTTCATTTCAAGTATTCATTAGCTTTTTTTCCGAATACCTGGTGAATAAGTTTAAAAGGATTGGGAAAAATGTGATTTATAAAAACAAGTTACTAGCTAGGCTAACTGAATGAGAGTGATGTTAATATCGGACATCTATTTTACATGTTATCCTCAAAATAGATAACTTTATTGGCAACCAATCTTTATGAAGAAGATTATATTAGGATATTTATAGATATCATAGTGTTAAACTAGTTTTACATTCTATTCTATAGACGATAATCATTCGAATAACATAATTTCTGTAAAAAGCTTTGTACATTTTATTAATTGATTGTGTCCAGTAGTGCACTATAAAATTTACCGGTGTGATAAATTTGACCGACTGAATGATCGATAGCGCATATCATTTATATTCTTGACTGGGGGTTTAATTCATACAAAAGTCCTTGTGCATAATATATTTCATGTTAAACTTTTAGAAAGAATAAGATAAATGGATTTATCTTTAATGTCATTATATCATAAATGGTTGATGTTTAAGTATTACATTAAAATGTGTCAACGAATTTATTGCGAAAACATTTTCTATATTATATACATATGTAAGTGGAGAGATGAAATTCCTGATAACTTACTTACTTATGCCTGTTACCCTTCGTGGAGGAGCATAGGCCACCCACCAGGATTCTCCATCCAACCCTGTCCTGGGCGATCCTTTCCAGTTCTTTCCAGTTGTTGTTCATCCTTTTCATATCTGCTTCAACCTCCCGGCGTAATGTATTCTTTGGCCTCCCTCTTTTCCGCTTCCCTTCACGATTCCAAGTTAGAGCTTGCCTCATGATGCAGTTTGGTGATTTCCCTCATTTATATCCTATCCACTTCCAACGTCTTTCCCTAACTTCCTTTTCAGCTGGAAGCTAAAATTCCTGATAAACTTAATAATAATTAGACGAAATTTGGCATTAGCCTTAAAGAATATGAGATTCTTGTTATCTATTTGATAAAGTTCAATATATATATATATATATATCAGTCCTACAGGAGGTCGGTCGCGGCCCGAGTAGCTCAGTGGTAACGTCTCTGACTATGAAGCTGAGTAACATGGGATCGAATCCATCAGGGAGCATCAGTTCCCTCAAGATTACAGGCACACCTTGTTGACGAGTGCCAAGTAGCACGAAACCTGGGTCCAGGGTTTCCTGTTGACCACCTCCAACCACCATCTTATCACAAATGTGGATGCTAATACTAACTATATAGAGCTTCCTATGACACTTTTTTTCATTCTTCCCCTAGGAGATTAAGTCAAATGTAAGTAACAAAGTAAAATCATAATTAATACATATTACGTTGTCTAAGAAAAAAAAAATGATATAAATTCATAAAATGAAATACATTAGGAATAATATATTTGTAAAATATGATCAATTACAAAGATGGATAATGTTCCATTTATAGTAGATTGATGTCATTCTATAATGTGAAAATAGATTTACAAGAACTTTCGTCTAAATTAGAGCGAATAGTTTCACAGTATTTGAGCACCAAGTTGATGTAAGACATTAAATAGGAATAATATATCTTTGTAAAATCTCAGAGAATGAATTTGAAGTAAATTCAACGTTTCGCCTGGTAATCTGGTTCAAGCTTTTTCAAGGATACTGTGAAACTATTCGCTCTAATTTAGACGAAAGTTTTTATGAAATACACTAGATTTATGGTAAATTTTCTTTTCTTTATGAAACACCTAAAACAATTAATAAACATTTGATTATTTATTTCTATGATTCGATCAGGGAATCTTATTTACTTATATTGCTCATATGATTATTATTATAGAAGGCGATCAAACTCCTACTCTGTTTCACATACTAAATAAATGTAAACGTCAGAAATAATTAGACAATTTACAATCTTTAATAAGACGACATTATAAATTCCAGTTACATCTATCTTGTTTATTATTTTCTTCAAATACTACTTAAATATTTTTAATTGATGATTAAAACCGAAAACCATGATTGTAAATGAATGAGCTACTTTTTCTGAATTCGACAGTTAATCATATTATGCTTAAAGTTTGCAGTCAAATTCAAACATAATTATTGAAAATCAAGGGTCAAGGGTCAATTGTTTTATCCCATTCCAAGTCACCTCAGCAGTCACTCAATCAGACATATAACATAGAATTTACAAGCTTTAGATTTCGTTAAGAAAATGGTAACCTTAGATCACTTTACACCCATTTCTCTACTATCAGCCACTTTCCTGAATAAAATGGGTCTATATAAATTCAGTCTTTGGTTACAGTTCTCACTACAGAAATACAGAAACTGGTTGTGAGATTAAAATGTTGATCTAGCTGAGATTAGTTTATAATGTTTATTGACTTCGAAATTCAAGCAACCTTCAAAAAGTGTTCATTTATTGAAAGATGGAAATGCAAAAGGACATCATTTTTAATTGACAATATCACAACAAACTTAAATTTATTTTTAAAAATATTCTACTTTACTAGTAAATTTCAAATAAATAGTTTTTGTAGGTGATATTCGTCACAAATGGTCCTCATTTGGCGTACTATTGAGAACCAGGAGGTATTGGACATAAGTTTTGTTTAACCGCTGGGATCTTCAGCAATGCACACCCATAGTCCCAGGGAATCGAATCCCTTCAGAAATGTTTAACCGGGGGAGGCAATGGGTTAATGTCTAATAGTACATTTCAACTTCGATCATCTGGTGATATGGCGCGACTGTCTTCACAAAACCCACTTGTTTGAACAATAATGGTTAGCCCACTAGTGACTTACTTTGCGATGATTTTTTGAGGTTTTGATGAGTAGTCGTGAATAACTTAGTTCAGACATGCCAGAAGATAAATGCTCCCTACCAGTACCACTGAATGGTGCCATCATTGTGGTACATCAAGAACAAATTGAAATTGAAAATGTGTGTTCAGTTGCGCGCCAATTCAGTGATTTTAACGTTCAAAGGTTATCCAAAAATACTCAGTTCCAGCCCTGGAAGGATTGTAGTTGGACACTGCTGAGAAGTCTCATACTAGGATGAAACAGCTGTCCAGCTCTCTTTGGTTTACAGTGGTGACGAAAACCACATACTGTTACATAAAGTTCAATCGTCTATTGTAACCACTTTGTTAACATACGTACTCTGCGGTTAATTTTTTACTTTTCTACCCATCTTTTTTGTCTTTAGGAAATATGAACTGAGATAAAAATGGCCTTAGGGAGTTATTTTTAGACATATTACGCAAAAATATGTGTAGAAAGTGTAAATGAAATTCTATATGTTTCGAATATTCCTAGTTATTATCGTTAACTCTTACTATTCATTCACTCATTATTTACCCATTGAATAAAAACATTTTAAACAAAATGATAATTTTAACAGTTGAATTCATGAGTCAATGTAAGCTAGACCACAATGGAAAGCATGGAAGCATTGAACAGTTGTTTCGTCCTAGTATGGTACTCCTAAGCAGTATGCATCCACGATCCCATGTGTGGGACTCTTACCCAGGATCTTTGGTTTCACGCGCGAACAATTAACTTCTGAGCCATTGATTTGGTACCCAACGGTGCTATTATCTAAATTCAATCGATCCATGATCTTGCGCAACCCTTGATTCATTGTCTGAAGTGAATAATTGTCTCCACCCGACATGGATTGGACTTCAAGAAATTCATCTTGAATATAGTCACTAGCGTGCACATGATTATCATCAGAATAATGATTTGTGGAGATTGTAGTAGTTTTAACAGTTGAATTTATGAGTCGATCTAATTGTTATTTAAATAAGAAATCTGTTAGACATATTGTTTGTTTGTTTGTTTTTCTTTAAATTTTTCTATTACCTGAATCATACCTAGTTATTTATCCTATTTGATAACTGTTTTTTTAATACCCGAATTTTATACTTAAATAGACACGCAAACTCATAAAACAGGGAAAACTTTCAGAATAATTTTTTTTGCGAACACATTTCATTCTGTAATGATAATTTTTTTTAAAAAAATTTCAATTAATGATTAATAATGTTGAATTTTATAAATTACGATATGCCCTAAACAATTATGATTTCAAATTGTTTCCTAGATACTAATGAATATAAGATGAACAAAATTCATATGAAATATATTATTGTAGGCAATGTAGTTTTTGATTAGTTTAATTGAATAATAAAGTTAACTAATGAATTGTTGTATATTTCTATGCATATCTAAAGTTAGTTATTAATTAATTTTTTTTGTCATTGTCCTATGAAGAAGTTATAACCAGTAAACTTAACCATGTCTAGAGTGAAGCAGTAGTTTATAGTGTAAGGATTCCTCTGTATTATGAAATGATTTAAATGGGATAAAGTGAATAATTCAGTTTCAACTAACTTATTGATTTAAATGGAATTTTGTTGGCTGATTGTATATAAGATAGTGATTGCCACTCTTTATCGAGCATTCTTAAGTTAGACTTCAACAACCATTCAATGATTACTGAATTTTAATTATTTTTTTCGGGGTAACATGAATCCATAATTTTTTGTTTATAATTGAGACCATAAATCGATGAATGTTAGACCATCATCAGAAACCTGGAAGGATTGGACGGTCGTTTCGTCTTAGTATGGGGCTTCTAAGCAGTGCACACCCACGATCCCATATGTGAGATTCGAACCCAGGATCTTCGGTCTCTCGTCCGAAACCTTAACTTCTGGACCACTGATCCAGTATCCAACGGTGTTGGTGTTTGACTCCAACCAATCTGTTTATATTGAAACAGAATATCCAACCATTTAAATTTGCCATTATTCTGCATTCTACCATATAAAATCATGAAAGTAAAGCGTAATCAGGATCGCACTTATATCTGCTAATCAATTAAGTAAAGAATATGATTCAACTGTTTACCAAAAAGCTTCAGTTTATTCGCTGAGTATGATACAGGTGTCAGAATATATATATATATCGTTCCTTTTTCTGTTTCATTTTTATTTTATCAAAATGAGAGTAAATAATCAGTTATTGAGGAAATCTTTACATTTAATGGGGTAGATGGCTAAAATTTTATGACTACTTAAGTGATTGACTGATGACACAAAAATTTGCCCGTCTAAAGGATAGCCGATAGATCAATTGTTATAAGTTTTTTTTCCAACTTTTCCTTCTTCCTCTTCTTCCTTGAAATTTTCTATCTATAAACAAAAAAAGACAGTAAAAATAAATCCATATTATTAGTTCTATTATTATTCTTATTCTTACTCCCCATTACGGACTGAAATTGGAATGACTTAGTTTCCGACAATCAAAATAATAATAATAGTAATAACAATGATAATAACAATAAATAATTCATAGATTATGAACAAATCACGTGAGTTAACAAAACTAATATTTATGTTTATGTGAATGTGCTTTTTTATTCATATTCTTACAGATTTCCCTCTATTTACCGCAACACTAGAAATAATAATAAAGAGAAAAATATTACAAGAAGGAGATACAGAAAAAAATAAATCCAAGTGTCTTTGTACAAATTATGTTACTATCCATTTATTTATCAACTTTTTATCTAATCTGGCTTTTCATATTAATTTAAGCAAATTAAATCTACATCATTTTAGTACATAACGGACTATGAGACTGTTCTCTTTATTATAATTTATAAATTTATCAGGTAATTGCTAAGGGCAGAGTTGGATGAAGAATACTGGTAGGTAACCTATGCTCCTCCACCAGGGGTAACAGGCGTAAGTAAGATAAGTAAATAATTGGATAAAAACTGATAAAACACAAAAGTAACATAAATTATTATTGTTTTTATATAGTAACAGATACCATTTGTAAATTTGCATTTTAATTTTTCGTTTTAATATAATTTTACCAAATTATTTGTTTATAATTGAGTGTAAATGTCCATTTGAACTAAACAAAACTTCGGAAATATATTACTCATGAATAATGCAAGTAGTTCAATTTTGAGCTTTTCTTATAGAACTTAAAACAATTGCTCTGAATAGTATAGTCTACTATGAAACGGTTGTTCTGTTAATGTATACATAATTAATGATTATTCAATTGTTAAAACATTTCGGTATGAATTGAACAATTTATTGACTATTATTCAGCTAATCAACTGTTTAGTATTACTTGATGTTCATGACTGGAAATTCGTTTTTATGTTGAGGAAAGAATGTTGACAAGGTAATTTATTGAAATAAATTTTTAACTGATCAGTTACTGGATGATAATCAATTCTTGTAATCTAATTTTTAGTACTGAATGAATTCGAGTATTTAAGTTATAATATAGCCACTTGATTATGAAACACAAAATCACAGTGTACTTTAGATAATGTGATATGAGAAATCCTGATTGACCTTCATCTCATACTAGTTGGTAATCACCTTTAAACTACCATTATTTCAAAAGTTAGATTCATAGCTTTTTACTAATTATTTACAACTATTCAACATCATAGCTACTTACTTACTTACGCCTGTTACCCCTCGTCGAGGAGCATAGGCCGCTCACCAGCATTCTCCATCCAACTCTGAACATCATAGCTAACTTCAGTAAAAATCATCTAGCAATTCATAATTAAAATACTCCTAAGCTATTTAGAGACATCATAATTATTCCTTCAACTCTCAGGGTAGAGGTTAAATGGATTGAATAATTTTTTCTGGTTAGCTTTTTTTTAGCGAGTTGGTTTTATACGGGATAGGGTCACTAACTCCATGCCCAACCCTCCTCCTTTATCTGGGTTTGGGACCGGCAGTAACCCCCGGAGGAGCTACAGGCGGAGTTGCCAAGCCCTCACATAGAGTCCTGAAGGCCAAAGGAAAAGAGGAAGACCAAAGAACACATTACACCGAGAAAAGGAGACACATATGAGAAGAATGAACAAAAGTTGGATAAAACTATAAAGGAAGGCCCAGGACAGAGTGGGTTGGGGAATAATGGTCGGAGGCCTATGCTCCATTGGGAGTAACAGGCGTAAGTAAGTAAGCTATTTAAGCACTATCACCATTAACATTAAATTTATCTTTAGTTATTTGGCATTACATTATTTTATCAGACTATATAAAATTTTCTGACGTAATTTGTTGTAGTATAAACCGATAAAACTTTTGACAGCAACTATTATAATTTTATATTTTATATCTTTTGACTATGTCTAAATGTGAAATTTCACTTTAGTGATACTTTCTGCTTATCTTCTGTTTTTTGAAGGTTAAATTAGTAAAATATATACTTTAACGTATATGTCTATCTTTTTGGCAATCCACAAACAATTTTTCATCACATGATTTATTATCTATTCTCTATTTATTAATCTCGGGAATATGTTTAAAAATAAACGATAGACTGATATGTAAAACAAAAAATAAATTTTATAAATAATATATTGTCTGGTGAATAAAATGAAATGAATATGATTGGCAAAAAGAATTGGATGAGACTATAATTTATGGATAAACCAATCAAATCTTGAATTTTGGCGCGAACTTCATTCATAACTTTGGCTAAATAAAGTTCTGATATTTTAGCTAATGCCAGTTCGTAATGAAAACCCTAAATTTTTAATTCCTAACCTTGACTATCAATTGTAAATATTAATTTTAATTCCTCACAATGGTTTATAAATCTCATTCGGTCCTAGTTATTAGGTGGACATTCTCAAGAGCGCTCTAGCGTTGCTCAAAGATTGTTCATAAATTATAGTCTCCTCGAGAATCGTTGTGCAGTTTTTTTAATTGGAGTAAATTTTTAAATTTTGAAAGAGAAACTATCATTTAAAGGAAATTTATGAATAAAATAAAATGAGATACGAATTACATTTGAGTTCTTATTCAACTTACCATAATTTTTCGTCTTATTGAATATATGCCAAAATGAACATTTTTACTTTGATATGTACGGACATCAGATAATGATTAGTCAATTTACTTAAAAACCAAATTGTCATCATTAATTATTATCATAGAAAACAAGATAGTACTGGACAAAATGCGTGTACCTAGGACTCAAAATGAGATGGAACTCAGGACTTTCAGCATTATGTTACTTAATTACGGAGTTGAATCCATATGTCTAACCTGTTTCAAATGAGTGATATAGGGCCATCTGCTATTTAATGCCACTGATGAGTTATTACTTCATAGATCAGAGCTCATTTTATAGAACGTTAAGAGATCTATATATCTCGAAGATGTCCGCTGATGAGAACTTGACTATAATGTAATTGTATGGCTTTGTGTTTTCAAGTAAACTATTATTATCAGAGCTAAAATTTCTGGATTTGATTCCGTATCATGTTAAAGGTGAGTGATTTTGAAAAAAAAGACGATCAGAATGAACCATCTGTTATCGACTTTATAGCTAATATTAGTCTGAAATGAGATTTGACTTCAAACCATGTAGTTTTCCTGTTTTTGTATATATATATATATATATATATACTTATGTAAAAGTTAGTTGCTAAGCTGTTTTCATCTATTTTACTACATCTGTTGTATGTATGACATATTAACAAAAATGCTGAATAGCAAATCATGTCATTATGAATAAATATACTGTTATCTTACAGATGACAAAAACCAAATTACTGATTAAGTGCTCCGAATGAACGAGTACAAAAATATATAATAGAATGACTGATCAACAAATAAAGAGAAAATGAGAGAGTATAAGCTGTTTCATATAGCAAAAGGAAAATGACACGTTTGTATCCATAGTAATTAACACAAAAATATAAGCATGACTAAATATCATTTGAAATATAAATGATTCTACAATATTGTAAGTCATTCACCTTGCTTACTTACTTACTTACTTACTTTCGCCTGTTACTCCCAATGGAAAATAGGCTGCCGACCAGCATTCTCCAATCCACTCTGTCCTGGGCCTTACTTTCTAGTTCCATCCAGTTTTTGTTCATTCTTCTCATGTGTGTCTCCATTTCTCGGCGTAATGTATTCTTTGGTCTTCCTCTTCTCCTTTGGCCTTCAGGATTCCGTGTGAGGGCTTGTATTGTGATGCAGTTGGGTGATTTCCACAATGTGTGTCCTATCCACTTCCTGCGCATCTTCCTGAATTCTTCCTCCGCTAGATGGAATCTGGTTTGTTCTCTCTCACAGTAGAATGTTGCTGATAGTGTCTGGCCAACGGATTCGAAGTATCCTGTATAGACAACTGTTAATAAACACCTGTAACTTCTGGATGATGGCTTTCGTAGCTCTCCACGTCTCTGCCCCATACAGAAGAACTGTCTTGACATTTGTATTAAAAATTCTGACTTCGGTGTCGGTTGAAAGTTGTTTTGAATTCCAAATGTTTTTCAATTGTAAATATGCTGCTCTCGCTTTGCCGATCCGCGCCCTCACATCTGCATCAGATACACCGTATTTATCAATGATGCTTCCCAGATATGTAAAGGTTTTCACATCCTCCAAAGCTTCTCCGTCAGGTGTAATTCAATTGGTGCATGTTGTGTTGTATCGGAGAGTCTTGCTTTTCCCTTTGTGTATGTTGAGACCTACTGCTGCTGAGACTGCTGCTACATTGGTCGTCTTCTCCTGCATTTGTTGCAAGAGATCAGGATAAAACAGAGCCAGATCATCTGCGAAGTGTAGATCGTTCAGCTGCATCCTAGCTGTCTACTGAATCTCATGCTTCCCTCCAGATGTTGACGTCATCATAATCCAGTCGATGACGAGGCGAAAGAGAAAGGGTGAGAGTAAGCAAGCTTGTCTGACACCGGTCTTTACTTCGAACGAGTCTGCCAACTGTCCTCCATGCAGGATTTTGCAGTTCAATCCATCATAGGAATTCCGTATGATATTGACTATCCTCTCAGGCAGGCACGCCGTAGTGTCGAAGAAGCCTCCATAGTGTTGTCCTGTCCACGCTATCAAATGCTTTCTCGTAGTCAATGAAGTTGATGTAGAGTGATGAATTCCATTCAATTGATTGTTCCACAATGATACGTAGAGTTGCGATTTGGTCTGTACGCCATCTATCCTTACGGAATCCAGCTTGTTGATCTCGAAGTTGGGTGTCCACGGAATCCTTCACCCTGTTTAACGATACTCTGTTGAAGACTTTTCCTGGTATTGAGAGGAGAGTGATGCCCCTGTAGTTATCGCACTTGCTGAGATCGCCTTTCTTTGGTGTCTTGATCAGAAGTCCTTAAGTAAGTGCCTTACTTTTATAATATACAATTCCACATCAAACACTTACTGAAATCTTACTAAATCTAAAAAACGTTTTGATTATATTCTGAAAGTCATTGGATTTTTCTTGGCAAATAGCTGATCATACTCAAACATTCATGTTTCTTTTTCTTTTTTTCCTTATAGTAACATTTTTACATAGATGTTATCGATAGATTATACATCATGATCAGCTGTTTTAATTGTAATTATGTTATTACAACATATGACTATAAAATTGTTTACTCACGGGATAAGTATGAAGCAATTATTAGCATCATTTCTATGAAACGATGTTATTTCACTCGAAATACAGTAAAACAAAATTATATATATATATATAATCAGAAGGGGCTTTATGGATATTATAGTAATTTTTATAGTTGAGATCATGAATCAATTGAAGTTAGACATTAGCAACGTTGGATGCGGACTCAGTGGTCTAATAGTTAAGCGCTCGCGCGCGGAACTGATAGGTCCTGGGTTCGAATCTCGCGAGGCGGGACCGTGGATGCGCGCTGCTGAGGAGTTCCACAATAGGACGAAACGGCCGTCCAGTGCTTCCGGGTTTTCCATGATGGTCTAGCTTCAATTGATTCATGATATCAACTATCAAAATATATATATTAGTTTCTATTATTGTTCAAAGTTTATTGACAAAAGTATGCATATCAGTTAAGTTATCTGATATGAATATTATGTACATTTAAAGAATATTTTTCTAGAGATTTTGAAGAAGTCAATATCTGATGACAGAAAGATTATTAAGCAGCATTTTTATTTTAATTACTCAACTAAAAAAGTCTCAGTACTGTCAATGGTTGAATTAATTTAATAATAAGGACGACCATTGAATATGACAATCAGTACAGAAAAATGTTATAGATCAAAAGTCAAAGATTCTTCAGTTACCGTTGTTGGTGATATATTTTTAAACACTATAGGATAGAAACAGTAGAGTATAAAATGCTAATTGCCACTGAGTCTCAGTAGAGACGTAAAATTAGTTCAAAGATTTGTGAAGTTACAATATTCACTTAAGTTTAATAGATTTTTACCATCAAAGTGTCGACTTGACAATTTATTTACTTATCGGTCAAAACAGATACGAATTATCCGAGGTAGTCGGTAAAGTATAAATTCAGCATACGACTTATAAATTTTCCTTATACCCTTGTTTTTAGTCTACTAAATACAGAATATATCTGAATATTAGGAGGACTGTGCTGATGTTCCTCAAACTAATTCCTTAATCATTTTTCATGATTTACATCACTGACTAATTAATTACCGGTGGATCAGTACCGATGTTATTGTTATCCAGAGTGTACGCCAAAGTAATAATGAAAACGGAAAATGAAACGGTATATTACTTTACCTAAAAAATATTTTTGTGCTAAATATCTAAATGCAAAATCTTACTTTAGGTCAATAATTGGCTATAACTTGTTCAGACATAACTGGGCCTGTAGCTCTTCTAGAGTCCCGGTCCCAAGTTCATGTAAAGCAAGAGAGTTGAGCATAGGGTCGGGAACCTCATCCTGTAGAAAAAACCTTGCTAAAAAAATCTTAGCCAGAATAAACAATTTAAACCATATAAACTCCGCCCTCCAAGTTGGAGTATATTCATTCAGCAGAATTATGATACCTCGTGGTGAAGGCCGAAAGTCTTCAGAAATCGTGAGATCGATACCACTTCAAATAACCAGTTCAATAATTAATATAGATACATGGAATGTCTGAACAATTTAGGAAACTGGAAGGATCAACCAAAGAGCTGAGGAGATGCGAACATACAACTTGACGGTGCTCGGAATGAGTGAGACCTACCGGACCCAAGCTGAACAGAAAATATTACCTTCTAAAGAGATTCTGTTGTACTCCGATACTCCGTGTTCTATTCGGGAGGATTTGGAAGGATGAACAAACTCTGGTAGACAGGAAAGAAGCATATCTCATCAAGATACCAAAGAATCTAGATCTGAGCAAAGGTGAAAACTAGAGATGCATTACACTTCTATCAGTACCAGGTAACGTTTTCAACAGAGTATTGTTGAACCGGATGAAAGATTTAGTAGACGCCTAACTTCCCGACCAACAGAACGGATTCCGTAGTGTTCGATCGTACACAGACCAAATCACGACACTACAGATCACTGTTGAGCAATCAAGTGAATAGACCTCGTCGCTATACATCAAATTCCCTGACTATGAGAAAGCGTTTGACGGTATGAATGGGAGAAGCTTATGGAACATTCTTCGACACTATATTTTGAGTGCCTGAAAAGATCGTCAACATCATCTTAAATTTATACGACGGACTACAGTGCAAAGTGGTGCATGGAGGACAGCTGACAGATGCATTCCAAGTAAGGACCGGAGTCAGACAAGGCTATCTATTCTGTTTCTTTCTCTTCCTTCTGGCGGTTGACTGGACTATGAAGGCATCGACGTCTGACGGGAAGCATGGAATACAATGGAAAGCTTGCATTCAACAAGACGATTCAGACTCCGCTGATAAACTGGCATAATATATATATATATATCATCCACCATTAAGTCTTAGTTTTTAAAGTAATGAAATTTGTTGTCGATTCAGTCAGTTTTCCTGCTATGCTTATGTAATTTACCAATATGTATTACTTAACTATCAATTGGAAAATCAATATCAAATCAATTAATGGTAAGTTAAAGCATAAATTTCTTCTACCATAAACTTTTGATAGAGCAATAATTTATTATATATTGGAATAAAATGAATGTAATGAAAGTGTATTATGCAATGATCAATACAAATGCACCATATATTGCTTTTTTTATATTGACTGATGATCAGTCATTAAACAATTTGATTTGAATCTATGAAACAATTTTTTATGTCAAGTCTGAAATAATTGTAGGACAGATGGATAATGGCTAGCAGTGGAATCCAGGACGCGCGTTTCGTCCTATTTGGCACTCGTCAATTGGATGTACCTGCATCTCAGAGTTGATGTTCACTCTGGGACTCGAACCCAGTACCTTTCGCCTCAAACGCCATCACGTTATCCACACAGCTACTGAGTCCTGATAGCTGATCAGTTGCAGTCCTAAACATCAATGGGAAGATTCAAACAGACAATACTAATTGAATTGTAGAATAGTTGTATTTAGTATAAACTCTAATACAGCCAATAATAATTGTCAAATGATTGAAAATAATCGAATAGAAGCTTTGCCTAACTTATATTTTACTCAAATGATCCTTTTTAAAAAAATGTTATCTGAGATCTTAAAGAAACTTATACTCTTCAAAATAAAGGGAGACATCAGTTTGTTCAGAAAATCAAATTAATTTTGTTAAAATTTGTCAACTGGAATAAAACTTAAGCTAAAATACATCTGCCTTTCAACTGCTTTCAACTGTGTAATATTGATAATTGCTATAACATTTTATTAATTGTCCATAATTTAATCATTAAATAATTTAAGTGGTCAGAAAGTTTTCTCTATTAAGAATTAGTGTGATGTGGTCTACTTATATCCATATAAGTAGTATATGGTGATGGTCTGACATAGAATGTATTTCGGCAGAAGATCGATAAGGGAAGAGCAGGAATGAAGTGCAATCGGTATGAAAATGCAAGAACAATCAGAGAAGATGGACTGACATCTTCAGAAGGAACAGTCAGCATTGAGACAATTGATTATTATTTCGCAAATTAACTGTTCACTGTATGGTTGTACAATTTTAGTGAGATAGTCCTTGAATACATCCGATTGTCTCCATCTCATGTTCTCGTTCACTACATTAACACGTCAGAAAATTGTTCATTTACTAAAAGTAAAATGCAGAATGGTAGATAGGTAAATTTATTAACATAAATGAAAAGAGATATGACCAATTTTGACAGAAAGGATATAAACTTAATCAGTTAAACAATGGTTTAAATATTATTGTCCTTAGCCGTGCATAGCATGACTGGAGTTTGGCTGCTTAAAAATATTCCTTCGTTACACCTTACACGTTTTTTTTAAAACTCTATCTTGAATTTATTACATAATTGGGTTTTTATTTCAACTACCAGATCAATAATCTTATTTTATTAATTGAGCCTTACTCAAATTCACTTGATATTGTTTATTTGAATCTTCCCATTGATGTTTAGGATTGCAATTGATCAGTCTCTTATTGGCATATGTGTATACTGTGCGTATTGCCTCGATGGTGTCTTAATTTACAGGTGCTATAAGTGAATGGTACTGGGTTCGAGTCGCAGAGTGAATATCAACTCTGAGATGCTGGTACATCCAGCTGATGAGTCTCAGATAAGACGAAACGCACGTCATGGATCCCACTGTTAGCCACTATCCATCTTTGCTTATGAGCTTTACTCATTTTATTCCTATTAGCGTTTGCTCATTATGTAATCAATTGTTTCTGGTTGTTTCAACTGTTGTCACAATCAAAGTTTTAGAATTTTCTTTTACACAATGTATATATTTACAATATTCAGTTTATTAAGTTTATTTACACGATTGTTGTACTATGCTAATGTGTATTCAACGTAACTTCCAACTAAACATTTTCATGTAAATAATTCAAACCCATTATGTAATTATGATTTTTAATATCACAGGTTGTAAGCAGCTGACGAGAACCAAAGGAATAAAACGAATTCATGTTATTCTGCTAAAGTCTTTGTTCTTGCTGTTTTTAAAATGATAAAGGGAACTATGTGTATGATAGCATGACTGTGAATTACTGTTGGCTTAATAATAACCACATTTACTTATCAGTATCAATTCATAGATAAATTTATTCAGCAAAATATCTTTCATCTATTTCATTGATGAAACTGCACGATCGTACATAAACATTAAATTATGATTGTAGATGGTAATGCTATAGATTAACTTCAGTTGGATTACCAGTGGAAACTAGGCCGTCCCCGAAAAACATCAACAAAACTATGATTGTATACCTACTGGTAACCAACTTTACGAGTAATTTCTATAAAATCCTTGAATCAGAATGCATTTATTAGAATATAAATTTAGCTGTTTGTGACCAGATAATCAACAAAATTGGTTGAAGTTAAAAGTTACAAGAAGAAAGGCTGTAAAATGTAGTCAGTACATGATTCCTAATGTAAGCAGAGTAACTCTTAGTTCAACTTACTGAAAAGGTGTTACAATTGTGTTACAAGTGATGACCATGTGTAGTGATTTAGCAAGCTCTTTTGTAACACTCAAACACCGATAAAGTTTATTGGCATAATCCACTCTGATATTTTGCTCCAAAAACATTTGAAATTACTTCATAATTAATCAGTTATCTTATAGCAACTCTCCTACAATCAATTTCGTTTAAAGTTTTGTTAAACCTTTTTATTGACCTAATTAACAGACAACGTTATTTGAACAGTAACAATTTGTCTATTTTTTTGTACTATTATGATCACTGTCATATCTGTATAAACGTGTATGCTTAATCATATGACAGTCTACATACATATCACTAGCCAAAATTTTGATGGCTTAGATATCTCTTGATGAATTATTCTCTTCCACATGTATATATGTACTCAAATCTTTATTATTAGCCTTTGCCTTACCTAGCTGCGTTTTGTTCGATCTGACTATAAATCTGACTGTATTTGCTCACACACATACATTCTCCTCTCCGCTTCAAGTTCGCTCGATGTGCTCATAACTCTGTTGTCCGGGCTATCCGCTAAAAAACTGTAGTCGCCGCTTCTTATTGCTTTCTGATTTCAAACTCGATGACATTTATGTAATATCGGTTATCAAGGTGATCGATTAACTAAGCAAAGTCACTTCAACCTCAGTCAATAACGTTAAAACGATTTTGACATAAAGGATCTAAATGCTTATCGATACAGGTTTTTATAAGTGTAGATGAAACTATTCACATTTACATGGATTAAATCTAGGAAATTTGATGTGGATTAGTTGAATTAAAAAACTGAGAGTTAGGCAGTTATTTTTTCATAAGAAGATTTTCTCACTATAAAACAAATAGCATCAAATAATTCATAACTTCCTTTCTACATCACAAATAAATAGTATTTTATATAGTCTTCTATATCTTCAGTTCCAGTATTCCTTAATATATACTTTCGAACTTCTCCCTTCTCTAACCGTATTTTCACTGTTCAACTATTCTTGTTTCCCTACATTATTTCCAATCTCTTACCGTTCATCTTGTTAATTTAACCTCTCTACGCGTTATTGTGGTAATTTGACAATTCGGGCTAACGCATATTTGTGTCAGACTACATTAGTTATGGCTGAATGAATTCTTTGAGCAAAATGCTTGTAGTGACTAGTTACTATGATAAGTTTAGACCGCTCAATGAAAAGTCGCAAGTGATCAGAAGGGTATATTAGAGCTCAATAAATTTTGAACAGAATGATCACATATCAAGTCGTAAAGATATTTAATTGAGAAGTAAAATATCAAATCAAACTAGTAGGAATTCATGAGTAGCAAGAATAATTAGGAAGCTCTAACATCACCTATTCTATACTTGGTTTCAATGATACATTGAGATCAATACTATCAGGTTTGATTTAATGCAAGTAAAAATAAGTATGTTTAAATGCATAAAACAAGCTTAAACTGTATTATACATAAGGTTTCAATAAGTCAAAGTGTTCACAATAGACGATTTTTACAACAATAATGAAGAAGAGTTTCGATTAGTCGTTTAACAATCGAGTGAGATGGGTTTATCAAGCTCTAGCAAATCACATAGCTTTGAAAAACTATCTAAATGTTAATTTATTCTAAATGATTTATTTTACTATTGTCATCAGATATTTACAGGTGTTAGTAACAATACATTATTTATTATGGGATTATTACATAAGTATCACATTATTCCGTTTGATGATTTTGGTCAATGAATATAGTTTGCATAATAACAAGGAATCCTGCCATCAGAATTCATCCCCGTGATAATATTTTTACAGTAACAACTATCAGAGAGAAAACATAAACGGATATTTACTCCCAGAACCCTTTTGAATTATAACACTTTTAGTGATATTGTTATCGACAATAATCGAGCGACAATTACGCAGTATTTCGATTTTATTCTGTTTGTCAAAATTTTGAAACAAAACACTGCGAATATACTTTTGTTGTACACTTTGTTATGTTCTCACTGATATATTCATTTCGAAAAAGCATGATGCTTAGTTGAATTTTAACGATCTATTCTGTTTGAATACCTTTTGTCACTTATTCCAAGATTGTAGACACTTTGTTTACGAGCTTCAACCAGCATAGAACTTAAAACTAGCGGTTCTAACAGCTTATATTTTACCACTTCATAATGTATGTAATGTTGGACCATTTATATTAGGGATTATTTCTCAACTTGATGAATAGAATCTAACAAGTAACAAAGAAGGAATCAGCCTGACATCGGTTGCTACAAGGTAATCAATTAATTCATACTTCTATGTCTTGGAAACTAATTTATATTACGCAATATCAAACTGCCCAAGACAATTTGTATACATCAAAGTTTTTCAATAATCTTTTATGATCAAAATAGCCATCATTATACTAATGAAGTTAATGTTAGTTTGATTAATCGTTTGCAAAGAAAAAATAATGTCATATGTAACTTAGAATAACCGTTTAAAGATCCTCATCATATTAAATGACAAATATTTGAACGAAGAACATTTTTTCCGATAAATTAATAATCCGAAAAAAATGGCCAGGTTAAAGGTAAAGTACATCGTTTAAAGCATGTAAATTGAGGATTAAAAACACGAAGTTCAGCGAAGAGATCTCTTTTCAACGAATTTATTATCAAGCTATACTATCGTATATATGTGAAAATTTTTTTGTTAAAGTACTAATTCTGAGAAGAAATGTGAACACGAATAACCAAGATGACGTAATAGAAAAATTATAATAATAGATTGCACAATAGGAGTAGTAACAATAGATTTAGTGAATAAAATGTTTTTGTTGCAATAATTAAAGGTCATTAAAGGTCATAGAGGTGTGAAAACAAATAAGGTGACATGATGAGTATTCATGAATAAAATAATGAGAATATGAGACATAAGTAAAGGGAGAAATGCAGTAATAATAGTGTTAGAATAATAATAATAGTAATATTAATTAAGGCTATGGTAACGATAACGATAAGACGTACTTCTTTTGTACACATAATTCTGGTTCAAGCTCATGGATGGTAAGAGCTTCGGCTATTTTTAAGAGTTGGATACGAAGAAATCTAGGTAGATTTGAACGAATCATATAAACAACCTTAAAATCAAACTGTGGATCGGTAGAATGATTACAGTCGATTGGGTGTTCAAGTATAGAACTCCTAACTGCTTTCCTTTCACCCTTGTAGAACCAAACTGGGATATGTTTTCGTATCCGAGTTGAAAGCGAGCGCTGGCTACGGCCAATGTACCTTGCTTCACAAGAGCAGGTGAACTGATAGGTGCGCATGGAGACGACAAGACGGGAAAGGTTATCTCTTATGGATACAGAAAATAAGTTCCTACTAGTGAAGGTTATTCGCAGTTTAGCCACATTAAATGTTCTTTTAATCGTTGTTGTTAGACGATTTTTGATTACGTCTGATGTTCGATCATCTTTAAATTCCAGACTTATATAAAGGTTTTTCTTTGGAACGGAACAACTAGGTTTCCTGTCGAAACTACTTCCATTCATATTCTTCTCTATGAAACGGTCTGGGTAGCCATTTTTCGTCAAGGTTTTCTTGAGGAATGCGAGTTCTTCGTCAATGCATTCCGTACTGCACATCCGATGCATTCGATAACATAAAGAATGAATGAGGTTTCTTTTTCTACTTTAGAAGAAATCCCTGTTTATGCGCCTACAATTCAGAGTGGATGAGGCTAGTGAAATACTAACTCAGAGATTGCACAGAACAATCCAAAAATCTTTCAACACTGGTGAACCATGTTTAGTGTTTTCTACGCGCCCAATGGTGATACAGAGGCTAAAAGATGAATTACCTAGAATGACCACTTCATTTTGTATTTATCAGTTCGACTGTTCCTGTGGGGCAAGTTATATTGGTCGAAGTTCTAGGAATTTACATATTCGTGCTCGCGAACACCTCCCAGAGTGGCTAAACAAAGGTTTGTTAAAGAAAGTAAACAGCTCGATATTGGCCTATTTAGTACAAACTGATCATAGTGCCAGTATAAACCAATCCTTTTCAATTATTTATAGGGTCAGTAATATCTTGCCAAAGCTTGTCAAGCTTAAAGTCCTTCAAACGACTGAAGCAGTAGCCATCAGGATGAAGAAACCGGAGCTATGTGTACAGAAGAAATATCTCCAATCCTTCTTCTCCCCTGGCCAACCACAAGGCCAATTAATCAATAGTAATCTTAGCTATTGGATGACCTAATTTGACTATTGTACTTACAATCCTTCGTAGTCAAATGCAATTGTCTCTTTTTATTCACAAATCTTCGTATTATTATTATTATTAATATTGGTTAAACATCATTATTAATCTCCCCTATACATGATTCATTCACTTCGCATTCATCCTTCCTTATTAAGTCTTATTAATTTTTCACACAATTTAATATTCTACTTGATCGAATTGTAATTGCACTATCATATCTCTCTCACCCTATCTGACCCATATTTGTTCTGATCACAGATCTTAAGTTTTTACTTAACTTATAATAACATTTGAAAAGTTAAAAGAAAATATATTTCTAGTATAACACAAAAGTATATTTAAAAATCTTTAGATTTTCGATATTCTTGAAAGTGTTTTCTTTATTTTCTTTCAATGACTAAGCGAACAATGTAAACAATTTGTTTATATTATTTGTTTATTTATATTTCTAAATAAACATTTATTATAACCCTTGACATATTTGTTCTTTTATACTTTAATCATAAATAGTAATTTTGAACTAAAATAGTAAATATTTCTTATTTAGTAGAAAACATCAACAGTTAGTTGTACTTTTAAAGAATCTCAATTTGTTTTAAAATGTAACAGAATATAAGACAAATAAGAAAATATCTGAAGAAAATTGAGTGAATAAAAAGAAAAAAAAAGGGTGTGTATATCTTAAAATAACAAAAACAGAATGGTCAAATAAGTCCAATCGTTTGTTTGTAAACAGAATTTTGTTTATTGAAATAAACTTAAGATGACTATGTGAATTATTACAATCTTATAAATAATTGGGAAATAAAGTGTGATTCATAAATTGATATGAATATGTTTATGTATACCGCTTTTAGAAGTATATATTTTTGATGGAAAAGAAAATATATTCCACTGAATAAATAAGTAAATCTGAAAAACAGGTCAGTTAAGTGATCTGCGGGAGACTGGTAGGTCCTGGGTTCGAATCTCGCGAGATGAGGTCGTGGATGCGCACTACTGAGGAGTCCCACAATAGGACGAAACGGCCGTCCAGTGCTTCCATGTTTTCCTTGACTTCGAAACGGTAAATAAATCCCCAAAATCGATAGCTCTGTAAGTGTTCGACATTGGATGCTAACCACATTAGTTTTAATGGACTCACCTAGCTGAAGGCGCTCGGTCATGCATCCGTACCAGATCACGAGTAGGAACGGCATGCTCAATGTCTCCTGTGATCACTAGCCAGTTTAGATCATTCACTTTTTAATATATTGATAATCTATCAAATATATCTCCCAACCCCCTCGCTTCTGACTT
>NC_031495.1:47385130-47396915 GCF_000237925.1 Schistosoma mansoni | reverse complement strand
TCTTTCTTTCACGTTCGCTTTTCGATTTCTATTCGTTGAAACAAAATGACAGAGGTTATTTTTATTAGAATAGTGGTGGTTTGTAAAGATTCCTCCACTTGAAGTTAGTTTTAATTATCACTTAACGTGACCGAACTTAAGACTTTCAAATCCCTCAAAAAACATGGTACTTCCAGACCAGAGGGTAGACATATTTAGCTTCAGTAAATTTATACATTGTATCTTGATTATATACAGCTAAGATATCTTAACTTAAAATGAATTAACATGAAAGCTATGATAATTTATTTAAAAAGGGATTCAGAATGAAAATGAACTGATGTTATATATACATGAGTTTCAGTGAATAATAGGGATTAATTATCATGTTTAAAGATCAACTACAAAAGTTAAATAATTTATTACTTACTTACGCCTGTTACCCCTGGTGGAGGAGCATAGGCCGCCCATCAGCATTCTCTATCCAATAAACAAAAAAACACTGTAATTATTTTGACTTAATAAGGTTTTCAACAATAGATTCTTGTTTGAAGTTATCTATGTGTTAGTTGGCTATAAAGAAGTATCATAAGCTTAGTTTTATCACATAATATCTAATGTAATTAACAGGGTTGTGTGAAAAACTACCACATATTTTCTAAGTCTATTCAACTATTCCATAGCATTTAGATTTAAAATAAATATCTTTTAACTAGTTATGTGAAAATCACTTAATACAAAGTATCATATACAACTTAATCGATGTAATTAAATGAGAAAAGAATGTATATACAGTTTATTTGAAAGAAACACGAATATAACATATAAATTATTCATCACTATAAGGATTTATGGAGAACTTTTTGAGTTTTACTGTGAACATTACAAAATCTACTTAGTCGAGTATGAGGTAATTATTCATTGAATATATTGGAAAATATTCAGGTAACAATACAAAATGATTGAAGTTAAACATGTAAGCCATTTGATACTGACTAAGTGGTTTAGAGGTTAAGAGTTTGAGAACGAAATCGAAGGTCTTGAATTAGATCCCTGATGGTGGGGCAGTTAATGGGCACTATACTGAGTTGTCCCATACTAGGACTAAACAGCTGTCCAGTACTCCATTGTCTTTTGTGGCTGTTTGACTAACTATGAAATTACTTATTATTTATACCGTGTTTGTAAATAAAGAATTAAATGGAGCGACGAGATAACCATTTTTTGTCCCAAACGAGCGAATAATATCAAACAATCACTGGGACTCCTGAGCTTGTCATTGAATAAGTGATTTCAGTACAAGAGATTTATGAAAGTTTTACAATGAAAGAAATGGCAGTGTGTATATTGTACAGTTGATCGACCCAGTTTCGTAACTAATCTCTTTTTTTGTTAGTAATAAATATGATTAATTTATTGTGTTGTGAACTCGAAATTACTTATCAACCTATAAATAATGAGAAATTAAACTTATTTTGTCAAACTACATATATATCACTGTATTAATGATAAATACGTGGTTTCAGCTATTGACATCTTAAAAGCGAATAAATATCCTAATGAATTAATTCATATGTATTGTTTGTATTTTCCTATTGATGTTTAGGGCAGTAATTGGTCGACCTTTTGGCATATGTGTATCATCAATAACCGCTTAAAATGCTTGTCACTTACTAACTATATCGAGGCAATCCTCACAAGATGCACAAGATGCCTAAAGAGAAGGATAAATTGCTGTCCTAAACATCGATAGGAAGATCCAAACAACCGATATATATATATATATATATATATATATATATATATGAATTAAAATTCACTCCATTCTATAAGTCAGTGGCTTTCTGAACTTAGTTGCTGAGGTAATAACGCGAACGGTACTGATTTTAAGCCCCAGAATGAACATCAACTCACTTAAAGATCCAGCTACATCCGGCTGACGTGTTCCAACTGAGACGAAATGAGCATCTTGGATTCTACTGCAAGTCAACATCCATCTAATAAATAAATGTTCTAAGGTTATATGCATGTGCAATATTATATTATCGTTTTTAAAACTGATGCACTTGTAGGCTATACAACTATAGGGAGTGAAAATGAAGAGGATTAAATTAAATTATACAATTGTTTGAAAGCGGTTTTTGGTATCTGGTTAAGGAGATTGGGAGGAAGCACTTCTACTTCAGATTCTTAAGTAAGGAAAAAATGGAGATAGGTGAAGATGTACTATGCAAGGAAAATTTCAACATATCTAAACGAGGAAGTCTGGCAATGTTCACAGTTATATTTGGAGGTGGGATCTTCCTGATTTGAGTCAAAACGGAAACCGAATTCGATATTTAGAAACTTCAAGATGTGTGGTTGAAAATCGTTGGAGATACAACTATTTTTTTACCTACATCGAAAACTTAAGTATTGTCTTTCCACAGTTATTTTATTGATCGATTCTTAACCTAATATTTTTATTAACTGATTACCATTGACAATAATGATAGTAATGGTATTTATTATTTTCGTGAGTTTATAATCTGTATTTATTCAAACCATACTGAATGCGACAAGTTGAATATATTCACTGCATATTTGATAATATATTAGTGGATTATATGCATAATTTAGATAAATACAATATAAGAAGGGGGTTTTGTGGAGATTCTGGTGATTTTATATAGTTGAGATCGTGAGTCAATTGAAGCTAGACCACCATGGAAAATCTGGTCTGTTGGGAGATATCAACTCACTGAAAACATTGGTAAATGGTTGCTCAGTTTCGTGGATTCGTTGAAGTTAGACATTAACACCGTTGGATGCTGGCTCAGTGGTCTATCAGTTAAGTGCTCGCGCGAGAGACTGGTAGGTCCTGGGTTCGAATCTCGCGAGTGCAGGATCGTGGATGTGCACTGTTGAGGAGCCCCATAATAGGACGAAACAGCTGTCCAGTGCTTCCAGGTTTTCCATGGTGGTCTGGCTTCAACTTACTCATGATCTCAACTACATAAATACAATAGTCAACAATAGGAATTTATGGAGAGTAGAGTTATTAGTGATGAACTAGAAGATAAAGAGTTTTGTCAAATTAAACTTGCTGATAAGATTGTGTTAGTGAATGAGGCAGTAAACAATCATGTTCATAAATGTAGTATATACTGTAGATGCTGTGTCAAAAGGTGTTGAGTATTCAGATCGTAAACAGTTTATCACTTTATTGTTTTATTAATGTTTGATTTATTCCAGTAATTTGTAGTACATATTATCCATTAATTGTAATAGTTTATAAATTGTGTTAAGCGAGAATTGTGATTTAAAACAAACGGGAAATTTCAGATCTTGGTATCAAAAAGTGATCATAGATATATATTGAGTTTCATGCATCAATCTTAATCTGAAATTGATCAAAATTTACAGTCATTTTGTGATGAAGTTAGACATTAACACCGTTGGATGACGGCTCAGTGGTATAGAGGTTAATCGTTCGCGCGTGAGACCGGAGGTCCTGGGTTTGAGTCCCATGTGGGAGGTCGTGGATATGCACTGCTGTGTAGTCTCATATTAGGAAGAAACGGCCATCTAGTGCTTCTAGGTTTTCAGTGGTGGTCTAGTCTACATCGATTCAATAATTCAACTATTGAAAACAAAAGAAAAATATTCAGCACAACGGTTTAATTCATTGACACAGAGTTTAAAAATTTAGATAAAAAATAGGTTTTAATACTTTGATGTAATTTAGCTATCCGATTTAATCAAATTAAGATTAATAACTGTGCTTACAAAATTTATAAATCAATTTTTTTCAAAAATTACGATAAGTTAATAGGATTTGAGTTACAAGTTGATTACCACATTACTAACAATCTTCGTTAAACAGTAAGTCAACCATAGGATTCTAAGGTTAATTAAATAGTTTAACTATAACTTTATCAACATCTGCTTTGACAGAATTAGGACTTCATGAAAATAAAGATGTACTTTCAAGGTCGACAAAATACCTTGTTAATCAGAAATCAAACCTAGTTTTATAGTCAGTTATTAACTAACTATAAAACTATAACACAAAATTAAAATAATCTGTGATAGTACTTCATTTAAATCACTATATTAAATTACTTCATTTGAATAAATAATATATTTAATGTTAGCCACATGTTTATTTCTATACAATTCACTATTTTGCATTAATCATCAATTTTTAATAAACTCCGCCTGTAGCGCCTCCGGGGGCTACTGCCGGTCCCAAGCACGGATAAAGGAAGAGGGTTGGGCATAGGGTTAGCGACCCCATCCCATAGAAAACCGACTCGCTTAAAAAACGCTAACCAGAAAAATTATTCAAGCCATCAATTTTTAATTATGATAATATAATAAAGGATTAATCTCAGTCAGAAATTAAAACTCTAAAACATCATTCAATGATTGTATACAGTAAAAGTTTCAATTTTTTTTCTCTTTTTTTAATTTCAGCATTTAGAAATGACAATTTCAACAGGATTTAGTTGTATTTACCTCAATAATCTAAAACTAATCTTGTAACATTTGACCGTTTACTAATTTGGTTTTACTGTCTTCTAATACACATTTATATATTTATTATTTAGAATCCTATTTAGTAGTAAGCAAAGATGGATAGTGGCTAGCAGTGGAGTCGAGGACGCGCGTTTCGTTCTATTTGGGACTCGTCAGCTGGATGTACCTGCATCTCGGAGTTGATGTTCACTCTTGGACTCGCTTCAAACGCCATCGCGTTATCCACTCAGCTACTGAGTCCTGATAGCCACTTGCTTGTGCAATGGGATGAAGTTTAAATTCACTTAGTATCAATGAGAAGATTTAAACAAACAATATTAAGTGAATCTATTTAGTAATATTATTTTATTATATTTTTTTCAGATTACCTAATTTATAAGAATAAATCATTTTCATAAATGAAGTATTACACAATTTACACAATGAAATGAAATTATGTAAGATCTGTTTTCCTATATCAAGTTAATCAGACATAATCTGTCTGATTTAGTTAATAGAAAAACAAACAAACACATATCTAGAAATTTTACAAAATGAATTAATACTTGGTATCATTATTACTGATGTTGTGTAGTTAAAATAATGAAGTGTGAAATGATTCAATTTTGTCCGGAAATTAGACTCATCACTTTCATTTTCCTTATTCTATCATCTTTTCCTTATTCGTTATCGTCTCTGCCAATTCCTCCCCTTCTTCTTCCTCCTCCTCCTCCACCACCACCACCACCACCTCTTCATTATCTTCCTCCACCTCGTTATCCAAGTTCTTATTAAATCAGTTTAAATGGATAGACAGATAAATAGAGTATATCTAGAATTATGGTTATACAAATCGATAGACAAGCACAAATCGACACATAAACACGGGGATAATGTTTTTTTTAATAGACTTCCTGAAGAACATATATATATATATATATACAGTAACTCAAAAACATAATCTAGATTTGGAACAAAATAAAACCGAGGATTCAAGAATGAAAAAAATGTCTAGGCGAAGTAAATAATGTAGGAGGTAGGAGAGTGGAATAAAATTCAATATATGAATAGCTCAGACAAAACAGTCAGAAGACAATATTATCTAAGTTAATAAATGATTGTAATTGTTTAAACTTAAAAGTGTAGTAAAATCACTGGTTATTTTACCGCTTAAATGAAAATATAAATAATTTATGAAAAACAATAATCTATTTTGATTTTTATATAAAGGCTCCTTTATTCATTAAAAACCAAAAAAGATTCACGGTGGTTTACAGTAAAAAAAAAGCCAAAATCAACACTGCTTCTTTTTGAATCAAAATTTTCTGTTCTGAAATAAGGAGTCATAATCAGTTAATATTGTATAGGCAATTCACAACCATATCATTTCGTTGTTAAAATATTAGTACTCGACAGAAATCTTCATTTATATACCAAATAGGTGAGCTTGTGTAATATTTGTCTATGTAAAAAAAAGTGGGTCAGATATTGTTCGTTTTTTTCACATCAATTATAAAGATCACTTACTTACGCTTGTTACCACTCATGGAGGAGCATAGGCCGCCCAACAGCATACTCCATTCAACTCTGTCATGGGCAATCCCTGACAATTGTTTCCAGTTGCTATTCATTCTTTTCATATCTGCTTCCGATTCCCGAAGCAGTGTGTTCTTTGGTCTTCCTCTTTCCCGTTTCCCTTCAGGATTCCAAGTTAGGGATTTCCTCGTGATGCAGTTTGAAGATTTCCTCAATGTATGTCCTATCTACATCCAATATTTTTTTCTAATTTCCTCTTCAGTTGGAAGCTGGTTTGTCCTCTCTCACAAAAGGCTGTTTCTGATGGTATCCGACGAGTGAATGTTAAGTATTTTGCTCAGACATCTGTTTGTAAATACTGGTACATTTTTGACGATGGTTGTGGCAGTTTACCAAGTTCCAGCTCCGTACAGTAGAATTGTCTTGACGTTCGTTTTGAAGATAGTGACTTTGATGTTGATTTGCAGACATTTATTTTGAGTTCTATATATTCTTCAACTGTAGTAATGCTGTCCTTACTTTTCTAATCCTCGCCTTCACGTCTTCATCGGATTCTCCTTGCTTATTGATAACACTGTCTAGGTACGTGATAATCGTAAAGATGATAAACATAAACTGTTTTAGACAACACAACTATTCAGTGAAATTGTCAGCAAATCATTGACAATAATAATCTAAAAAAAAGAATAGTAAAAATTTGCCAAGTTTTTTTTATCTTACGTAATCATCCAAATTTCAATGTACATGTCGTTTCATTTATTCTAGGTAATAATTAAGGATTTGCTTTCTTTAACAACAATATCATTCAACATATGAAGGTTAAGAAGTTAAAAATCACTTTCACTAATGAAGGAAATTCATTGAGAAAACATGTATTTAACAATAAGTTAACCTTATTACTTTTAATTGTTAAACTTTAAAGTTAACTATCATGTACATTTTCAAAACGAAATAATGTTTTAACTATTTATTGAATGTGAGATTTCCAAAAATGCAGAGATCTAACTCATTTTATAAGTAAAACAATGAATAACCTTTTTTTTTGAAGATACATTTTTGCATAAATAAGAATAGATTAGTTGTTAAAACCACTTATAAAAATGAGTAATAACCGGTCTATTAGTATGTTGGTCGGCGGCCTATTCTCCATTGGGAGTAACAGGCGTAAGTAAGTAAATTGTATGAGTTCATATCAAATGGAATAAGAATTGGTTGTATCGGTTAGTAGTAATGCAATACCAAAAATTAAATATTAAGGTTAAAACATATTCAGATAAGATTTTATGAAATCGGTACATTATGTTTGATATGACGTTATCATTGGATTTTTGATATCATTCCACCATGTATAGTCTACATTTTTATAGAATTCATCTAACTAGTATTCCAGTTTTAAATGTCGCAAAAAAGTTTGTTTAATAATTGACTTATTCTAGAACAGTTGAGACGAAATTATTGAAGCGAAAGAAGTATGACCATCATGTAAAATCTTGATCTTCCACTCAATGAGAAAAATGTAATTTACGATTTTCTCATGCCTAATAACTAATTAATGTATAAAATTTTTGAGGGGTTAGTGGGAGATATAAAAAAAGAGTAATATTTTATAGGACTTCACTAGATGTTTTTTTGGCTCTTATAGGGCTTAGAAACAGTGTCCTGGAGAATGCATCCATTATTAAGAGGTAATAACTAATAGTGTAGTTCAAAACTAATTCCAGATTGTTGTCTACACTAAGTCCTCACTTATATCATATACAGTATCAGCATTCCTACGTAAAACTTGTTTCATTAATTTTATTCATATCTAGTGAGGTAACAAAACGATCTAACTTAGACAATCATTGAAAACCTGTAAGTAATGAACAGCTGTTTCTTCCTAGTACAGAATTTCTCAGCAGTACGCATCCATGATCTATCAATAAAGAATCAAACTTAGAACTTTCGGTATGCCATGAGAACACTTGACCTCTAGACCAGTGAGCTGTGATTCAGTAGTATAAAAGTCGCGGAATATCACTGATTGATTGAATTTAGACCTATACACCATTAGTTATTGACTCCGTCGTCTAGAGTTTAAGCGTTCGCAAGCAAGATCGAAGGTCTTGGGTTTGGTATACGGATGTAGGGTGATGCATGTGCACATTCGAAGAGTCCTATACTTGGGCAAAATGTTCGTCCAGTTTTTTCAGGTTTTCAATAGTTATCTAACTCAGATCGCTTCGTGAACTCAGTAAAAACCGACAACCTACACAACCCTACACTGATAATTAGTAATTTATGTTATGCTAGTAAATGTATTAGGTCAGATAAAAATGCAAACTTTCTGACTCATTATCAACTATCAATTAGATAAATGGTTACGTAAAAAAAACATAAGAAAGTCGATTCTGGAATTATCTTTGCCCAGTCATTCCTATTAATATTTTTTAATTTACTATATAGTTGTAAAACCTGGCTGACCAAGTTTTTCATTCAAACTGTATCCAGAGTAGTGAACTTTTTGGTTAACTGATGAATGACTTCACTCTCCACAATTTCGCCTTAATTTGAAATCAATGATATTCGACATGTTAATATACTGATCAAATGTTTGTTTGTACGTTGTTTGAATCACCTAACTATCGTGAGGTAGTTAAGGAGATCTATAACTTCTGTAAATGATTTTAAAGTGTTATAACGTTTCGTCTTGATCATTTGGTTGTAATACAGATTTATTTTCTTTTTAAGAAATATAAATAACTAATCATGTTGCTAAAAGTATGGCAAATTGAAAATCTGTAGTGAGTAATAAATCTCATACTTTGTTTACTATTATAAACACTACTACTACCACTAATACTACTACTATTACTACTACTACTACTAATACTAATACTACTATGGTTTACGCGCGTTTCTATTTGCTGTAATTATTGATTTATTGACATAAATCAGCCATGTATAATTGATTACTTTATTCAATGTAAACAATGTCTTAATATATGTAAATAATTATTCTTAAAACCAAACAATATTTACAGTGTCTTTTAACTGGGTAATTCCTAGTATATTTTTAGAAAGAATATACTAGACTGATCAAATTTAGTCTTAAACAACAACAATAAGATTCAAACAGCCAATAAAAATGAATTAAACTTCACCCCATTGCACAAGCAGGTGGCTATTAGAACTCAGTAGATAAGTGGATAGCGCGATGATGTTTGAAGCAAAGGATACTGGGTCCGAGTTCCAGAGTGAACATCAACTCTGAGATGCAAGTACATCCAGCTGACGAGTCCCAAATAGGACGAAACGCACGTCCGGGATTCCACTATTAGCCACTATCCATCTTCGCTTATAATGCTTGTGAATCAAGGCAATATCGAGGCAATACGCACAGTACGCACATATGCCGATTAGAGGCTGACCAGTTGCAGTCGTAAACATCAATGTGAAAATTCAAACAAACATTACTAAGTGAATTTCAACTGTGACGTTTCAATTTCATGTTAATGACCGTAGTGGTTACGATACGTATTTACAGAAAATCAATTCATTTAATGAACTGGTAGAGGATTTTTAGTATTACTTCTTTTCAAGATTAGATTTTCCTTGGATACTCTCGAAAAAATCTGGCGAATGACAATTTACCACTTTACCTTCATTACATAGTTTCCCAAGTTTACATAAACTTATAAATACAGAATAAAAGTCGAAGAAAAAAGAAACTGATCAATTTTCATTTAGTTTACTTAGCTCTGAGTGATAAAAGCAGGGATTTATTAACAGAAAAACTCATTACCGGTGTCCTCTTGATTTGTCTTTATTTCAGTCTGATAATTCATTAGCTAAATGTAACTTTTTAAAATATTATCTTCTCTAGTTGTGTACAGTTTTATTTTTTTATATTAGGATTTATGAAAACCTTCGAAATGAGATAAAAATGATTTTATATGGTTGAGATCATGAGTCAATTGAAGCTAGACCACCATGGAAAACCTGGAAGCACTGGACGACCGTTTCGTCCTATTATGGGATTTCTCATGATCTCAGCTATATAAAATTACTAAAATCTCCACAAAACCCCCCTTCTAAGAATGATTTTATTACATAAATCGTAATATGTATTTTCCTTTTTTTTCAAGTTTCTTAATAGGATTGAATATATAAAAATTTAATACTACTGTAAGAGAACATGATGAATTACAGGAAATAAACAATGATATTCTTTTATGAGTAAAATTGTTGAGGTGTACTTAGTGTTCTGTTTATATTGGCTATATTGTTATTTCACTGTTCAGTTTACTTAGTGCGTAGTGTTTTTAACTTCTTAGTCTTACGTGTACTATCTGGCTTAATAAACTCCATTGAAGATTTATTATAAATGGGCGTTATATTGCATAGTTGTACATGAACAATCATTGTACATTTAGTGATAGTTCAAACTATATTGTCATATTAAACCATTCAAGTATTCTCTTTTTTTTTTCATTTTCACGAACACATGCTAGTAGTTGATAGGTGGGCGTGTACATAGTCAGTTAAATTTCATTTTTTTTTAGAAATGAACTGAATGGTTGATGTATAGCATAAAGTATTGTATATTCAATGTTATTATTAATATCAAGGGAAATTCAATGAGGATAATTTATTGTTTCTTGGTAAACAATAAACATGTAAACTAGAAAACTGTTGAATTTCGAAGGAATTCTTTACATACCAACTTCGATAACAATGAATGGGACAATTAGAGAAGATGGATTTAAATGATCATGACTCATAATCAGAATTTGGCGTTTTTTATTATTTATAAATGTAAAGCTGTAGACTTCAGTCATATTTATAAGTTATATTATACTTCAATAGTTGAGATCATGATTCAATTGAAGCTAGACCATCATGGAAAACCTAGAAGCACTGGACGACCGTTTCGTCCTATTGTGACACTCAGCAGTGCACATCCATGATCCCGCCTCGAAAGATTTGAACCCAGGACCTATCAGTGGATGCGCACTGTTGAGGACTATCACGATAGGACGAAACGGCCGTCCAGTGCTTTTAAGTTTTCCATGGTGGTCTAGCTTCAATTTACTCATGATGCCAACTATTGAAATTACAATAATGTCCATAAAATTCTTCTGGTATTATATTAAATTCTTAAAATAAGTAATATAATTAAGAATGAGGTTAGTTACTACGTAAGACAATGACTATCTACTGTGACATATTGTCAATTATAATCAATTATTCAATGTTTTATTTATAAAACTTCATAAATGATCTTATATAGAAATAATCAGATCATGAAAATTACATTTTCACTAGACATATTTACTGGCCAAATGTTACTTATCTCATTATTATAGTCTGTTTAAAGTAAACTAGAATTAGACAAACATGTAGTAATGAAATAATGTATAGTTGGCTTGATAATATAATGGTTTACTCTTCAGATGTTTTGTAATATGATATCAATATATTATCTTAACAACTAACAACAGTATTTGAATACGTGAAATGTTAATTATTTCGAGTGAATTTTAAAAATAATTTAAAAGAAAGGCGATTTATGACATTCTACTAACTCACTTTATAAGCCGTAAGTGATCTGAATCATCTGGAAATGAATTTCCAAGTACTTTAAGAGCTGATCATCAGTACAGATAAATTTCCTCAAAAAAAGAATTATATCAGAAGGGGTTGTTGTGGATATTATAGTAATTTCAGTAGTTGAGATCATGAGTCAATTGAAGCTAGACCACCAGGGAAAACCTGAAAGCACTGGACG